>NC_044012.1:6478043-6786521 GCF_900496995.4 Aquila chrysaetos chrysaetos
TCTGAGTAGATATTACACACCTAATGTTGCCCATCGTTTCTTATCTATATTGTGGCCACAGCGGATGAATGTCAGAGTTCAACATACCCATGCTGTTTAACCTGGTGCTATTATCACAATGACCTTAACCAGCTAGGCAGTTCACAGAGTAGGCACTAAACAGAGCATGAGATGAATTTAATGGATTACTAGGGAGTATGTTATTGCAAGGAGAAGCACCTGTGGAGCAACATATTTACCTCAGTTCCACTGAATGAGCATGTTGAAAGTGAATTGGCACAGCCTTCTGCTTTATGAAAGGAAGTATTTTGTCATTCTTCATGCTTTCATTAAGAGGATTTAAGGCAGAGGATGCTGAAATGGTTCTGTGTTGGCACCAAAAAAATCACAGATTAATAGTGAAGCTTGAAAACAGTAAAGCATCTGATTTTTGCTTTTTCATCAACAAGCCTAATAAACCAGGATGAAACTATTAACATACAAATAGACAACCTTCTGATTAAAACAGCAGCAGCCAGCCCAGCCTGAAAAAGACCTCTTCACACAGAAAGCAATTATGATGGCGAATGTTGTCCGATTCACTTCCATTTGCAACAAACCTAGAAAATCAAAATGTAACCAATCATAATTTTGCAGCAAACGCTGCTGTTATTTAAAAACTAAGATGCTTTTGATTTTTATGATGGTGGTTGGCATTCTGGAAGGCCCCAAATCTACTGCAAGGTTTTACTCCTTTGAATTTCTACTGTAGACATATACTATAACTAAGGAAAAGTAAGCTTTTGGGATAAAGTATTGTGGGAAACCTCCCCAGAGTAAAGGCAGAAATTATCCTAGGTTGTACTACTGTAGTATACTTACTTTCCTTTCCTGCATCTCCCCCGAGATGATCTTCTGTGGGAAGAACATACTTACTGGCTTAACCATCATTTAACAATCTACCTCCTGATGATAATCTAGTGGAAAGAAGTTTCCTGATTTTAAAGTCAAGCCATGACAACTGATACCACTAAGCTATTTCAGCTTTTACATAAAAGAAATTTTGTTTTGTCATGGAATGAATCACGGGCACAGGAGAATTTTCCCTCGTGACAAAGCAAACACAGTTTCCTGTTTACACGGACTGAGCGTTCCGTGCACAAACCATCGCGAAAGCCTGTCCAGAAGCGTGTTCGCTTCTCTGAGCAGGGAGGCTTTCCAGTAACGCTGTGCCGCCTAATTCCAGTTTATGCAAGTGGAGTACAAGTGGTACCAAGCCCTACTGAACTTCCTTTTGCCCCCATTCAGAGAGGGTGTAAATACCTGCCTAAATCCCTCCTCGCTCAGGGAAGTGCAGAGGCTCATCTGTAATTTAAAGCATGTGTTTTAAGTCCAGTTGATTTCTGAGGTGAACACGTGTATGTTGAGATATATTTTTTCCATGTCTGGCACCTCAATACACGCTGCTCCTTCTGGAGGAAGGAGTCAAGACGCATTTTTCCAGGTGGTGGTAGGAGTGCCTGTAGAATTATCTGAAGGAATCCATTTCACCTGAGAGAAGCGGTTCTCTTGGATGTTTTAAAAAGAAGTCTTAACATGGTACCTCTGAAATGTTGACACTTTTTAGTATCTGTCCTAATTTTGATATTGAGGCGAGTATGCATTTAACGCGTCAGTGAGCTCACCGTGCAGTTTCCTTTTCGTTTTGTGAAACTTGTTTTGAATATTCCTTTCTAATAGGACATAAAACTGGTAACTTCTCGCTTATTTAGGTGGTCCAAAACCTGATCATCTCATATTAGGGAAGAATTCAGGGTTGGAGCATGGTGGAACAGGATTTCTGCATCACACAGACTTAAAAACCTGATTAGGTAGCTAAAGTCCAAATGTGCAGGCACTCTTTTGCACTCCAAAATAGTTGCATCAGCTATCAATCAAGCGGACAAATGATGCAGACAGGCAACCAAGGGTTTTCATTTGTGAGTAATGCTGGCTGTGGGTGTAAAATGAAAGATATAATAAGTGATGAAGGTACCACTCAGTACTTGGATAAAACGCTTTCTAAAGTTAACTCTAAATGGGGAGTTACAAGTGGGATACTTCTATAAGCAAATAAAATTTCAGCTCTGCACTGACCATTGTACGTTCTTGAAAAAATATACAGAAGTGCCCATTGATTATTGTGCTCCTTGATTTTGGTTTTCAAGCACTGTATTCTGGCTCACTGTTCATTAGTCTGGAGTAATTGGGCTGGGAGAGCAGCATTCAGACCTCAGTTCAATATGCAAGGCAAATAAATTATGCAATTATCTGATACAGAGTCACAGAGTAGCATCATATGGAAACAAATGGTGCCAAATCAAGACCACATGTTTTTAAGAGGATTATGAACTTAAGTGATATGCAGCTAAATGTCATCTATTTGCAAAGAATTGAGGAATTTGAAAAAAATCCTTTTGAAGATTCTAGTGAGTATAGTAATTGTAAAAACACTTGCCAGGATTTTTCTGAGGTCAGTGTCAAGAAGTCTGAAATTCAGACAGAAATGACTCTATTCCTGATAATCCTTTCTGAGTGGAATTCCTGATTGCCCTTCACTAGGGTCTGATCATTTCCCCATGGAAGACCGAACATCTGAACCAATGATTTCAAGGAGTGATTGACCTCACAAGTTTTCAGATGTTTAAGTTTTTTATAAATCATGTTAGAGTGGGCCATTCTTTATTTACGAGGATTTAAAATCTAAAAATCTGAGATGCTTTCTGGTTTCTTTTTTTTTTTTTTTTAAATAAATAGTGCATTTACGGCATTTAATGCCCTATGTTTGCATTGCCTTGACAAAAGACCTTTAAATTTTCCCTGCCTAGATACTGAACAGAGCTCTTCACCTCACGTCTGTCGCCGAGGTCTACATGCGGTTGCTAAGCCTCCACTATCACATAAAAGGGTGGAGACAGGGTAGCAGTTTTCTCTGGAAAAGAGACAGATGATCATGCCAAGTTGTACAGAAGTATTGGCAATAGCTTTCTTGGGGAGAGATTGAGACAGCTTTTGACAGGAGCCAACACCCATTTTCAGATGAAAAACGTTCATCCCACCATCTAACTCCTTAGTCTCTTCTCCAGCAGACACTTCTCTGGGAAAACACCCACTGCTGCATGTCTGAGGCCAGTGGAGATCCTGTGACTTGCTTTGCGGTTCCTAAATCTGCGGTACCCACCCTGCCTGTGCTCATGCTCTCTTTTTTTATTGCATTTTTGCCTCCATAAAATACTATGAACAGCCAACTGGCTACGTTCAAATGTAAGAATGCGAGGGAAGCGGGTTTGTCCCTGCTTGTTGTCTTGTTTCTAGAGACTTTATGGTGGTATCTTGTCTTATTTGTCCTAGTATCAGTCTGGTCTTCGTTTTATGTTGTCTGGCAGTTTGGAGTTTAGAGTGTCCCATCTTGCAGGCAGCAGGAATCTAACGGAGCTCACATCTCCTTGGATTGATGTGGGAGGGATGAGAGGGAGCCTGCAGTCGGTACGTGTGTTGCTGGTTCAGGCAAAATGGACTCTGTACACAAATGATGTAATTGGGACTATCTTCAGGCCCAAAGGAATCGCTGTTTTCTTACGCTTTTCTCTTATGTGTGTATTTTTAGACTAGCTGTAGTTCGGGTACTAGCTTGCATAAGTCCCATTCTCTGAATGGTTTGGGGTTTGGTGCTGGGACAGGGTCATATAAAACCTGTTTATTCAGTTAACTCTGTCAGCTGAATTCAAAGCGATTTGGACAGGTCTGCTATAGAGACCTGAAACACGTAGCCAAGAGGAGGCGATTCCCAAATAATCTAAAATGTCATTGACTGATGCAACCAACTAAACAGTGAATTTTAAAGCTTTTGTATAGAAGACACCAAAGACCCTTATAACTAAGTCATTAAAATACATTTTAAGAGTGAAAAAAGGGTGAGAGAGTATTTCCAAATACACATTTCAAAATAGACATTACAGGATTGCCAGAAATTTTTGGAAATCGAGGAGATAGCAGTATCTCCCATTTCGATAACCAAGCAGGAAACAACTGCTGCGAGCTTTGGAAAGCCCGTGGAGCACAGGGATGGGGATCAGAAGGCAGAGGTAAGGGAAGGGCACTTTGTGGGCTTTATTGTGTCCCAAGACTCTGCATCCTATTTTCTACACTAAAGGAACACACCGTGTTGGTTTTCTGCAATAAGCAGGATATTGTTTAGATCCTTTTCCAACAAAGTATTATCAAGTGGGTTTTTTTTTGTTTTGTTTTGCTTTTAATTGAGGGCAGCAGCAAAGTTCAGAGCACCATATGCAGATGTTACAGGGACACGAAAGTACAAGATAAGGTGCTTCCTACCACAGGAAGGCTATTTTAACAGTTGGTTTTTAAGCTGATATTTTCGAAGGAAGGAAAGTCAAAGGCAACCGTAATTAATGTCATCATTATGGTCCAGATTTTCAAAGAAATGTAGTAGGATTAGGAGCGCAGTGGCTTCAGCTTTTCAGAAGACTTCAGCACAAGATTAGGCAGCATTTGAAAGACAATAAGCACCAAAACCTAGGGTGGTTTTTTTCTGGTTTTTATGTAAGGCATCTAAGTTCTGTTCAAGTACATGGATTGCAGATGGAAAAGACTGTTAACAAAAGGGAAGGTAAATTCGCAGGCCTCACCATCTTCCCTCATTAATGGTTCTCAGCAGAACATGCTGAGCTTTGTGACTTTTTATTTATCATTAAAACAATTTTTGTTATTTGCTGAATGGTTAAAATTTCTTTTCCGGATAATTTGGGGAGGTAGCTGTTTATCATACAGAATGATAAACAAAAGCAGCGAAAGTCTTTTCAAATGGGTTAGTTCGCAGCCCTATAGAGCTATGCTTCATGAGTTTATTTGCATCGTCAGTAGAATCTAAACTAATTTAATTCATGGTAGGGAGCGCATGTTAATGACTTCACTGGGTGGTTAAAGGTAGCGCACACCTCCCTTCTTTACTCGGTGGTTCTGATCTACGAGCAGGTCAATAGATCAAAACCACTTGCTATCGCGTGGGTGGTAAGGGACCCTATGTGAACTGAATTCACGGTGGCCGTGTCATTCTCTGTAGATACTTTTATACATCACAAAAACTACCGGTATGTTTGCTACCACATCAAACAGTCTGAAGGTTGAACTGGGTGCAGAAATTCGCTATATCCCTACCCAGCAGAACGAGGTGCTGCTGGCCAGTGGGAAAGGAAGGGAGGGAGCTCTGTTGTCAGCTGAACAGCATTTATGCTTTCCCAACTTCCTCCCTTGCAGGCTTGTTCTGACTTCAACAACTCTCTGGCCTTCACAAGCTTGAAAAACTGTATAAGGGAAGCAAAAGAAAAGGTATTTCAAGGAATGAAATTAAGAATTGTAAAGATCTTTGAATAACTAGTGTTTTCAAACTGGGTTAAAGCAGACTTAGAGTAATCTGACATGGTGTAATCCTAGTGAAGTTGCAGGAAAGCAGAAATTAAGTATTTATTTGGGGTATTACAGTGTCTAGTATAAGATATTGTTAAGTACTGTCAGTAACTCATTATATATTTATTTTAAAAAATAAGAACTTAAAAGAAAAAAGAAATTTCAGATTAGAATGTGGTTGCTGTACATGCATTATACATGCTTCTCCTTCTGTTCCACTAATGGATCCTGACTGCCAGAACAGCGAAACGAACCATTGAAATTAGCGGAACTAAGACCCAGATCTATTAAAAATTTTCATTTGCCTCCAGTGTAGAATTTCAGACAGATCCCTGATTTCTGTGAAGCATTTCCAAAGTAACACAGCTATGCTGTAAAATGAGTTTTCTGTCAAAGGGAACGAGCGTGGTGGTAGAAGCCATTGAATCTTCCGCTTCCTAATGGCCAGGCAGCAAAGACACGAAAAACAAAGGATGAAGCATCTCTAGTGGCATATCATTAATGCTGGTGGCAAGTTGAGGAACTACTGGGGAAAGAAACATCAATAGCAGAAGAGGCTGAGACGAATGAAGCAGTAGTCATCAGCATGGAAATGCCACCTTAATTATACCGGGTTCTAAAAAGAACTAAATCAAGGCAGATGTATTGTACCGAAAGCTGAAACTAAGAGGCACAAGCCATCCATTTAGGCTTCACTACCAAGCAGAAGAATCTGAAGTGCGGTTCCCTGATCTCATCAGAGGTGTATCGCAAGTCACTGCTGGAAAATAATGCCTCTTACCTTTCAGTCCTTGGTGATCTCCTGCTGCTGGAAGAGTCACTAATCCCAAGATTTTCACTTTCTGAGCTGAAATCAGAGATGGAATGTTATTGCAGTTGGAAACTTATTTGTGGGTCATCAAACAAATAAAACATGCAACGGAATTTATTGGCTACACCAGTTACCCTCTTAAGGGGAAAAAATATTGGTGAAAATAACATTAAAATATACTGCAGAATTGTCAACAATCCAATCTTCAGTACAGAGCACTTATCAGGAAACCCTCCAGTATTAAGTTATGCTTCATTTTTAATGCTGCCCAAGCATGCTCTGCTTTTGCCAAAATAATGGAAGTCTGAGCCTTTGCTGGGAATTTCCATACTTCTGTGGCTTTAAGTTATATCCTTCAATTTTTTTAATTTTTTTTTTATTTTTTGGTAATGGGAAGTTTTAGTGCCTGGAAAATTTGAGACACTAAAGGAACCCAAAAAAATGTATATGTAGGAGAGGGTTTGGGTTTTTTCTGAATCCTGGTCAGACTCTGGAAAACAGAACCAAACCTCAGAACCAAAAATTCCTTCATGACTTTTCAGCATTTCTGCTAATGCCGAGTTCCAGGGTCTGGTTTACATTGGGAAACCTTGACTCCTGGCTCCAGAGGGTTCAATTAGTCGAAATGGTTGGCAGATGGAAAAAAAAATTAAGTTCCATCCAGTGTTTTGTACAACAAAAATAGACTGAAGACACAATGGCCTTACCTTGAACTTTGCGGGCCAGCGTCACATAATGATAAAGAGGGAGTCAGCTTTTAAAACCTAGATTATCTACCAGCACACGTACAGAGTGCCAAGGGGGAGAGGCACCAGAATCGAGCAGGCTGAGCGTGTGATTATTAATGTAATGATTTTTAGCCCAGATTGAAGATGCAAATGCTGGCAATGAGAAATAACTTGACATGGATATTATGAGATTACCAAAAACCTCACAATAGTAGTAATAACAATAATCATCTGTTATTTGAAGAGATGCTGAAATCCATGGAAATTTTAAAATATTTTTCTTAGAAGTCTTTCTCCTAAATGCTTTGTCTTTCCTGAAATTGTCAGAAAGGCAGATGGATAACACTTTTTACGAACGAGTTGTTTTTAGTTTATGCTTAAATACAGACTTAGATGCCCAACTTTAAGAACTTGAGTTTGAAAATACAATTACGGAGCAGGAACGTAACCTGTGCCCTAATTTGACATCAAAATTATTTTTACTCCAACTATCCCTTAAGATAGGTAGGGCAAAGAATTATACCCGACATTAGACAACTGATCATTCTGAATAATGAATATATTCACAAAAAAGGAGAGGCATGTAGGGAAAATTTGCAAATTGGGAAGTGTGACTTACTACACAAATGATTTATTACAAAATAAGCCCTAGTGAAAATTTCATGGCCGAACCAATGTTTCGGGTAATAAATGATGTAATGCAGACGATAAAAAGTGGGCAAATTCTCCACCATTGTCAATGACAGCACCTGGCAGTACAGGGCACATGGGCTTGGAGATTTATCTCTTAGCATAGAATGAAATTCACAGCTGGTGGGAATTACTAGGGCACAGTTGAGGTTCTACACTGTAATATTAATAAACTTTTCCAGAAAGCCTAAGAGCTCCACGTATCCACACTTGTACATCTACGGTTTTACATCCGCTCTTGGCTGTCACTCAGTGTTGGATGCAACTGGATACTTAACATCTAAAGAGATGGAGAAATAAATTGCATTGCTCTCAGTGCAAGTCTGATCAAGCTCTGCAAGGTGAGGTAAGTCTGCTTCCTATTGCTCATGTCCTTCCTTCTGTTCCCTAAACCTCTTCCAGGTTCGATTGCCATCTCTTTCCCTCTCCCGTATCCCTCCTCTGAGGCTACTCTGCCCCACTGGGGCTGTAGCCCCCATTGCCACCGCACGTTTCTCCGTGGCAGCGGGGCTTTGCCGTGCCTTTGAGCAACGCTGCTGATCAGGGTGAGGACAGGCGTACGCGGGGTGGCTCCCGACGTGATATCATGAAGTGTTTTGGCAGCGCTTGTGTGGTTGAACCACGTGACTGATGCTGCAATGCCAGCATTTTAAAGAAGTGATGTTCACATGTTTGCGATTGCTCTGATGGTTTGGACTCTTCTGAGTGTACAGCAGATGGCCCCCACCTTTATCTTCAGGGAGTGTCTCGTGTTTATTCGTGGTGGTAGTCCAGAAAAGCCACTGAATCTATCCCAAATCGTATGGTATTTAGAGGGATAAAGATGTTCAGCGAAGCCTGGGAATCATTAGGTGGCTGCCTTGGAGCCAAGGCTCTTTGGACGGGGCTCAGTTTCACAGCTGGCAGAAGAAGGAGACTCTTTTTTTTCCTTCAACTGCTAAGACTGTCAGCAGCAAGCTCGCTGAACCACCTCGGAGTTCTTGGGGGTTCGCGGGATGGCGGGGTGGATGTCCTGTTCAGCAAACTCTGAAGACATCTTTTTTGGTCTGTGTGTGTGAGGGGAGTGACTTTAAATTGGGAGCCTGCTCTGTGGTGTTTCACGGTTTGGGTCAGAGCGTTGGATGTGTCTGACGGTCCCCTTGGGATAGCAGTCGTGGATCCTGGTATTTAAAGTAGGAGGTGGCAAGGGTAGAGGGTCTCAAGGGGCGGAATTTTTTCGTTTGACTCATAATATAAATTCGCTCCACCTGAACCTCCAAGTGAACCTTCAGAACCCTGATTTCTCTAATCTCTTAAGGGCCAAGCTCCTGGGTTCAGCCTGTCCCAAAGCACATGCTTCTGACTTGACACAGCTGTCCTAGAGGCCAGGAAAAATCAATGTATACCGTTGTGTTAAACCCAGCGAGGATTAGCAGAAGGGATGTGCTAATGAATTCCATGTGAATATGCTGCAGCAGACCAGTCCGACAAAGAACAAAAATAATTTGGTAGAAAACCTGCCTGGTTTGGTTTCCACCTTGGACTGATCACTGAGCAGGCTGTTACTCAGAGCAAGGGCTATTCCCTGAGATGCCGCTAACATCACCGGGGTGGTGTGAGGTGTGGTACCCTGCCCTGCGAAGGCAGAGCTGGTGCTGTGCAGATCAGAGCAGGCAGCACATCTTGATGTCTACTGCGACTCATAAGGTGAAGGCTTTGATGTACGTCCAGGACCTGGCCTCTATGATGCAAGATGCACTGCAAAACCTGCTTTTCTGGGAGCACATCCGTAACCATGGGATCTTTGCAAACAAAATCTTGTCCGTCAGGAAGCCTGTATCAGTGATTGATCCTCGGGAGTTCCTGAAGAGGAGTTCCTTGTCCTAGATTTGACGCTAGTATCCTCCACCTTCTGGGAAGCCCAAGCCTGTCTCATGCTGTTACATGAATAACCAAAGCAAAGGCTTTGGGTTTTGCTTCCAGCTCAAGAGCACTTCAGTTCCAGCATCAGCGCTCCCATAGAAAATGCTAAAATGCCTTTTTGTGTGATGTTTTGTAATTGAATTTAGTTGTAATACCTCACTTACGAAACACACTGCACTGAAAGCCTCTAGGTTTTCACTAGCGGAGCAGCTATGCCAGCTGGCTGAGAGAAATTGTTGTGATAATTTTTCTACTTTTCTCACTCCCTTCCCTATAGCTCACTATCCTCACATTTTCTTCTTTTCACTAGCCTGGCTCTGGCTCATCTCTTTGGCAGTGCTGCTGGTTGCTGTGCCGTGCCCATGTGCCTGCACGCACACACGCAGGCTCAGGCAGATGCTCGTAACCTGACTTCGCGATTCGCCCCTCTCCCTTGCTGATTGTAAGAAAAAAAGGGAAGGAAGAGTGAAAACAAAAGTGTTACACAGAGGAATGGGACAAAAATAGAAATCCAAGGATATGGTGGTTGTAAGGGATGCCCAGAAATTTCCTTCTGGAGTCTTGAGTCTCTTTTAATCATCTCTCACTTTGCTTCGCTGCTCTCCTTTCAGCTGTTCAGGCCAGGTTGCTTGGTAGACTTTTACTGCCAAATGCTATTATAACCAAGCTGCTCTGATCTTTAGCCAAATCTTAGGAAAGAAGTGGGTGTGCTGAAGCATTGGTGAGCCAGTGAGGGAACTCTTTACCATGGCTGGAATGGCAAACATGACTGTACAGATGCGAGCCGCTGGAGTAGGGCTACAACGCTACCGTGGGGGCTGATTTCAGCTGCTACATGCAGGAAAGAGCAGCCCTGAACGTCTAGAATATAGGACCGCTTCGCCTACAACCACCCCGATATTAGCACACAACACGGATAACGTGAACAACGTCTTTTAAGGTACTGGGTAGCTGAGACAACCATCTGGGCTTTCCTGACGTGTCCCTGGGCTGTGCTGACTAAGTGCAGATCCCTGGTGGGAACAACTGAGACTGCACTGAAACTCATGCCCACGCCGTCCTGGAGAGGAATCATCAAGCAGGCGGAAGGGCTCCCGTTGGGCTGTCAGGGCTGCGCCCCCCATCCTCGGGGGCTCGGGGTGGGCTTCACGGCCGTGCCTGGCCAGCTTTCAGCAAGGGCAGCTGGAAACGTGGTTGGAGAGTGAGGAGAGGCAGAGCTGGGAACACACAGGCTTTACAAGTTCATCCTGCTACAGCACGTTAAAGGAGGACTGAAACACCCTTTAAACGTACTAATTTCTGCAAGACCTTGCTCCATGCTGATTATTAAAAGAAATGTCCGAGCAAAAGAACAAAAAAAACCTCCAAACATGCTATTCACAAATGCAATGAGCTTGCTGGTTCCCAGATCTTACTCTGACTCTGTGCCGTACATCTGTAATAAGAGTGGCTCTATGTGCTTAGCAGATGCGCTGGAGTCATGTAGAGTTCAAATTTAATGTACCCATCAAGATGCAAATCCCAAATTTCATTTAGCATTGTCCCGTTGGTAAGGATGTTACGCGCAGGTCCGGATTCTGTCTCCCCCCAAGCCCTTTAAATGTGTTTATTCATTTTGTTTATTTTCATTTCCCAGTTTCCACATGTCGCTCAGTCAGATTTTCTGTTAGCAAGACTGAGAGACGAATAACATATGTTAGCCCACAACTGACCTTGAAGGGGAACTGAAGAAACCATCTTCCCGAGGGCTGAGATGTAATTCAGACACGAGTTTCCTCCGTAGAGGTCCTTTTCTGAAAAGACACTGCCAACTGCATTGCAAGCCCTGGAAACATTTCTGCCTGCATCGATAGCGAAGCGTGAACTGCGTACCAGGGGGATGGTGAGGATTTAGCCTTCTGTGCCATCCCTCCCTCAGCTCTCATGAGCAAAGCAAACAAATTCTTTGTGTCTTAGAAGAATCGGATAATTCAGCCAACTCGAGTTGTTTCCTTGCAGTCCTGGCTTTTCACCTGGGGGAGTAGGTTTCCTGATCCTGCCCGGGTTAAAATGACTGAAAATCAATGTGGTTTGACAGCTGCGGGAAAAAAATAAATAAATGGATGTACAAACTGTTGAGCAACAAAGGCTTTTCAAGCAGATACAAAACGAGGCACAAAAAGAAACTGTTGTCTATGATCTTCCTACAGGCTCTTGATTCATGGCGGTCAGTAATGCCAAGGCAGCTGGTTAGACCCACTTGCGTTTACCACTTAGCCCAGTAGTCCAGAACAAGGTCTGGAGAAGCAAGTCTAGGTTTAACTTGGAGTCAGCTAGCTTGTCACACGGCTCCCGCAGGCCAGCTGGGTGCTCAGAAGTTGCCGAATTTAGAGCCCTCCATGCTGGAGGCTCCATCTCTGCCTGCCACCCCCCATAGACATCAGCTTTCCTGGTCCTGCCACCCTGCATCGACCCCGGGAGCTCGTATAACTTCCCCCCTTTTTTTCCAGTATCTCCAGGCTGTGGTCACTCTTCATCCACGGTTCACTTCTTTACCTGGGGAGCACGATCGCTCCGTTTCCTACAATAATTCAGAATCGAATTATGTCTTTGCCCTAAGGGTCGGGCAGTTCAGGAAGGGGCAGTCCATGTGAACAGGTATCATAGCCTTCCTTGTTAGTTTGGTGTCACCCTCCTGTGAAATCTCAGATCAACACTGAATTACAGCACAGAGAGGAGAGAAATGTTACGTTCAGCATGACTTGCCGGTTCTGATACACAGAAACACTAAACACATACCCAGAGAAAATCCCAAAGTCACGCAAATTTGAATCCAAAAACCTGCCTCCCCAGTTATCGTTTAGTAACAACTTCATATAATTTTTCCCGTGTAATTAAAATGTCTTTCCTGAGCCAAAAGTGAAATTTTCTTTACAACAGGCACGTCTTACATAAAACTAGTTTTCCCTTTAGTTTCTGTCAGTTGAATGTAATTTTTTTAACTGTATTTGGAGAAACCCATTTTGAGAGGTAGCGCATTTCTTATCCTAGTACTTTAGGTTAGCAGGGAAGGAGAAAAGTAAAGTGTGTACTTAGATTTCAGCTGGGCCCGGTATCAGCCCAGATACGGTGGATGTTTCCTCAGGTTTATGGATAGCCCCTATGGCTGGCAACGTATATAGGCAAAGTATTGCTAATGAAGCTTTTAGAAATATTTGTTAATGCTTGTGGCAGTCCAGTAACACCTCCTGTTTTGACATCTATTTTAAGGAGAGGTGAGCAGGGTCACCTACACATTTTCTTCATATTTTCATACTGTGGCTGCTGATTTTAGCTGCTTTCACTTTTCAGCTCACCCATGACTCCTGCGCTTCAGCAGTGCTCAGCAGCTCCTGGGAGACCTGGAGCTTTCAATGGGCATCACCTTTGGCCAGTTTGGTGTTTAGAAATGCTCTCCTTGTTCCTTTCCCCCTTCACCAGATAGCTGTATTTCAGTTTAGTAGCCACTTTTGGAAATGTGGTTTCCTGTGATCTCTCAGATGTGCCAGTGGGCTTGCTGGCATTACAGGTCAGGATTTCTGTCACCACCCTAAAAATGGCCTTATTGGCAAAGGAACAAAGCTCAGAAAATAACGTTTTGAACCTGTCAAGTCTGATTTATGGAAAACTTCCCTGATCTAGAAAAGCAACAAGCAATGATTGCTTTCTGCTCCACCCTAATTTTAATTATAAAAAATGCTAGTATAGTTTTCCAGTTGACATCCCTGTAAAGGAAATAAGTAGAGTTGGAGTAAATCTTCCAAATAAACATATTTCTCAGACATAAACATGGTAAATCTTTTCTTTTGAGAAAGATATAAAGAATGGTTAACTTAAAATATGCATATAATAACATATTACCCACAGCTTCTCATGTTTAAAAAGATTCCATATGCTGGGAAAACCCATAAAATAAAACCCAAGAAATGCTGCATCCTCTTTCTATTAATTTGAAACAGTCACTTAATGGGAAAAAGGAAAAGAAAGAAAAAAATAAGAAAACTGGTGGAACAGAATTATTTTATTTTTTTCTTAGAAAATCCCAAACAAATCAGTAACTCCAACATTCCAATCTCTTCATCCTGTTTTTAGTGGTATATTAATATGTAAACTCAATACTTGTGTTGAAAAATAGCTTTGGGTAAGGAAAAATGGTAGCAAATTCCAGGGTGGCCTTGCTAGCATTTTTGATTGAAAAAACTTGGAAAAATGTTGTTGTTTTAGGATGATGAGAAGTGCTGCCATCTTTTGTGGTTTACCCAGGATTGTCCCAAGTTTGACTGTTGTCTCTGGTTTGGTTTAAAACCTAAAAAGGGGCCAGTAGCTGTGGCTCCCTCTCTCCCCCTAAGTCCCCGATTCTTGCCCCATATTTAAATGAGTAGTTGAATTTAAAATAGTTTTACTGAAGAAGCTTTCTGTTAAAGTACTGTGGATAAACCAGTCTGCTTTTCTTTTTTTTTTTAAGGGGAGTTTGTCTCTCCAAAAAGGTCTATTCCATACGGTTGTAGGTTGCATAGCTGGGACGGTGTAAGCTGGTGAATAAGACTGGGACTCGGCAGACTTGGGCTCTGGGCTGGTTTTGCTCTTGACTTGGTTTATGAATTGGAGCAAATCACTGTGTTTCACTTGACTTCGTTCGTGATTCGCCCTATTTTGTCTTGAACAAAGAAGAACACTTGATGTGGAGATGCTGGTCGCTCCCTGGCAGGGGCACCAAAACCTGTTCCTCCAAGGAACGGAGCGGAGTCCAAGACTTTCAGGACCGTAACACAGAGACGATGACTGTCCTGTTTTATATCACAGCCCAATGGTCAGAGCCCTTCCTCAGAGACCTCTTTTCAACCGCCCACCTTCAGGTTTGGGTATTTCCAGTTCTCATCCATCACCGTCCCGTGAACCTCTCCATCTTTGGCCTTTTGCCTTTGCGAGGGGTCCGGGCTCCCACCCAGCTGCAAATTGAAACCTCGTGCCCCAGAGCGGCCACGAGCCCGAGCAGATCTGAGGACACGACCGGACTAGCCAGCTCCGAGGTCCGCCCTAGCAGAAGCAGCGTGCGCACCCCCCCTCTCCGTGCTTAGCACCTGCAATTAAACGGGGAGGTGTTCAACCAGTCCGATGGCAGCTGAGCGGGTGCTTTCCCAATCCGGGCACCCCCGATTCCCCTTCCGAGTCCCTCCGGCGGGGCTCACCTCCGCCCGCAGCCGTGAGGGATGGGGTTAAAGCGGGCTGAGCCGAGGGCTCCCAGCTGCGTGCACTGGCTGCCTGCGCTGCGTGGTGAGCTGGGCTGGGCCAGCTGCGCCGAATTAAGTAATTCCCCCCAGTCAGCTAGAAAAGGGCTGTGTCTCTAGCGCTGGGATTAGCGCTGGGGGGGGGGGGGGAGTTAGGTTTTTATGGTAGGGAAGGAGGTGGAAAAAAACCGTGTTTGACTGATTCCTTGCTTGCGCGGTGTCTGGGGAGGGTTTGGGCTGTGCAAAAGCTGTCCTGAGAGGAGCTCTCTTGGCAGCGGGGTTAAGAGAAGCCTGACCTGCTGACTTCTTCGTTTAGCATCTAGGCTGGGGAGATGCTCGTTTAGCCCAAAAGCTTGGGTGAGGCAGTCAGCTGGAGTTCAAGATCCAGGGACTTAATGTCCCATGACTGAGTGTAGCTTGTTTGACCTGTAGTGCAGATCTTGAGCATAAGGAGCAGAAGTATTTTTATGGTATGTGCTGAGCCTGCTCTCCCTGACTCAAACACCTCCTGGAAAATGAATAATTGAACATACATGTGACTATGTATAGCCCCTTCTTCAAACACAACCTGAAATGGGGCAGAATATCTTCCAACTTCTTAGGCTTTTTCTCCTGCTAACTGCATAGGACCGGCTATAAAATCTGTAGGGACAAGGCTTTATAGCAGGGAGCAGCCTTTTCAGCCCACACTTCTGAGCAGTGGCCTTCAGTTCTGATTTTTTTTTTAAGCTAAGCAGTGTGGTGAATTCCTGCCTTCTAACTGAGCTGGAGTAGAAGGAAAAAACAAATCAATTCTGATTTTTTTTTTTTTTTTTTTCTTGCCAAGCCACACTGTTCCCTGCTAAAATCAAGAGATGTTACTATTGGCACAGCGGGTTTAAACTCACTACTGTGTTTTGCGTGTTTTAATAAAGGAAGAAACTGATTGAATGAGATTGTCTATTAGTTGCATTAGATCAGCAGTTTCTTCTTTGTAGTGATGCAACAGATTGTTTGCCGAATAATACAGTAAGAATAGACTCAGCGTGCAAAGCCCTGTAAACTGTCTGAAAAAAAAGCTGTGTCCTTTGTTTCCCCAAATGCTTCCAAGCCAGTAGCTGCTTCTAATATTCCTGTATCCAGTATGAGCCCAGTGCTGCGCGTAACACACGTCTAATGTTTGTCAAGAGCTGTAACAGTTTGTTAGGAGAGAGGGATGTTGAGGAAAGCAGAGCGGAAACAATATAGGAGGGTTGGTCGTGTGAGGAACTCACTGGGCTGCGTTTTGGAGCAGCTCGGTTTGGTTCCTGGCTCTGCTACATCCTTCTCACGTGATCTTGGGAAAGTCTCTTAATCTGCTGTCTCGGTTCCACAGGCGTGTAATAAGAGGCACCATCTTGCCTCTTATACGTAGTACGTATCGAGTAAATGCCCAGAGTATGTATTAAGTATATACACGTAGTATGTACTAACGTGGTAAAGCAAGAACCAATTCTGTAAAGACTCGTGTGCTGCCCAGGACACAGGGTCCTGATTTCACAGCGCATCAGTTGCAACGTGAAACCCAAATGAATTCTGTCCTTCTAATTCTTGACAATGTTCGTTATCTGAATGCTAAGTTTGGGTAGATGCTTATTTTTAGCCTGTGTACTAGTGTGCAAGGGAATGAAAGGGGAGGATCTCCCACACCAAGCGTTTTATTTTGCATATAAATACCTGTCGCATAGTATTATGGACAAGTAAAGGGTTCTTACCGCTCGTAAGGTGTTATGGTAATCCTTCATGGAGTCCTTTTAATGAATAAACCAGGGATACTTCATAAGTCGTTTATTAAGGGTTAATGATGTCTCTTCTCTCTTTGGCATCATTCCCAGCCTAAATCAAGCCTGCTTCATCTCATATGGATATGAAAGACAAACTGTACAGATTGAAAACATCTGTATACTGAGTGAATGAACCACATGGCAGCAGTGTCATGCAGAGATTTACTTAAAACTGTCCCCTTTTGTTTGACTTTAGAGGAACAGCACAAATAAATACAGTAGGTTCTGTTTAAACAAAGAGGACTCTGATCAATAGAGGTTTGTATAGCTTATGACCTTCAACTATAAACAAAAAATTGGGGTAAACCCCACATGTCTCAGGTCAATTGCCATCTTATTTACTTTATTACACCACTAATGTTCTAATCTGTCTTGCATATAAGATGTTTTTTACAAGCTGTCTTGCTTTGCTTCTCCATTTTCGCCAGAGATAAAAGGGAAGGTTGCGTTTGTTATTCAGAGCAACCTGTGAGTGTGGGTATGACTGTGCCGTGAATTTTGAGTCTCGGTGTAAGCGGAGAGCTCAGACAAACCAGTTCAGGCAAATTTCAAATTCCAGTAAATTTTGGTTGAGGTCTGCGATAGCTTTCTGTGCTTTTTGAGGGGGTTCAAACATCCACAAAGAAAATCAAAATGGTTTGTGGCTCACCATAACCGGACCTGTGCACAAGAAACAGGACAGAGGGAGTGCCGGATAGAAAGTGGTCACTCTGTTCTGGCTGCAAGCGGGGGTTATCCCTTCTGCACTGACACTTGAAAACATTTGCCAGTATCTGCTAGGGATTGACCCTAGCTGTGAGTCTTTATTATTATTTTTGTTACTGTCTCCCAGCAAGATTAAGTAATTCCAAATACTGAGGGGATGACACTTCTGCATGTGTTCTGCCCTCATATCTCCAAATAGCTAACTTCAATAGTAATTAGTTTTTTTCTGGCACATTTTCTCATTTTCTAGAGGGGAGAGACTATTATCATATCCTGTTTTTGTCCATCTTTATCCTCCCTGGCTAACTTTTAATCCTTTTGGTCAATTTTAACAGAAGGCAAAAAAAAAGGGGGTGCCATGGGGAAAATGTGCCTATACAGGTTTATGAAAATAGACAGCAAGGTGGAGGAGAAATACTCCAGTCATGCCTTCCCCAATAGGTGAAACTACAGCAGGAGCTCTCACGAGGCATCAGAGGAGCCAGTTAAGACACACAAAGCCATGAGAAGCCAGATTTATTAGCCCTACTGCTCAGTTATTCAGATATTTTTCTGTGTTGGGACATTCCTGTTCCCGTTGACTCCAACATGTTCAACTTCAGTGTTATCTGCTCTAATCTAGGAAATACTTCACTTCTGCTTCAAGTGCATTTTCTTGTGGAATTCAAATACTTTGGTGGGTAACGGAAGGGTAAGTCCCATTGGGCATGTGTCTTTCCTCAGAGCTTCGAGAGATCTGGAGAGATATTTCTGGAGGTTGTTTGGTTTTGAATTTATGTAATTTTTTCAGTTAAAAAGGAAAGAACACCCAGGCTGCATGCCTATCTGTGTTCTCGTTCCACTAGCCAGGTGACTTTTGATCCATGAAGCAGTGTCTCAGCTGCATACCTCACTGGAAGAAAATCTTACAGACGTTTAGGTTTTGCAACTGAACAGTTGTGTGCTTGTCTTGCTTCCAGCATTTCTTCACGGTCCCCATTTAGGCCCAGAAACTAGAGCAGCAAGTTCTAGTCTCAGCAGTAAAGTCTCCCCCATCATTAAATAATTGAGTTAGTCCTGCAATCTCCAGCCCAGCAGTTGGAGACACTACCTCATAGCTGGTGGGTCGCTGGCAGCAGGTTTGACAAAACCCTTTGGGGATGGCTAGTGGAGGCTCTTTCCTGGCAGGTCCCAGCTTGGTTTGTTAGGTCAGTGGGGAGACAGACGGGGCGAACCACACCGTGCCCGTGCCAAGCCACTCTGGCGAAGATGGGTTACGTTTTGGCTGTACCTTCCAGCACAGTGCGAGACGTACTGAAGAAGAGACTGCGGTCCTTCGCTGAATAAGGGAAGCAGATTTAGGTATCGGAGTTCTCGGGAGATGCTGTTTTGCTGCCCTCTAGGCAAAGATTAAAGCTTAAAACGTGGAAACTACAGAAAATGCTGTCCTGAGCACACAAAAGCAAAGCAAGGGGTTGGGAAGGTTGAAAGACTTTTTGTGGGACTTCATTAAGGTGTGAGTATAAAATCTCTAAAAAGATCTCTGGGCTCAGATAAGGAAAATCCAGTGGTGTACAACAAAGAATTATCAGTAAAGGCATCATAATTACAAAGTACTTTTATATTAAAATGATGTCATGTAATAGGTTGAAGAACAAGAAATAAATAAGCCGTGCAGATCTCCTTTATCTAAATAATTGTTTTCTTACGCGTTAGGCTGCAAACTTCTCATATAATTCCTGTCCTTTAATGGTAAAAACATATTAAATAAAGACTATGAAACTATTTTAACATTTCAGTAGTATGCTTCATCTTGAGGATCCCAAAGTGCATCACTGGAATGCAAATCCAAGGGAGCCATGGAAATAGAGAACAGGATGTAGAATGAAGGCTTAATAGGGAGTGTATCATCGCAGGGCTCTGTGGGAAATATATAACCTCGTTTAAATGTGTAGGAACTATAGTATGGAGGATCAGATTTTTTTAAAATCAAATATATTAACGGTACGTCTTCGAACGATGAGAATTCTCTTGTAGGTCTTTTTTCCCCCCGATATCTGTTCCCTGAGCATAGATCTTCATTTCTCTCATGTGAAGAATTACGCTGAGATCTGCCCATGGAAAATTACGTTCTAGGAGCAAGAATCACAAAGGACCTTTGCTTTTAGACTTTCTTTTAAGAGGTCCACAACATAATGAGCAAAATGGAATGAAGTGTATTAACCTTTGAAAGGTAAAAGGTAATCAGGACTGAACCAATGCTCCCCATGGTTAGACCACAAGCTCTTATGAAAGCTTTATGGTCGGTCTATGTGCGTATCTCAACAGTTCCTAGGAAGACATTTTCATAGGTCATATGTTATTGGAAAAAAACCAAACCCACAGATAAAAATAATAGTTGATCCAGAACTGTTTAAGTCTCATCTCCTAAACCAAAACAGATACGCTGACTTTAGAAACAATTGGCTCTTGACTGCTACCCACACAATGCAGAAAATGTTAAGGAGGTGGAAAATGAACTCAAGTTCCTATTATTTGTGAATCAACACATTATTGTATTGTGCATGTTTGCTCCTCTTTTGTCTTTGTAGGCAAAAGATCACATTTTCTTCTCAGTTTATCGGGATGAGAGAACATTTTGGAGGTAATTTGGAGAACGCCACCAGGCAGTAATCCTTTCAGCAGGGCTTCAGTGGTTTCTTTGCCAGTCTAGGGCACTGAGACAGCTTTCCTGCGAGCTGCAGGAGAGCTGTGAGCTGCGTGACCTTCCTCTGTTTACTCAGTGGGGGCATGTCTCTGTGCTGTTGTTGGATCTTTTTATCTGCTTATGCCACTGGTGACCGTGACCCCCTTCATTCTCATCTGGGCTTGAGACTGACCTGCCTGACTCCTGAGCTGCATTAGATCTTGTTTGACTCATTGTGTTTCTTTGGCTGCCAGGACTGGGAATCCTGTTCATTCAGCCCTGCTTACCTTCGGCGACTGCTGGTGAGCAGCTGCCTTTCCTCTCGTAGTGTTATCTACCCACGAGAGCCATCTACGTCGATTTTAGTATTTGCAAGTTTTTCAGAGCTTTCAGTTTGTGCATAATCTTGAAATGTACTTCTCATTCCCTGCAGATTTCTGAAAACAGATTAGAAGGTGCTCTCTGTAGATATCTGCTATATTATGAATGGATTCAAATGTACTTAACGTTTAATTTGTCTTGTGGTTTGGTCACTTTGTTTCAGTGGGCAGTATGGATGTATGAGTGTGGTCTGGTAAACCAGAAGTGCAACTCCAGAGCAGGAACAGGTTAGGAATATGCTGTGTTCTTCACCGAAGAGAAGATGGATGTTTAACGAATGCATATTTGTGAAAGGATTTGTATAGTAAGAATGTCATTAACCTGCTCTTTTGTAGTGTCTTGGAGGATGTAGGTGCCTCATGGGGACAGAATACAGGATAGGCCTCTGAGATGCTGGAACGAAATAGTATTTCTCCAGAGGTTCCTTCCGGCCTAAATTTTCCTAGAAACTGGGGTTTGAAGGTATTAGTTAATTCCTAACAGAAGAAT
This sequence comes from Aquila chrysaetos chrysaetos, assembly GCF_900496995.4. Taxonomy (NCBI): domain Eukaryota; kingdom Metazoa; phylum Chordata; class Aves; order Accipitriformes; family Accipitridae; genus Aquila; species Aquila chrysaetos. The sequence continues at coordinate 6,498,908 of NC_044012.1, forward strand.
GGAAATAAACATGGGAAGAAAAGCATGCAGGGAGAACTGCTGGAAACGCAGAAGAGTAAATAGTCACCCGTTATTCTCACAGCTCCGTAGTCTCCATTCAAAAAATGTCTCCTGAGGCAACAAAGTCTCTGTGTTTTAATAGATGTGCTACCAGCAAACAAGCAGTCCTTATGAGCCAAAACTCACTGCCACGGTTTATAATCAGGAGCGTCTCTGTACAGACGCACAGAGACCATAGGATGTTTGCTTGGGGCACAAGCGTTGGGATCATACCCCTGGAGGCTGAATTCTCTCCACCTGAAGAGGTAAGAGTCCTCAGACACACAGGAACAGCGCTTTGGCTTCTTGAGATACCTTTAGACTTTCCCTCAAAGCCTTGCTGTGCTGTGGTCTGCATCAGCATTTAGGGTATTTCCATTAGCACCAGATTTAAGGTGTGGGAGGACTTTCTCCCTTACCCTTGCACCAGACTCTCGCGGGCTGATTTCATTATTGATGATCCCAGAGTGATTAGACTTCAAATGCTGGGAAGGCTGAGTTGAAGGAAAAAAAAAAAGCAAGAGAAACAGAAAACTGGGTATCTCTCATGAGTGACGGACTCCTTGCTGCTAGCAGGTAAAGGCAATAGCACACATTGCTTGCTTTGGCTCCTCGAGTTGGTTTAAAATTTCAGCAAAGGGTTATTGCAATGATGAGACAGTTCAGTCCAAGTTGCTTTTACCCCAACAAAGAGCTGTTTACCTGTTTGGAAGAGGAGGACTCACCAGTACTGGAAAGATTTCATATAGCTGGTCTCAGGATCTCTCTCCCCTCAACTGCTGGAACATGAAACCTTCCAGCTGCCTCTCACCACACTTTGCTCAGAAAAAAGAAAATATTACGAATGAATGTTTCTAAATCCCTCATTCAGCGTACTGAGGGCCAGAGCCTGAAGTAAGACTCCTGATAAATATGGGGATCCAAATCTGGCCCTCTGAGAGCTATCATCTATTACACTCTAGCGAAGGAGCGACCTGATGTTAAGATCTGACTGCTCGTTGCAAAGCTTATTTTGTTACATCAGCAGGCCACAAGGTTCAATAAACTATGTGGCCTTTATCTGTTCCATATGTACTGGCTGCCTCCTGTAGTTCCTATGTATTTACACTGTATATGAGCTTTAAGGGAATCTGATGCCTTTAGACAGTAGAAATGCAGATAATTCTGCAGTTTGTAAAACCAGTTTAAATTTGATTCTGCATCAAAAAATAATGCCAGTAATTGCAATTTTTGTTTTCGAGATACAGACTTCCAGAGGGGCTTGTGACTCAGAGGATTTTATAGGCATTGAAATTTGATGGATTACTTGTTAATAAAAGTTAGATTGGGTAAGTGAATACAAACATCATACTGGGTTTAGTGTTTACATTGGCTCCCAAACATTTTAAAAGGGCAGTTTGGGACTGACATGCCTGACAGAATTTTTTAGTTTTGCGCCTAGAAAGTTATTTAACTGCGGAACAATCCACGCTGTCAAAACCAGAGTTTTCTTCTGTTTTTTTTTTTTTTTTTTTTTGCATCTTGTTATCACTATCTCCTATCAGGATCTCACTGTACAATAGTGACCTCTGATGTAAAGGAATCAGGAGTGCCACTTGCAAACCCTACCAGACAGCCTTACTGAGCAATTATAAGCCTATTCATCAACAGCCAAACAGCTTAGAAAGGAAGGGACATGTGTGCGTGTGTGCACGCACACACGTACACACACAGACAACTGAAAAACTGGTGATAAAATAAAATTGAAGAGCACAACACTGAAGGATGTGGAGCTGTTAATTTTTATAGCTGATACAGATACTAATATTTTATGAGGTTTGGAACTATCAGTATAAAAAAAGTAGTATCTAGCCTTACCCTTTTTGTTTTAATACAAAGATAAAACTATCACTCGAATAGAGCAGCATTATGGTTAATAGACCTCCTCTTTATGGACAGACCTATCTTCCTGTTTCCTTTTGTCAATATTTATAAAAGCAGAAGGATATTTGTGCCTAATCCTATCCAAAATCCATGGGTTGGTTTCTTTAAAGAAGCACCTCCCCTGCTCACTTATATCTCAAGGCACATTTCAGTTAAATAGCAGGGTTGGGTTGATCCTAGCCAGCTTTTATGTGTTGCAGTTTGTGAAATGGCTCCCTTCAAATGCAAACTCTGGAGTGACACCAGGAAATTGGATAAGAGACTTTCCACTGCAGAATTTACATGACGGCGAGCATCTGAACTAGTCAGAAGTGCTGTCCCCTTCCTCTAGGGACACACGAGGGGTGTCTCATTTGAGTGCTCTCCATCGTTATTTCAGAGGGTTACAGCTACCCCAGAGGGATTACTGGTGGGCCTGTTCGGTATCTTTGCAGAGGCTACAAGATAGTCCTTGAGGTCAGGGGAATGAATTGAAACGGGATGGGACAGAAACTGGGGAGAACCCTGGCCCCAGGTTGTGCGAGATGTCTATGTCCATGACCCTTTAGAATAAATAACAAATATTGCGCCTTAGGAGTAAAACCCGAAACATTTATTTCCAGCTTACTCAACGGAAGATGCCAATGACATAATACTTTGAAGAAACAGGGTATTTGAAGAAATGCGGTATTATATTGGATGCAGTTTTAAGAAATATGTTAATATAATAAGCGTCTCTCAGTAAGATGTGGTTTGATGTGTAGAGCAAGGGCGATCTCGGAGGCAGGATGTTGAACTGGTATTCAGGTGATCCACCTTCTGCTGTCACGCAACCACAGACTTCCTCTGTCACTTTATTTACACCTTAAGACAGTTTGACAGCCTTTAAAAATATGAAAAACTTTTTTGCGCTCCACAGGAATGTTATATGGTGAGACGCAACAATTTGCAAAGTTTTCAAGTGGTGAAGGTCACGCAAACATATGGATAGATCAGATTCCTGGAAAATGCGGCTAGTTATGAGTTTGTGGCAATACGCTAGTCATTACCTCAGATGTATAGCGAGCAGGAGGACACAATGCAACCTGAGCTCTAAAGTGTCCTTGTCTGAGCTTATTCTTTATGTTTTCTTACAGGATTTTATCAAAACCGCTAAAAGCCTGAGAAAAAAAAAATCCTATGAAACAATTGTGCCTTTTAAAACCTTCAGTAGAGTAATCCCTGTCTTCCAGCTTCTGGAAAAGGAAAGCTGGAATTTTCCAGAGTCATTCCAATCCCAACATAAACATTTTGGAAAAACACATATGTTTAGGAAGTATTTTGATGATACGTAAGGTTGAGTGAATTCTTCGGTATATTGAAAGAAAGATGTGTATGCTTTGTAATCCGAGTCCTGGCCGGGCATCAAGCTTCCCATAAGGCATTCTGTCCTAGCGGCAGCCAAGAGACCTGATACCAATAATGCTCCAAGAATTCAAGGTGTTCGTTAATATTCAGCTATAATGAATGCAGCATGTGTTTTTGAATAAACTACATGCTTGAATGAGGACCTCTCATTCAAGAAGGTGAGGTGCCTAGTACAGCGATGAGACTTGGCAAAAAAGCAGTTGTTTTGTACGGATGACACCAGCCAGCTAATTGTCATTGCTAAGAGCGTGGCTCCTCCAGCGTCACTCGCAGAAGCAAGAGGCTGAGCTGTTTGGTTGTCCCAAAGTGCACCACACCGGTAAATCCCAAGGGAGTGCCGTGACTGAGAAGTCCCTGCAGGTTGGCACAAATCTGCTTTGCGTTAGAGCACGGTTGTTTCAAGCTTGATATATGTTCGGCTAAATGCTCGGCCTTTTTCACTCTGGTTGATTTGTTAAAATTTTACTTGCTTCCAGTAAACTGAAAACGGCTCTGCTTTCTAGAAACCATTTGTTTGAGCTTTGAGGGAGAATCAGTTTCAGCTACACCAGGTCAGCCTACTAACCCACACTAGCAATGCAAACCCTTGAATTTATTATGGAAGAGGGGGGGGGGGAAAAGAAAAAGAACCTAAGCTTTTATCCTTGTAAGACCTAAAAGTTTCACCAACCTCAAAAGTGGTCTTCAGTCTTCAAAGCAGGCAGGATCCATCCCCCAGTAATCACTTAGGTCCAGCCTGTGGTACGTATTTCCAGTGGTGAACAAGCAGGGGAGGTGTTTTCATCCTGATATGTGCAGATTTGGGGCCAAAACATCTTCTCAGTTGCATAATGGGGTATTAGGGTGGAGGCCCTCATTTCCATACTGTTCAGATCTTCTTTATACAGGGAAGTGAGATGTTCTAATACCCTTATCTTACCTTACATAACTCCAGATGTTAATCATCAAAAAAAAGATCCAGCCCTTTTTAATATTAGGGAATGAAATGATAAGGCTTGACTTAATTTTTCAATTTTCTCTTGATAAACCTTAACTTTGAGATGCCGCAGGAGGTGGATTCGGTAGACTTCTCAGTAACCTTCAGATGTAATTACATCAGCCTGAGCATATATGTTCATCTTTTCTCCTTATAAAACATTTTTGCATTAAGTTTAGAGTGGAAATTCTTAAAGAATTAATTGGAAGAAAGTATTTGGTGCTCTTTGTAGGGGGAAGAAGGTAATATTTTTAAAAAATAACAATCTGGAAGAATAATCAAAATACATTTATAGCATTTAGCAATAGTTTAATGAGTTTTCAGCATTTCCATTTCCAGTCAACGAACTTCATCAGCCACCAATACTCCTAGAAACTAATTTGAAGTGATTATTTGCTTTGGTACTATTCCTCATTAAGTGTAGAGCAAATGCTTCTGAAACCAGTGTGGAGGGGGTTTTCAAAGTGAAACCTTTTTTTTTTTTAAAGTATGACTGCATATCTCTATAAAGTTGCTTATGGTTCCGCTTTCCACACCCTATAAATAATAATAGTGATTGAAAATAACAAAAGCTTCCCACTCAGACCAATTTACTGCAATTTTCCTTTCACCATCTTATTCAGTTTATTTAATCTCTGAATTGCCTCTGGATTTCAGACACATGTATGCAGATAATTAGCATAGATGCAGATATTACACAAGATGGTCAGGCTTATCAGATACAGGCATTTCTAATCTGTGGTCCTTTACAGTTCCCTTTTAGATTCCCACTTTCTAATAACAGTAGAAATTTTTCAGAGGACATACTCCTGGTCTCCCTTCTCCAACTGAAGTAAGAAAATCTCACAAGATGGGACTTAAGTGCAGAATGAGCACTTAAGGAAAGGCTCCAATCTGCATGCCACAGCTCTGCCCTCTCTTGTATACAACGGAAAGCCCGTCAGTGTTATTGTAAATCGTGATGGCTCAGTCCAGAAAAACTGTATTTTGCACCTCATCTGGTCTAAATATTGAGTTTACGAGTGAATGTTGCTTTGCATTATGTGTTATAGATGCTTTATGTTTATTTAAGAACTCAGTTTGCAGGAATGTTTTCCAGACATGCGGTTTACCGCAATAGACAGTTGTTGATATTCTGATCCCAAGAGCATTAGAATATGTTTAGAAATTGCGACACTTTTAAAACCAGATGTTCTACATAAGCTACACAAAAAAAGGGGGTGGGGGAACAAATAGAACTGTCATTTGGCGTGAAAACAGCCTGTGTTAAAGCAAAGGCAAACACATACCAAGTGAAATAAACGTGGTGAACTGCCCTCAACCCTTTCCTTCTTTTGTAAGTAACTATTTTAACAAAAGATGGAAAATCCCAGCTCCCAGATGGTGTGGGAAGGGAGAAGGAAGGCTTTCAGGTCCGGATTCGCATCTGAAGGAAGCTGCTGGATCTTGTTCCTGGGATGGTTCAAACCAGAATGACAGAGCTAGGCAACTTCAGGCAAGGAAAGAATGCAAATCTGGATTCAAAGCCCAGCACAGAAATTCATGTTCTGTGTGTTTCTAAAGGTAAATGATTGTCAATGACGAGGCAAACAACATTATGCCCTGCATGGTGAATTGCCGTGGAAAGGTTCCTCCCAACAGCCAGAGGATGGTGGCACGTGCTGCCCTGTCCTCCAGGGTGATTTGATAGAGGCATTTCTGCAAACAAGTGAGGGATCATCCTGCACTAGACACAGTCTCAGAGATTGAAGTATCTCAGAATACCTCTGCTATGGGTGTCTGGTGTGAAAGCATGGCTGGGCAGCAGAACAGTCGGGACTCACAGCCATCTCCAGTTGATGATAAACTGTCTCTTTCCATTCAATCTGTTGCTGTTTTTTCTTCTGGCTTTGAATTCTTTCCCTTGTTTATTATAGAGGAGAAGGCAAAAGAGTTTCACAGACACCAACCTCAAACAAGTTGGCTTGTGTCATGTTACTCTTTGAATTATTTTTCCCCTCCTATCACAAGTTAGCATGCATTGGGGTGATCAGTGATAACACTATAGGTCCCGACCTATAAAAATAAGACCGACTGGCAGCCAAAAGAAAAGGAAACCAAGGCACCTCTGCTTTCCTTTACAACAGCATCCCACAGTGATGGAAACGTTACCAGCAAGTCTGGAGTAATTTGCACAAAACATAGTGGTGTAAGTAACTAAAACAATGCGTGCATTTGCCCAAAGGTTGAAAATGTTGTATTTGTAATATAAAAGTAACGTAATGGCTGACAAACAGCCTTGTTCAAAAGCAGTTAAAGGAATGCTGTGAAGAAAAGTGCTGTGCAAACATGGTTTCGCCAGCAGGTTTCCTGAGCATTGAGAATCAGAGCCGTTTGAACCCTCCTGTATCTCTTCCGAGGTGTAGCAAAGCTACTCCGCACATTGGTGCTGCATTTTTGGAGTTTGCTCAACCGCATAGGAATAGGCTTATTTATAAGTCCGTGGTTTCATGGGAAGGCAATTTACTTACATTAGTAAAAGGACCAAACTGCCCTACCAGCTTAGTCACTCTGCCTTCATTGAACAGAAGACTCCTACTAACTTCAGTGGATGTTGGACCAGTTCGTTAGTCCAGCTTCAAAGAATTAACCCAGTAGTAGGATCTGCCCACTGACTCACTCTGCTCCTCATGAGTACCTGAAAAGCCAGCTCTGAAACTCTTACTAGGTCTGCCTCACCAAAGACAATTTATGGCGGAAGTTCATGTACATATTTATTTTGTTGCTAAAGAGTTTGCTGGCATACTTCAAAGTGTGGGCTATTACCTGTTCAGGTTTATTGCCTGCTCGAGTGAATTATTGCCTACCTGAACAGGCCTGCTGAGCAATAGTTCAAATTAAAACGTGTCATTTATCATGTTCACACCAATCCAAAATGACCGCAAAACCCAAGGTGTAGTTATTGCCAGGCTCTGACTGCAGAGCTATCGTAGCAAGCTCTCGCCCAGTGGGGGATACTGGTTCCTCTCTTTGAAGGAAATCTGCTTCTTTCTTCATAATCAACAGATATGACCCTGCCATTAACAGTAATATTGTTTCAAACGCTGATATTCACCACGGAAACCAACTTTTAAATATGGTGGAAGAATGTGACGTGGATCCCATCCAAGATGAGTTTTTCTGCAAACTGCAATTTTAGACCCCGGGTTTTTCATTAAAATTTCTTCTAAAAACAAATCTTGCGCTTCTCACCAATATTCAGAAAGTAGGTTGTCACACAGCCTGGAATGATGGTGCTATTTTTATTATCATTATTATTATTGCTGCTACTATTATTATTTTACCCCAATTTCAAAAAATACATGAAAGCAGGATCTCAGTACCAGCATGGGCTATGGACGCTCCGTAGTGCCTACAGCTGTAGTAAACCAAGCCTGGACATCCAGGTTCTGCTCCATCCTCTTCTATCCCTGTTGCTTGCTGTGTCATCTTCTCGTATTCTTTGATATATCCCAGGGTTTGTGTCCCATTTTAACCTAAAACTTGTAGGGCTGCAGCTGCCTATGGTATGTATATGAAAGCAGTGAAGAGCAGCGATATACGTATAGTGTGGTGTTCCCTCACATCCCTCCCCAACCCTTCCTGGCTCATCTAGGGCTTTTGAGCTTTTTCTGGATAATGTAAAGCTGCTGAAGTAAGAGAGAAGTAAACCTTTTCGTCTATGTCTTTGCTGAAGTATAGTAAATATATATTGTAAGGGTTTTTTTTTTTTTTCTTTTGTTGTTGTAGGACATGAAAGGGAATAATCAAACAAGATCAAAATAGAAAACAAAAATCAGAAATATCTGCTTTAATGAAAGAATTTTGTAATAGGTATGGGGTTTTGTCTGTGCAAACGTGTCGGTGCAAGTGCAGGGTGGGGGAAAAACTCAAAATGTGGCTTTAGGCTGATCAGAAAACTCCTCTGGGATTGAAGATGGACCAGGACTGCACCATGTGGTCAGGCTGGCCATAATTCATATGCAGCCCTGGTTCTGAGCATCCTGATTGCTGTCTCACTTCTCCGTGAACCATACCAGGTCTCTGCAACTAAACACTTCCCAAATTATGGAGTTTGCATCCTGATCTGAATTTTGCAACTCAAGCCTACCTGTGGTTATACAGTCAGACAGAAAAGCCAACAAGCCCAGAGCAACGCCTAGTCACTGACTTTGATCTAGAAATAGTTATTATCCAGCTATCTCCATTACAAAACATCCAGTTTGCTAAACCTGGGTTATCTACTGATTTGGCTGCATTTGATAGACAAGAGCAGGTGTAGCATGGGAGAGCTTCACATCCCGAAACGATGCATCTTTCACAAACCTGATAAGTGATAAATCTTGCAAAACCTGCGAGTAGGAAATTACATTTCTGTCCACCTCCCAACTCCGTCTCTACAGTTAATCCTAAATAGCACCACTGGCAGCCTTTGGAGATGAGGTGGAAAAGTGAGTGAACGAATGCTTCGCCCTACAGAGCTGAGACTCACCAGTGGGCAGCGAGAAGCAGCATATACTTCTAATGATAAGTGCCGTGCGGTTCTGCGGAGGATTTCAGTTTCTCAAGCTATAAGCTTATGCAGATTTTTCATGGGAGTAAATGACTTATTTTCAAACAATTTCTTTGAATTTCTTTTTCTTGGAAGCATAGTGGGAAGTTACTTAAAAAGGAAGTCCCTTTGAATTTTCTCCTTTTCACTCCAGATTAGAAGAAACTCTTCTTTCTCTGAAGAGTGAATTTGGGTCACAGTGCAGTAGCGTTCAGTCCTCACACTGAATTACTTGCTGAACATGTGGTAGTGTTTTGTGACATGGTCTGTGAACTGGGAAGTAAGCTGAGCTCACCCAACCCATTTCATTTATGGCTTTATACAAGTAAATAAGTATGTTTTCAGCCACTCAACACAAGAATGGCTTGCAAATTGCAACCGCCATTGCCTGGCAGGTTAAAGGTTAAGCTTTTCAACAGGTCAGACTACAGTGCTAATTCACCTCAGTAGTGAGTCCCAGGCAGCCTGTAATGCATATTTGTGGTGGTTGTGTTTGTATAGCATGTACATAAAATGAAAACCGTATGACAGAGGTTAGTCCTCTTAAATGGTTGTCACATTGGCTTGGGTAACACTCGTACAGTTATCCATATGCTAGCCAAGATTCTGGTGGTATTTTCGTATAAATTTTATTGACGTGGTGAACTAAATTGGGTAATTTCATAGCTATTATAATCAGTCAGTGGCCCAAGCAACGCATGGCTTTGTTTATCATGAAAATGTTGCTAACTGGTCTGGCCAGGTTCAGCTTCCAGTGATGGCCCTCTTCCAGATGTGGAAAACCCCTTTTTTCTGACATAGAGGGTTCAGACGGGCAATCCTCGTGCGCTCGATCCACAAAAGCACCGATGCTGTGGGCTGAGGGCTCAGCCCCTGTCGCCAGTTGTACCTCCTGAATGTCACACAAATAAGAAGCTTGCGAGAGCTCCTTGAGTTCGGTTCACAGCTGCCAAAACTTGGACTAAGGCCTGGATTAAATGAAATGTCTAAATTAGGAGCCTACATTAGGCACATCAGCTCCCTTATATATTCAGGTGGGAGAGATAGGCACTCCCAGAGATACCCCAGGGAAGCGCATTTGTCCTCTATGGGTGCCTGTCCATCCATTGGCTCTAAAAGGAGCCCAGGATAACAAATACCCTAACGCAGGCTTCTGAGTTGGGCACTTGCAGTGCTATGGATCTGGACCTAGATAACTACACATCGTGCCAAAAAGTCACCTCAAATTGCTTCTTCGAAGGGCTTATATTCTTGCATGACCTCGTGTACTACTTGGTGGACAGCCGTTACACACAAGCGTAATCCCGTGGATAGTACTGCCGATACTAGTTCAGCAAGCCAAAGATCTGTGTGTCTGAATGACCAAAAGAAGTCATTTACTGTCTTTTGTTGGCAGAGAAGTATTGAAATTTCCTCCTCTGCAAGGCAGGAAGAGCAGACACAGCCCTGGGCTTCCTCTCCCAGATCCTTCCTGACCAAGATGCCCTTCTCCAAGGGAGGAGCCGTGACCTTCAAAGTCCATGTCTTGGCACATTAGGACGTACTCATGCGCATAGCGCACATTTGTTGCTCTGTTGCAAAGCAGGTGAATTTAAAAACTTACCGTATAGGGCAATTTTGAGAGATTTCTGCTGAAAGGTGAAATACATAGCAAATAAAAGAGAAACCCGTGAATGCATGTAGCAGGAGACAACTGAGATGTTTTGGGAAGCTCCCATTTCCAGCTCCCAGAGTTCCCCTACATCCCCGAGAAAAGAAGATGAGTGGTCCCCATCTTTGGTGAAATGCTTGATGGAGCTGGCAATATCACTCCGGTTTAACACTGACTATAAATGATGCTTACATTTCAACAGCATTTTTTAATAATATTTTTCATAAGTATAAGCTAAAGGAGTTACTTTCCACCAGGGTCACGGAGAGTTCACTAAATGCTGATAGACTGTATTCTGTATTAATGGTGCTAAGCTAACTGCCTCACAGAACTGCCAGAGCCCTTTATTTAAAGAAATAGCACTGTATTTCACAAGAAAATATTTTTAAAGCTTTCCCTACTGATAATTTGTCTAAAGAGAGACAGGTCTAATTATTTATACTGAATCTGGAAGGCCCAGTATTGGATGTGTTCAATAAGATATATGCTTTATTTGAATACACATTTAGAGCAGTGCGCAACACAGATCATTGAAGCATTTTGTTTTCTTTTTATTTAAGGGAATATCAGCAATTAGCTTCTTCAGCTAATTGTTGGATTTTATAAGTGACTCCTCAAAAACAGCTATGAGGATTAGGTTGAGCCTTTCTACCGAGCTCTGGGTACGGGGTTCCACGCGGCAAGAGGAGAATCGCCACACGGGTCGCAATTTCTTCTCTTCAGCAAGGGGAAAGGATCTGAAGCTCATCTGTATCAGTTCATCTGTAGCAGCAAGCTGGGTGACAGGGATGGGACTTATCCCTGGACATGGGACGTTTGTTCTTCAGGCCAGGAACTGGGGGCTCGTATCTGGCTGTAGGTAAGATTCTTACTCCCTCGCATGGGTAATGCAAGTCAAAAACTAGTTATTGCTGGTACTTGTGCAAATTCTGCAAAGGTGGTGGTTTGAAAAGTGTGGCACTACTTAGAAACCAGTTCTTCGTGCAGTCACAACTGTGAAGTGACCTTAAAGCAAAATTACTAGGAAAGTGATGTATATTAAATAATGAAAGAATCACTAGGAATAACTTGTCCCCATCAAAGCAGCGCAACCCACCGAAACCCACGTGATTGCACTGAGAATTAATCCCTTGACTCCTCATTGGAGAGAATCTGTAAAGAACAATCTGCTCACACTTCTGCCCTACCATGTCCCGTTTCAAATCTATGCAGATGTAGCAGAGCTATTTCAAAGCAAAAGCCTGAAGACAATACAAAAGAGCTTCTGCTTTCTGCAAGGCTTCTGCCTACCCATGATGGACCAATTTATGAAGCTGACAAAACTTACCGTTAAAACGTGAAGACCATGAAAGTGTAACGTGTAATACCCAGCTAGACAAAATAACTTTTTTAGCTCTGACTGTTTGGTTTAACAACTGTAGCAGGAGCGTACACAAATTTTCAGAAATACACTTGCTGTATATGCCTCTCCGTTAAGGGCTGGAAATGCGGCCCATACCCTGTGAGCACCGAGGTTACATCCAGAAACTGTGATATCTTGAGAACTGCAGGTTCAGCTTCTCAGGTGATAAACTGTCCATAAAAGTAGTGATAGAAATTGGGGGTCATATTTAATGGGAAAACAACTCCTCAGACACTTACCTGCTAGCTTCCCAGTGTGTGAAAACCGGTTCCAGTGTATTGTTTTAGAGAAGCTGTGCTCTTGTGCAGCTGTGTAAGATGGCATCAAGTGACTCCAAACAAACTTGAGTTAAAGTACACAGGGAGAGAATTAATCAGTCAGGCGCTTAAGCATAAGCTTAATGTTAAGCATGCAACATAATTTTGTTAAAGTGAATTCGGTGGTATTATTTGTATGTTTAAAGTTAAGCACTGAACTTATCTGTTGTACTATATCAGGGCCTTGCAAATTCAAGATGCTTAATGTGTTTATTCTGGACTCTTCCTCTTGTCGCGCATCAGAAACTGTTGCCCACAACCAAGCGGGGTAACGCAAGCGTACAGCAGCAGTGCAGCCCGGCTCTTCCTAAACCAGGGACAGAGGGCTGGTAAGGAGCTGAATACGGACAGGGAAAGTGCACACAGCAGGTCTTCAGCAGCTCTCAAGCAGGAGATCAGGTTTTCCAGAGCCCTCAAGCAAACATCACTAGTTTTGGCCTTAGCCCCAAGGGCAGCAGAGTTAGGCCACTGCTGAAGGCTTTTGAAAATTTTTGCTCATCAGGTTGGGAGTAGTAAGAGAAATATCGTGGAGACGGAAGAGCTGAGCTCTGGTCTTTGCTCACTCATGGATGTACTACCTTTGTGCAAGTCCTCTCACCGCATCGCTAGTCTGGGGACAACTGTATTTTGCTCTCACAACTTGTTTCCTCCATGTGTGCAAAGGTGATGGACCCCAAGACCTAGAGACATGAAACCTCCATGTAAGAGTGGCACGTGAGCTGGGCCACCCCCACCTGGCTCCATCTTGATGTGTATGGAAGGGAGGTCTGAGGAGATTTAGGCAATAAACCAATATTCCCACACACTAATGACCAAAAAAAAATGTTCCCGAGTGATGTACTCAGCACCTTCTATTCTCACTGAAGTAAATAGTTCCTTTGGGACTACTTTCATGTGTCTTTAGGGGATGTAACCAAATTATACCACATAAGAGCTGGTAATTTTAATGTTACGCTGTAAGGGAAAAACTATAAACATAACAGGAAAGACTGGATGTTTTCCATTCATATTTTTAGAAAGGTTGCTTCTCATCTGTACACATTAGTTTTTCAACATCTCTGGCAAGATTTAAATGAATTATTTAACTGGAATTGAAAAGCAAGTCTTACTTTTAAATTAAGGCAATAAAAGCTGTTGTTTTGTTGTTTTTTTTTTTTTTTTAATTCTTAGAGTATTACCGTAGAAGATAAAGATCAAAACCAGATCCAAGAGGCGATAAGGCTAACAAAATACCCAACCTCTAACCTCATGGGCAGGAGATAGATCATTTTAGACAAATGACTGGCTATGATCAGAAGTATGGGTAGCAGAGTCTGATGAATCCATGAGGTTTTAATCGGAAGTGTTTCCACATTGCGACAGTCTCGTGTGATGAGGAGTACAGGGCAAGCGGAGCCGGGAGTGGTGCGGGGCCATGTGAACAAGCCACTGCTGCAAGAACCACGCCAAGTTTTGTGCAAAATGCGGGGGAAAGCTGAGACCGGGCCTTGTGTAGAAAGATTGGCTTGAAATTTCAGTTTCTTGTCCTCTGTCAGTGGGAAATCTGTAAAATATGGTGAGTCACAACCCAGCAGGAGATTTTTGGTTCGGAAACCAAAACTGTCCCGGGAGAAGCACTTGGACAGTCGGGTGAGCTCTGTTCATGCGGTCGGGGTTTGGCCAGTTTGAAGCCGGGGATGTTTTTACAAGCTAAACTGACCCCTTTGAGGGCAGCAAACACGTTCTGCTTTGTGTGAGAGGTGGTAGCACCCACTCCTTGCTCCACAGAGCTGAAAATTCCCGTGTCCTTGGGTGAGGCACGGGTGGGATCTACTTGCTGGAAAAGTCAGTCATCTGAATTGTAGAGTAGGAGAGTTTCTATGCCCACACCCACCCCCGCAAAACTCTTTCCAGTATTTCCGTGCTTCCCCTTTTGCCATTAAGATGAGATTTTCTCCTGCAACTGAACAGTAAATGTTTCATAAACAGTTCCTCCGTCTGCAAGTGGACCTTGAAAATTGATTATTTTTTGTTTGTTTCTTTTAGTCTCCAAATGTTTCTGCCATTATAAGGCAGGCAGTTATTTTGCTAGGAAGGAATGTGAAGAATTAGAAAACTTGAAAGCGATTAGGACTCTGTCTTTTAAGACAGAGCCGTTCACAAAGCCTGGCATTCAGCCTGCTCAGAGCGAGCATCATGAGACACCCTGAAGCCTTGAAATCCCTCAGTTTTAAACCCCGTGGGGTGGCTTTTGCATTATCAGGGAAGAGATGATATTGCAGAGACCATTTTCTTCATATTTTAAAGGTCTCTGAGTTAATATTTATTCTAAGTAGATGTTTATTTTTGGATACTTTAATTGTTTCTAGGAAGGCCACAAAGAGTTCAATGTTATGGAGAAATGGTTACTTTGTATTTATGGTTAAAGAAAAAAGAAGAAGAAAAAAGAAAGTGCCAAACAATCCTGCCCCAGTTCTTTATTTAAGGAGACAATGTACTTTCCACCCATGCACAGGCAGTGCTTTACAGGCTGTATAATAAAACACTGTTCCAGATATTGTCTAAACAGAAACAGATTTAACCCCGCTGTTGTGACTTGCATTGCTGGGTAATGAAAGTTTTCAATCTGGTTTTACTTTGTTTTATGCTCGCTGAAGAACTGCACATCCACAAAACCTTGCCTTATGCACAGAGACCTGTTGTTCCAATGCCATCTGTTTGTACGTAAAGGGTGAACATCCCCAAAACCGACCAAAAAACCGTAGGATTTGGCCTTTTCTGATAGGTAACGAATCATAATTCAGCCCTCAAAGTGATATTTCCTGCAAAGACCGCAGGTTATAGAACAGAACTCCGTGGTTTCAAATGAGACTCGAAGGCGCTCATGGCAACGAGGTGGTGGTGCCTGTTGCTTCATTTCGTGACGAGAGGTCTGAAACCCAAGAATTTCTAACCCTAAAACTTTTTGAGGGTGAGTCAATTCATTTACCTATGCAGTCATCCACTAATGGCATACTGAAAACTGCTGAAAAGACTCTTTAATTTAAGCTGGCTTTGAAAATTACCCATTGCTGTGTTACCTAAAGCAACCTCCGAGTGTTTCTCCGTAGGGGAAAAGACCTGCGATAAGAGATAGTCCCTGAAGATCTGGGAACAAAAGATGGGCTGCAGCATATGCATATCAGGAAACGGTCCATTACTCATTAATTGCTCCATTTCCGTACACCAACGGAGGTCACCCTGTCACTGAGGACCAGAGAGATTATAACAATAATATAAATACTGCTTTATTTACAATTTTACAAGAAAACAACTTTCCATGGTTATTATATGGAGACTGTTTTTTTAACGTTTCCACAAATAAAACTCTCTCGGAGGACAGTAGGAAGTTTGTAATTTGAAGCATTTTGCAGTGGGACTAAAGGCGTATTTCCATATATCGCGGAGCCGTGTCCAGCTGTTGGGGCATGAACTAAGGACTGGGAGGAACCGGATTCTCCTCTTTGCTCCCCTACAGATTTCCTGTATGACCTTGAACAAGTTACAAGTACACACAGGCAGTGAAACTCTATTAGATTCCCTTTCATACTCCGCGATGCTCCCTTTTATACTCCAAGTGAGTATTTTATATCCAGAAAAGCCACCCTTGTTCAGGTTCCCTTAGCTCCTCTGCCAGCTACCTACCGGCTGTGGCCTATGCAATGACCTGCCCCAAAGCGCTCCAGTCCCCAAACTGGTGCTGGGGGAGGATGGAGGGAGCGTACCAGTGCTGGCACCGTGTGCCCTGCCTGGCTGGGGCTGCCTGGGGCTTGCCGGGACTGGGGTCACTGTGGTTTTCCCATCTGCAGATCAGAGGTAACAGGATTCACCTACTGCATGAGAAACTGTGTGTGGGTAAATACAAGTGACACTAAGGGCAGGCGTTATTATCATAATGTATATCTTAGAAGTGCTTGAGGTAGTCACTGTAACAACATCCCCTAAAATTTGTGTCCACTTGAACTGCTCTGTCTCTGTAATTGCAGAGCAAGAATGGGCAGGTATGACTCTGATTCTTATCATCTAGGATTAAAACACAGCAATCACCCCAGCCCACCTCTTAGTATTCATTTTACTTATTAAAGCTTCCCAACAAGTCTCTGCAGTGATGTTATCTGCTAAATTGTGTGAGGTTTCTGATCATTAAGTGGATTGGTCTTCAAAGAGCTAAATGAAAATGAGCAATAAATATCAGTGTTACTTAGGTCATATAGTGCAAAATGACAAGGAGACCGAAAGACCTTCTGGCAACTGTAGAACAAACAAATATGAAGTAGATTCACTGAAGCTTCTTGTGGGTTTTTATAAAGTTTCTCAATACTTTTAATTATTTTTAAAAGCAAGTTTAAGTGGAGAAGCAGACTTGGTCTTAAGGAGCAGGAACTCCTGAAAACCCTGGCTTTTTTGTTCCATTGCTGTGACGTGAAGTTATGTACTTTTACTCCTGCACTTTCCTCTCTGCAGAGGGGACATCGTAATATTTATGTATGCGCTGGAGAAGGTATCATTATTATGGCAATTTCCACAGCGCTTTGCACATAGACAGATGCATTTAAGAAGGTGAGCCTCCCGCTGGTGGGTGTAAACATGAGCTTGAAGTTTTGCACCTGCAATTGTGTTTCCTGTATAAAACTGAGCACTTGTACCAGTAGCAACCTGACAGCAGAGGTAAATGAGGCAGCAGTGGTTGCAATAACTTCTGCTCGTATCTGTGTTTTCATTCACTTGGAAAAATAACCAGCCGCAACAGTTGCCGGGGCAGATTGTATCCTCAACCAAATACTATGAAAATCTTCCACGGCGAGTAATATTAAACAGTTGCGTGATTTCTTAGATAGTATTTTAAGCACTTGTTTTTACTCAGTGCAAAAAGTAATGAAAAAAAAATCAAAATGCTGCAACTTCTTATGCCTTGATTACTCTTTTTAGTCCCTTTCCCGTAGTGTAAAATTATGACAGCAGCCACTGCGAAAGGGAACTTTCTCCTTGTATGAGCAGCCTGACCCTGTGCATACTGCTCTGGTGAAGCCACGTAGTCCTCCTTTATAACACGGCAAGGGAGCAGCTTTTGTAGCAAGAGCTCCGCGAGCCTGCGACGTCCCTGCCCGCTCCAGCAAACCAGGGACAAACTCCTCACCCCGCTACAAACCCACTCAACCTGTTCTCAAAGGCCAGAGTTTTGCTCTAGCCAGGAGAAAGATTTTCCTTGTCCCTTGATCAGCTTTTCACCTTCTGGAGAAGCAATGTTTGTGAGGGGTACGATAGCAAATTTCTTTGGTAATAAAAGTACCAAAACTTGACTGCACTCCTTGCTTTGGCTCTTTTGAGGTCTTAGCTGTTGGCATCTCTTTTGTGGTGACTGAAGCACTCTTGGGTTAGAAGTGGGACCAAAAAAAAAAGAGGAGATTCAAATTTTTTAATATATATATATAATTCTAATATATATATTCTAATATGTATATTCTAATATATATTCAAATATATTCTATTTGAATGCAAATAAAGTTGGAAGACGGAGGCAAACAGAGAGAAATGGAAGGAAGAGTCAACTTTTTAAACAGGAAAGAAAGAAGGCTAGAACCTAAAAACCCACAAGCCTGAAGGTAACACTCATTTCCTATTTCTGTGAAGACTGTTGGGGTTTCTCTAAAGAAAGTGGGGGGTGGGGAGAGGACAGTTCCCGGTATTTTCCTCAGCTTAGAAAGCAGAGAAGAGTTATCGGGCTTCCTGCGTGACTAAAAAGAAGCGTTATGGAAAGTGTGAACTCTGCTGTAGTACCATCACATGCTATATGGCCAGGTCTAAGGTACTATGATGACGGCGGTCAAGCAGACAAGAAATCTTTACTCGTATTTGACCCCACAGTGCTCTTCCCTGTGTATAAGGGAGAAATTCTAGTTGGATGCTAAAATGATTCAGGGAAGGGTTAGAAGTGCCTTGACTCCATTCCTCCTGCCGCCGCTCAGTACTGCCTGGGTCCTTTACACCTAAGGAGTGTGCAGTCCTCTGCAGCGGGACACCTTCCAAACACATCTGGACAATGCGCTACATCTGCCGTGTGGTGACTTAGACCAAATACACCTGAAAGCTTTCCTCATTTCCTTGGTGAAATGTTTATTCACAGAAGGTGCCAGCAACAAAAGAGTCAATAGGAGATTGCTGGAGAACACCCATTAATTGGTTTCAGGAGATCTTCAAACTGGATTCAGAAACAAATCAAAGCAGTGTAAGGTAACTGTAAAATTTATAGTTCAAAATTAAATTATGCACTGCTTGTTAAACATAATATTTTAAACTTCTGTGGAAGCACCATAAGGGTTTTAAATTATAACCGTGATCAAGCATGATGTGAAATACTGTGGCTCCCATTCTGCAGATAGGTAAATCAGGCACAACGCAGAGCGATGAAGGCTTGAACGTGTTTCCTAGGTACGGGCATAAGGACGCACGTCACCTGGGTTCTCGTGCAACTGATGTCTGTCTCCTGTCCCCCTCTCCCTGGTGCATGTAGAGATTATCCATCTGCATAGCAAAAGGCCAACTACAGAGGTTTTGGTTGCTCTTATAGGATCGGATCTCTCGTGGCTTGGGCGAGGACACAGAACCGAGTAGCAGCGTTAGGATGAATGCCAATGGGTTCTGCTCCCATTTCCCAGTTAATAGTTATTCAGCTGAGGAGGACAGTTCTGTGCAGGGAAAAAATCATTACATAAATATGTACTGAGGTGAAGCAACCCAGACTGAAGATTAGAAGGAGGAAAATTCTGGTTTCAGGTCTCGGCTCCTAAAGTGTGAGATTCTAAAGCCGAAATGGTTTGACTTGTGCTGGAGCCTGATGCGCAGGGACCATGTTTTTAAAGATGTCATTTTGCATTTGTTGCATCAGTTAACATTTACATAGCCTTCTATGAAATCTGGGCCATAAATGTTGATTTTAAACAAAGACATTTCCATAGGATCTTTATTGTCTGTGTAGTGGTAAAGTGCTATGAATAATTTTTCCCAGGTGCTTAAACAGGTGGTGTCTTCAAGGGAAGCAGGGCCTCTTTCATGTTCCCTATAATTTGTGCTGTCTTAAGCCTTCATTGTCAATGTCTTGGGTGAACGTTTATGGCTGTTTGAAATGTGCCTTCCCCACAAAGATGCTGGATACCCAGCTCCACGATTGGAATATAAGTGTTACAGTTATTTATTTACAGGGAAGGAAATAACACAGTGGCTCTATTTGCTACTCCTAAATTTATTTTCTCTTCTTTTGTGCAGTGTAAAAATGTTAGTCATCTCCAATGGCCCTTGGAAATAAGCTTTCCAAATATATTCTCATACTCTATATAGATGCACTGATGACACTCTAGCAGTTCAGCAAGAGGAAATCTGAAATAGTGGCACTAAATGACAAGGAAAAAAAATCACCGGGGAGAAAACTCTCCATAAAAATCTGAGGATGATTATGGAGCATTGGGAAATGTTGCCAGTGCTGGACTGCATACTCATTGAGCCCTCATTTCTCAGACGTCATTGATTAAAGGTGGATGGAAAAGTGCCACACAAAAGAGCAGACTCATGAGCTTCAGCTTCTGTTTCCATCTGCTTTTGGGCTGCAAGTTCAAACCTGTGTGACAAAATTGGGATTTTTAATCTTGTACTTGGGCCCCAAGCACAAATGGCTGGACTGAGAAAGGGCTGGATTGCCACCATTAACACACGATGCGTGTGAAGCTGTGCCACCTTCGTTAGGAACTTATGTTCAGAAATGGGAAGCAAGCTGTGGCAACCAGGTTTGAAAATGGGGATGGATATGACTGCAAGCTTCCATTTCCTCATTCAGTTTTTTAAAAAGCCATAATACTTGCTTTCCTAAGAAACATGTGTCATGGACTTGGATTTATCAGCATTTTTAAAAGCAATGGATGGGTATGCTTGCTGAGATCCATCAATTATGAGGACATATATAAGCTGTATAAACATTTCCATGTGGTTTTGGGTCTCCCTCAGTGACGTCCTACGTCCGTCCCGTCCACGCTCATTTATTCTGACACACAGAGAATCCTCCCTGACTGATGACACTGCAAAAGTGAGTGATTGACCTTCCCCTGCTGTATATGTGCAGAGCTTACCCATCTGCACAGACAAAGGGAGGGGGGAACTGCACATAGGTTTTAGGGGGCTGCACGAAGGAGTTAGTGCTGTGACAATTCAGGACGCTGGTTGTTCAGCCTAAGAGCTCAAAGTAATAAGAAGCAGAAATATGGTAGTATATGAAAATATCACCTCTGCTTCTCCAGCCACATGTAAATCATCCCTAGGATAATACTATATATATATATATATATTTATATATTTTTTAAATATATATATTTGTTTGTGTATATATGTGTATATAAGCCTTTTTTCCATTAAAGAAAAAAGCTGTGATTGGGCCATGTAAGCTGAGGCAAACTACTGAGTATCTATTTTGTTCAAAAACTCTGAAATAATTTTTTCTTCTTCCTCCTCCTCATTTTTCCAGCCATATGGATTTGCCAGTTCACTGCATCATTGCATGTTTAGAACACAGCATTTCTTCAGCAGCTGTCACTATCTCATAATGCCATAGTACATCTTGTATGCTGAGTTGCAGGCCACAATATGACAGAAAACAGCTTACACTTAAAGAAAAAACGACTCTCTCTTGACATCCATTTGGATGCTGGTTGTGGACTTAGAGAAGGCAGAGAGAGCACTCGCAGCTCTCTCAAATATGTCCACTATTCCAGCTTTGTGCCAGGGCTGCTAATTCACCTCCACTGCTTGACATTTAGCACGATTCAGTTCAGGGTACATTTACCAGAGACGTGGTTCTTTTTCCCCTTTGCTAACCTGTGACACGCGAGTTAGCTACTGGGATGTAGCCTGGGAGCCTGACTTGCTAACGGGTGTTTTCAGACTAGGAAAAAGATGGGTGAAAAGAGAATAGGTGCATGCCCACACAAAAGTTGTGTGCAGATTTTGGAGATTTCAATGAACTGGATTAAAATTGCCCTCGGTCTGGCCATAGTGGTATATTCAGTGCAGGATTACAGCTGAGATACCAAAACGTTCATCAATGCGTGATCTTCTTCCCTGTCCAAAAGATAAAGAATCTGTGAGAACTGCCCTAAAATGATGTTGTCGGGAAGGGGTAGAGAAGTATTGAGGCTATCTTCTGCCATTGCCGTTATCTTCCTGGCCCGGCAGCCCTCAGACGTGGCCAAGAGCTGGGGAAATTGCTCTGTGAACTCTCTTGTCACATCATCACTCGCTGCACGCCCACTTTGGGCTAAAACTCAGGATTTGCTGAGCACGTGGCATATGTTCCTCTGGTCGTGTGAGAGCATGTGTGGGTGTTGGGTCACAGGGAAGGGAGTCTCTTGCCCTATTTCTCATGTAATCACAGAGAGCTTGAGTTTGGTTGTGTTGGGGCTACCCCAGCTGAAGGCTTACCCGCATAGGCTGTATTTGATGCAGATGTTCAGGCTGTGGTACTTTTTCAGAAGTTTGGCGGATGTGACTTTCAGCTCATGCTTATCATTTGACCATCACCAGAACAGGAAGAAAGGTTTGGCTTTTTTTTTTTTTTTTTTTTTTTTTTTTTCTCTTTTCTTTCTAATGAATATTATGACTTGATAGCTTGAATTATCAAAGTATCTTATAACACGTTGCAGATGGTGGTTTAATGACGTAACATCCCTTCATAGAAAATAAAACACATACCTGGTAGTTAGATTGAATGTGATCAGATAGCACTAGATCACAAATCGGTGTTGCTAGCTCCTCTTACTAGGAGGAGCCTGCATGATGAGATTTTACAAAAACCAAACGCAACCAGGAAATATTTCTCCTTATAGTCAGTCATTAGCAGAGAAAGAGCAATTGTACAGTACTAAGATTATCCAGCAGTAGCAAGAACATCCTAATCCCAGACATGAGAGACAGGATGTCCATTAGGAATGGTAGCCACTGATCAATAGTCTAATTTAGCATAGAGAGGTTTTATTGCTTTGGGAGCTGGAAGGAGAAGAGGGAGGTATTGCAGTGTCTTCAGTTCTAGTCCTGCCTCTGCCGCTGATGCACCCCAAAGAAACACTGGCTGACTCCACTGCTTTTCCACAGCCATAGGACCAAGCAATAATTTTAAACTAGCAGACCATTATGTATTTTGAATCTGCGTTTGATTATGTATGGGGCAGCACAAAGGAAGAAAATCCATTTCTGACAATGTCAGGAGTAAGCTGGCGTTTGTCTGCAGTTTGTTTCGGAACAAATCTGGCAAATGTCTAGGCCATCAGCAAAGAAAATAATTACGAAAGACTTTTTTCAGACATTTGGTGCCTTTTTCAATTTTTATTTTTTTTTTTTTGGCAATAAAAAAATATAGAGATAAAATTCCAAAGCAGAACTTTAAAAAAAAATTATTTTCTACAAATATGCAAGTATTTTCTACAGGGTATTTTTAATGTTTTCAGAACACCTCTGTCCTGTGTTCCCCTCCCATGCTTCTCAGAAATGAGATTTCAGACTGCGAGCTGGTGAAGTGCATCACCTTCAGTGGTGAACTCGGCTGCCAAAGGTTTTTCTAACCAGGTGAAGGCGTAAAAGTTGCTACTACTACATGAACTAGCTAATTAAGAGTAAGCATTACCAGTAAAAACTTTATGTGCTGGAATTTATATAAGGGTCAGGTAATCACATGAGTAGGAGGTGGCAGACAGCATGCTGGCACACCGCGGCTCTCGCTCGGCTCTGCCTCCTCTGAGGAATTGCTCCCTGTCTAAAGCTCGGGGAGGGCATGTCTAACTTAACGCAGGAAAAGTGATAAAATGGTGGTAGCAGAGCCTAATAGATTTTCAAGGAGATTGAGCAGGAGCCACGGAAGGTAGCAGTGAGGCATAGAAAGCAAAAGTACACCAGGCCTCATTTAATTATCTTTTTCACACTGCATTAATCATCACAAAAACAGGATTATGCCTATTTTTACATCAGTGTCGGAGGGTAATACAAATGTCATTTTGTGCACTGTCTGTCATTAGCAACTGTTAAATTAAAGGTTTGAAAAGCAAAATAACGAAGGCAGGCTGCTCCCTTGACCTATTTTTCACCAACAACTTTTTCCCCTTTGACCTCTGAATCTGAATTTCCCTTATCAAATCATCGTCTGATTTCCTATGACTGTTCTCGCTTTCCCCAGCCCCCACAACCACCCTGGTATGGGTTGTTCCCACGACCTCTCTCTTCAGCTGTCTTATTTTATGTGCTGGTTTGACAGTCATTCTTTTTCTTCCTCCAGCACCCATAACTTGTTGCTCTCCAGTAATCTTCCTCCTTCTCCAGTTGCTCTTCCAGCAGCTCCGCTGGTACCTCCGGTGACCTCGGGCTCCTTCGCTGCCTGCTCCGCGGCTCGGCTCAAACCCTCGCGCACCAGCTCTGTTACCGTGGCCCAAGCCTCCATCCCTACCTCATGCCTTCTCCCTCTTAAGGTCTCTATGTACGTCTAGAAGGGACCTAACATGATAGTTCGTGCTTCCCTCTCTTTTTCTGTTTACTTCTCCGTTCCTATTTTCCTCTCTGACTTCCTCACTCTCCTCCGCTGTCCCTGTTTCCTCCTTTTTGCCTCCACCCTTGAAATAATTTAAATAACTCTTTTTTTTTTTCGCTATGGTCTCCATCTAGATGTGACTGTGATATGACATTTCAAAAAGACGCACACAGATTTGGCTAGCTATATGCTTAGAGTATGGTTTAATGATGTGGGATCCTTTCTCACCCCCACAAGGGCAATAAATTAGTTATGAAGTTAAATATACCTGTCGCTATGCGTGCATAATTATTCTTCCTACACTCAGGGAGGTAGAGGTTCTGTATTAAATTTAAGTGTAGCAATTGTCTCAATGATGGCTCAGGCTGACTGTTGCAGCAAAACGTGCAGTTTTCAGTGTTCTTAAAAGACTGACCTTGCACTTCACCAGGAATTCCCTTCGTCTGAATTTATGCGAGGAGGCTGAAGAAAATAAGCGCATGATGTCTTCTCAGGTGGAATTTATCCTAATCTTTTCAACTCCTTATACTCATGTATCAGTATAAACCCTGACATATAGCTCACCTTTTTCCTGCACACACCTGAGATTGCTCTGTATTATCTCTGGCTTGGAGGTACGGAGGTGTAAGTATTGCAAAGTTAGGCAAAATTCCAGGCTGATGTGTAAGATGCTATGCTTTTCATGGGGGTGAAATAGTAGGACATAAGTCTGCAATCCAGACTATGACAATTTCCAGTGATTTAAGGATACGAGATGAATCAGATCAGTCACAGCTCCGATTTCGGAGGAATGTGCAGGAATATATCTTCTCACATTAACATCCCCTGACTGTGATCAGTCTTTATCACCCATACCTCGACCTGAATGATGGACAATCGACTGCATCTGTTTCTACTTTACTAATTTGATATACCTAAGGAAACTACTCTTGCAGGAACTTTAAAGATGAAAAATAGCACCAATTATATTCTCTAATACAATTGATTTCTACGTACCCATGTGTACGTTTCTGATTCTGTACAATTCTACTGCCAACCCCATAAGAAGGGATTTTATGATGATCTCAAAACTTTCTTTCCCAAGACTGTGCATAAACACAGTGCAAAGCCATATATATAGGCAGATACTCCAGAACTGTTGATAAGAGTAAATAAGGTTAGCTATATGCAGATCCAAAGTGTTACCCATTTGTACAACAATGGGTCAAATAAATGTAGCAAAACCTCTTTTTGGTTCTTGTCTTTTCTGGTTTTGCGTGCCGCCATGTGCAACCTATTTTGCAGTTGGCACTGAAGGCAAATCTGCTCTTTTGCTACTGCACCCACAGCAAAGGCATTAGGAGGTAGGTGAGATCTTTCATGGAAAAAAAGCTGTGTTCATACAATATCTAAAAATACAGTGTAAAAGACGGCACATTTTAAAATTAACCAAAGCAGATACCTTTTCACGCCATTGAAAAGTCACCTCTGGAACTCACTGACACAGTAGCATAGCCTTAGGCAGGGATAGTTACATGGGTTTGTATTATAATAATAAGGTTTATAATTCAGGATTTTAAAAAGGACATAAACCTTGCTGTTTCATTCAGGAAGCCAGTACCTGGTTAGGCTCTGAAGAAATGCCTGTACAAGTAGGTTATTCCATCAGCTCGGTGCAGCAGGTATTTTTCACCTTGCTCCAGAGAAGGGTGGGAGGATCTAGTAACTGATGAAGACAGGATACCAGACAAGATGGAGCATTGGCTTGATTCCATATGATAATTTCAGTGTAATTGTTTTGCCTTTAGGCTGCTGTATCTGATTAGACCAGTCTCTAGCTGATCCAAGGTTAGGAGAATGCAAAACCACTGTAGTGTTGTGCTAAACACAATGCAGCCAGACCAAATAATCTGGGTCAGTTGTCCATGCAGATCTGCAGATACAGGCACGCATGCAGTTTTGAATGAGGAACGTAACATACAGTAGCTCCAAATTTGGGAGGAGAATTAGTAATTTGCTTAGATAAAAGTTGTGGTCTCGACAGTAGCCTGGGTAATCATATAAATAAATATAAAAGTCCATTTTAGAGCAGCGTTCTTTTAATACTAATTGGATGCAAAAATCTTATCACATTAGTAACCTTCATACCTTTATAATAAGTCTTTTATTGTATTAGCCAGCTTGGTTTTCACTAATATGATACGAAAGACTTGCTAATATATTAGGAAAGTCACTAACACTATTAATTTACTAGATAAATTACTTCTCTATCTTGGAACTTTAAATGAAATGGAATTCACTAATCCTAATTGGTTTGCCTTCTACCAGAATTATTTCCCATTAGTTCAGCATGTTTTCTTTTTTCATACTTGAACAGAAGAGATTTCTTAAACTCAAAGCCTTGGGGTACAGTATATGGGTTTATTAATTATCAGGTATTCATTCAAGGGGGTTAATTAAGCAATAACTTTCCATTGACTGGAATATACAAAGGAATAAAAGGCTTGACTTGTCCTGCTGATTAAAGCACTGAGGCCATTGTGTCATCATTTTGCTCCATTTGGTTGTGGGGGAATAAAGATTTTCCACTATTTAACATAATTGGCCGAGAGCTCGGAGACCCCATTCCTTATGTACAGGAAGTTTGTTGATTTTTGTCCTCTCCCCCCCCCGCCGCCCCCATCTCTGCTTGGCGGCGAGTGCTGTGACCTTTCCTTGTGGCTGTGGACCTTGGTGCTGTTATCCATGTTTTTGTCACCTGAAGACTTGAGAACTGCAATGCAGTAAAGGGAGCTAAATCCCCTGGGAAGTGAGGAGCCGGTGCAGAAGGCAAGCATCCTGCTGAATAAGCAGGGTATCTCGCTGTAAGCACATGACACCGATGCTGAGGAATTGGTACTTGGCTGCGTATTGGCTCCCAGGCAGAGTTTATGGTGTTGGCTTTGACGTTTGGGCCGAATTCAAACCTCTTTGGAATCGGTGGAAAGACTCGCCATGTACTTCAATTGATTTTGGATCAGGCCCAGCAGTCTGGGAATAGCTTGTCTATGCGAGAGACACCCTCTCTTCTCAGGGGATATTGCCTCATCGTTTGAGAGGAGCAGCGTGTCAGCTGGAACGTCTTTTTTTGGGAAGGAGAGTGAGCTGCTCTCAAGTGAGGACTTGAGACTCTCGCAAGGGCTACTTTGGTCTAGGGCTCGTCCTGCAGGGACTTGAATCTGTTGGCTTCTAGGGCGTACCTTTGAGGAGCGGATCCTTTGAGGGCATAAATGAATATATTAGAAGAGGTGGAAGAGAAAGGGGTTTCTCCTAGAGCTTCCCTAGGTCCGACCGAAGTCCATGTCACGGAACAGCCTCCCCAGGGCCACGGCAATCGGTTTTAATTAGAGCAGCCTCCGAGCATCTCTCGATTCTGCTGAGGAACGGGGCTTCGCTGAGAATTTAGCTGACCCAAGCTGTGGGAGCGCAAAGGCCGTCGTCGCGCAGGCCTCCCACGGTACCCTCATTTGCCCCGTGCGAGTCTTCAGCCCGAGCCAGCTCTCTGCCGTCCAGCTCTGGAATCCATTTATAAAAGAAGCTTGCGGTTGTGTCTGTTTGTTGGTAAATGCATATTATACACTAGCTGGAGCTGGCCGGCCGACTGAAACTGCCGCTCGCAATCAGCCGCGCATCACTGAGTCAGCGCATCCCGAAGCCTGAGCACATCTCTGCCCAGGGGAAGCAGGGCTGGGTCCCCACCACGCCCGGGAAGGTGGGGCCTCCGGGTACCGGCGCAGGAGCCCACTCGTCCCAGGCAGGGAAGGAGAAGGAGGTGGAGCTGCGAGCTGGAAAAGTGGGTGATATTAGAGCGACTGCTGAGTTTATTCTCCAACAAGCGTTAGCATGCTCTTCTTTCTTGATTCTTTTGGTGATTGTGGCAAAGTGCAGATGTTATGCAATGGTAGGACTGGTAACACTGGCCACTGCCAACTATAGTGCCAGGAATCATTTATAAGCTTCCCAGCAATGAGCTCTGTCAGCACATGCTTCACCTCCTGTTACCATTGCAGGCACCGCCATTGAGCCAAGCCGTGTCGCGGCTGGGAGTTCCGTCAGCGAGGACTCCACCGGTCTTCTGGGAGAAGGGCTTCTTGCCCCCGTGACACCGCTCTGCTGTGCCCAGGCCATCCGCTGCTAACTCTTGCAAACTAGCTCTGCAGCTCAGCCAGAGGAGCTGAAATTCCAGCATCGCCTTACCGAGAGGGACATTTTGGTAAAATGAAAAGATTTCGAAATCTCGACGAGAAAGGCTGTAAGATTGCCTTGAGTGTTTGAAATAATGTATGTATGCATATATCTAGGTATACCTGTATAACTACATGAGCCAAATGACTTGCTTTGGCTTGCTTATCATTCTGAGACATAAAACAGGTAATCTGGCTTTATTTGACACCTACGATAATCATCCAAGAAAATGAGAGGCTCTGTAATGGAGGTCTATAAACAGGTCTTGCAGGTCATTCGCACAAGCTGGCTCTGCACGCCAGGGCTCTATGGAAACGTGGCTATAAACACCGTGTTGGATCAAGAGCTTCTCTACTGACAGAAAAGACGAACGCTAAAGCTGAACAAAACTGAGTAAGTCTCAGAAAATGATTCACTCTCTTAATTAATTTTCCATTTTGGTTGGTGGAATGCCCTTAGGTGGCTGCAGTGGGCTTGAATTTCTTCTTTCTGGGCAGAGTTCACCTTTGCACAAGGACTGGGAAACTCTCCTCTCCCACCCTCCATGCACTGAGGAGCCCAGGCAGGATCCTTTAAGGGAATATTTTCCTCTACCCAAATCATTCTGAATCACACTAATTTCTTAAGGCACAGTCACATGTGGCTCAGAGGCTTATTTAATTGCCAGCGCAGTGGTATGCTGGGAAGCCTGTAGCCTTGCTTTGTTAAGCAATGCTCCATTCCGGTCTCATAGAAAGTATCCCCAAGTGCATCACTGCAGTTTTCTGTCACGACAGCCCCCAGTAAAAGCAATTGTACGTGTGAGCAGTCCTTCTTGCAAAGGGTGCAGCGTTCTCCGGGTTCATCTCCCGGTTGCCTTCGTGCTAGGACTCTTCATTCGCCGGGTGAATCAAGCACTCGTAAAATAAGGCAGAGCCGGCGAGCAGAGTCAGGCATGCGTTCCCTAACCGTGCAGGATTCAAATGCCCGTGGCCTGCCATCTTGTACCAGTACAGCTGGAGCAAACTCGCGCTGCAATGCGAATGTTCGCACACTGCTTTAATGTCGAGTTTGTCTGCTCGTTGAAGTTCAGTAGAAACAGTTTGCTTGCTTTCTTTTGAGTAATAACAAATTAAAGGCTCTGCTCCAGCCGTTGCTTCCATGATTTACAACTACATCCTTAGGCACAGTTTCCCCACCGAAATCCTTTGCTCTGATCAGGAGACGGGACGAAAGGAGTGGAAAGAGCTCCCGTGTCATGCCCCAGGCCAGGCCATCCTAGGGAGGGGATAGGCAATCCTGTGCCTTATCTCTCCCAGCTCTCCCCCTACGATATGCTTGGAGAAATGACTAAGCTGGGGAGAGGAGCTGGAGCAACGCTAGGTAGGGGCGTAGGAGGTTGCCGGTGGGGTTGTGCCAGCTTACGCTGGGAGTCACCTTGACCCGGCGCTACAAAGGAAACGTAAAACTAAATTTCTTCTTTCCACTCCTGCCCCCCAAACTGCACAGCATAAAATGTATCATTTTCTTATTTTCAAATAACATTTCTGGATGCATTATTAATGTAACTAAACCCCAAACCTTCAATTTATCACTCCCTGGACACTCGCTCTTGGAAATGTGTGTTATATCATTGTCTGTTTAGAGATGGTGTTAAGTTCTAGCTGGAAAAGAAAGGTGTGGTGTTGGGAAGTGTATCTTTCCGGAAAGGAACACCAAAGTCTTTTTTTTTTTTTTTTTCAGGACAGCAGCGTGTCAGGGTCTCCCCTGATCTGGGTGTGGGGGGACAGCAGGGTAATGACAGGCCATGGTCCATTTTATTCTATCCCACCAGGCAGGAGCTACAATTTGGCTGCTTTTGCCATTGTGCCTGCATTCATCAGTGATTTGACTGTTTTCTCCCTTCCAGTATTTTCCCAATAAACTTCAGTTTAAACGCCAAAATGTCGCCCACTAAGAAAACATGGTTATTTTGTTCTATCAAGCTTTCATCTGGTTAGGCCTTAAATTTCCACTGCCCTGAGGAAGGCTTAGATGAGGGTGCTCCATATGGTGCCAGAGATGAGAGAAGGTTTGTGTAGCTGGGGATTTTTAGCAAACCATCCGAAGCTTTAGGGTTTCACTCTACTCCTGAGAAAAGCTGCCGGCAGAAGAATAGGTTCTCGTAGTCAGACTGGCAGAAAAATTACTGACACCTCTAAGAAGCCAGGTAGGGACTGCAGTTTTGGCCCAGTGAGATTTTTAAAGTCAACATTCCCGTGGAAGCCGTGTGAAGTCAATGGAGATATTTCCATTGATTTCAAAAGGCTTTGAGATATATCCCGTAGGGTAAAAATTTCATAGGCTCTTCAAAACCTGAGTTAGGTGGATTTGAGCAGCAGATCTGCGTTGAAGGGGAAGGGGACATCCACTCCCTTTCCCTCTGAGGAGGAGAGAAGGTGCAGAATACGAACCTGTTGGCTTATCTGCAATGTGATGTGGCCCCAGATCAACCGCTGCCCGTTGCAGGGAGCTACAAGGGATGTGCTACCCACCCGGCCATCGTCCCTCATGAGGTCTCACCAACATTTTCCCTGGGCAAGCTGTGCTGCAGTGGAGCGATCAGGAGTCAGCGGTGCTTTGGAGCCCGTCATGATCCGTGCAATGCAGGGGTGGAGGCCACAGCTTCTTGGGTCTCTTTATCCCTTCTCCCAGATGGGAAAATAGCTTTGTTTTGGAAGGCTGAAGGATGGGAGCCGACCAGCATTAGCACGCACGCCTTGGGGGGGCCGATGCCTTCAGGCAGGAATTAGACAGGACAGTTGAGTTGAAACTGGAAGAAATTGCTCCTGAAGCACTCTATGGTGGAGTGTAAGGTTTCATTTCTAACGTCTAGAACCTGCACTCAACTGCGCTCGGGAGAAGCCGACTGTTTAACTCTGGGTACTGCAAGCGGGGCCAGGATTTCGACTCCCATAATTAGCAGCTAACGTCAGGACTTCAGTGTGCCAGGCAGCAAAGGGGTCCCTTCTCCAAACATCTGCCCCCAGCGCCCTGCTAGGAGGAGAAAAATATGAGCACGGGGAATTAAAGTGACAGCCCCCGCGATCTGGCATATGTCACTGCCTCCGAGGCTGATTTAACTGGGCAGCAGGTAGGAAAGACAAATATTCACTAGAGGAGCCGGAGAAAATGGAGGCAAGGCAGAATGAGATAAAACCTATTAGAGAGAGTGTTTTACAGTGCAATTCCTTGGGGGGCTGGGAAAGAAGGAGAAAGCTCACCATAAATGGAAAAAGGCTTGAACTATAATTAATTTACCTTGTCTGAGCTTTTTACCACACTTCTACCGTATTTCCATGGACGAGAAAAAAGTGCACCAAAACTCACATGTTCTGTATTTTTCAAGTGCACAACAGGTAACTGTCTCACAACAGGTTAGCGTGGTAG
The DNA here is from genome assembly GCF_900496995.4 of Aquila chrysaetos chrysaetos. NCBI lineage: Eukaryota > Metazoa > Chordata > Aves > Accipitriformes > Accipitridae > Aquila > Aquila chrysaetos. Next base: position 6,530,355 of record NC_044012.1, read on the forward strand.
TATGTTTGCTCAGTATGTGTAAGGGCTGGTGATGGTCTTGGACTTCAGCTTCAGATGAAATAATCAACCCCGACTGAAAGGGCGTTTATTGGAAAGGCAGTATGAGAAAAGATGCTGCTGCTGTCTGAACTGCCTGACTCCTGCAAATAAGCAACGCAAAGGAGAGGTTTTCTTGGAAATCTGTAGGCAAGAGGCTAAGGCTACACTTAGCCAAATGGGTATCATCAGGAGCAGCGAAGGCAGCTCCCCTCCCAAAGCTGCTGGTCACTCAAAGTCAATCTGGAATGTGACAATCAACCTAGATTCTCTCTGGCTCATACCTTGCCAAAAAGAGGCTAGGAAATCAGACTATATTTAACGTTTCTAGCACCAGCTGTAGTAGATCCCAGCTCAGTTACCTGTGTGGGTTCTGCAGGTAAAGGTACGCCTGTACCAAATGTAGTTTGTGCCTCTCACAGTGGTGTCAACAGCAGAGGAGACACGGAAAGATTTGGTCAGCCTGAAGCCAGGACTCACGTAAACACTTTTGGTGTGTAGAACTAAAGCAGATAAAAATGACAGGATTCCGGTGAAGGTCTGAACTGTCCCCAGGTTCAAGGATGCTTGGATCAGGGGCTGGAATCTGATAGGAAATTGGGGCTAAATTTTGCACTTTCCCCTTTGTAGTGTTGACTATACAGAAAAAAAAGAAATATGTGGAAGGAAACAAAGTATATATATACTTCTGCAGCCTAAGAGCTGGTTTCAGTACTGCATACTTTTATGTAGAACTCAATAAAATGCATTTGCAAACATAATTACAGATGCAGCAATGTTCTCTAATAATGGATTATATAAAGCATGTTATGAAATGCATTCATATCAAGTTCTTGGCAAATTATACTGCCTACTGTAACCAGGTGTTATAAAACCAATTATGGGTATATAGGAATTACCGACACAATGTATGTACCCCTTAAATAAAATACAATTTCAGGTGGTTGTAAAACGTGCTGTAGAGGGTGGTGGTGTTATTTTGAACACGCCGGAGCCAGCAGCACAGGAGGGGAAGCCGTTCTGGGGGAAAGCATGGTGATAAATGGTGCTTCAATGCGTATCGGCTGACTCTTGGCTCAAGGCCTACAGGTTGATCCAGCTGTCCTTATGTGCCACAATATTTTGTCCTGTTTTGTAGTCCCGTAAATTCCCATCAAAATATGTAGCACTTTGCTCGCCTGAGTAATGAATGAAAAATAATTAAGACCCTAGTCCTGAATTAATATCAAGCATTTATGATGTTGCTTCAATTTGCTGGATTCCCACATGAAGGCTTTATCCGAAGCCTTTTCAGTTTCAGTGGAAATTTACTATTGAATTGGGCAATCTCTGGATAAAGTCTTGGTTTAATTTTGTCAGATTATTTCTTTAGGGCAGAAGGGATGTTATTCTGAGTTATTAGGTTGTGGATTTTGCTGTGTCATGAGAAAAACAAATGGATTTCTTATTCTACTTCCTCATCACTAAAAACAACCTCTAGTAAAAGATAAGCAGAACCAGTACAGATAAAAAGGAAGCCCCTTCCCTTTTCTCCCCGCAGTGAACCTTTACCCAAACTCTTTTTTTGTATGGTTCCTGTTGTTGTTCCTATATTTCCTAGTTCTGCCTGGGACAGGGAACACTGCCACAACCACACGGGTTCCCATCATCTTGGTTCTTTGCTATTCAGAAAAATCTTCTCCAGCCCAGTTTTTGTAACAATGGATGTTTGGGTAGTTTGAGAAAGCAAATAGTGCATGGACTGTGGCTACCACATCAGCAAACTACAGTTTCAGCTGAAGCATGCAGCTGCAGAAACATATCCCTCAATATATCAGATAAAACTGTTTTGAGAATGAAGTGCACCATATAGCATGCCCAAAGCCCAGCTCTCTGGATCAAGGGACCTGGCTGCAATTGAGTGAGGTGCCCTTTGAAGCAGTTTTCCTGCATATTTTCCTATGAAGTCCAAGTAGATTATGGTGTATAACCACTCTTATGCAGACGTGAGACTGGGATACAGCAGGGACATGTGCTTAAACACAGAAACTTAGATTTATTTCCATAAAAGCAGCTACACCGTTAATTCGCAAGTACATCTTTCCTCCAAGGACCTCAAAACACTTCACAAATATTGTTGGAGGCTCAGAATGTTCTTGCACTTGGCTAAACTTGGTCTGAGAGAGGTTAAGTGATTTACTCGAGGTTTCCCAGTAAATCAGAGGTAGAGGTAGGAAGTGAAACAGGATCATGACTGCAAATGACATCCTTTAACCTTCGGAGGTGCTACTGTGTGCAAATAAAGGCCTGACCCTGCCAGCCTCACTCATGTGAGCAGTGTCTCTGAAATTAATGGAATGACTGGCGTGAGAAAAGGGCTGCAATGTTGGCCTCTTTAGGCCTGTCCCTGCGTAGCGTTTAGTATTTCCTAAGAAATACTGTTTGGCTTCACCTCGTACCAAAGCATCTTACGGCAACAACAACAGCAGCAACGGAAATCTCAATTTCATTTTTTTTCCTCTAGTGCATAGGAGCCAAGGTCCAAGCTCTCTCTGGGCAGGCGCTAAGCCACAGGGACCTGAAGACGCTTGGTGCTTCTTGGAAATGGGCTCTGACTTCTCTGCTTTTCTCCCTTCACAGGAAAAGAAGAGGTTTGGCGTCACAATATGGACCTACACGTTTCTCAGCTGGTAAAAACCATAGTCCATATTTCTTCTTAGCAAACGTTTGGCTCTACCCCAACTTCAGCAATCACAAAGACTAATATATAAGAAAGACTGCATTAAAAATATAATGTAAAAATATGTCCTTAATAAAAGGAAGCAAGACTTGCAAAATTCTTTCTTCTTTCTCTGCAGAAAAAAAGGTTTCTAGCTACGAGCCACTTTTTGCCTCTTTAAGTCTCTGTGCTTCTTATTCCACTTCTTTAGCAGGCTTGAAATGAATGAAGAGGTAAAAGATGAGAGAGTGACATAGGTAGTAAATTATGTAAGTTATATAAATGCATGGCAATAGCAAGCAGATTTCAATGCTAATGCGGACGGCAGAGATTTCTACCGTTAAGGAAGAAAGGAGGGAACCTGCAGCATCTGAAGAGAAATCGGCTGACTGAACTCCAGCGCCTGCTCCAGCCTGCAGAGATGGGAGACTGCCACAGAAGGGGAAAGTGGAAGCGACTCCTGAAACCTGCAGAAGTGACAATTCCCTGAAGCTTGAACTTCTGCAATAAAGGGAAAGAGATCATTAACTGCCAGCGAGGAGCGTTTGTGGAGGAGAGAAGAAAAAAGAAAAAAAAAAAACCAAAACCTCTTTAACTCTGGAGTTTTTAAAAGTGCCCTTGTTTGTTTTCTTGGCAGAGGAGCGGAGCATTTGGCACCCATCCTTGGAAGGTGGCCCAACTGTAAAAATGCTGGGGTTGGCCCTTTCCATGCTGTTGCTAAGCGGATGGCCCAATAGCCGGCAGGGCCTTCCAAACCCCACCCTGCGCTCCGGCCGGATCCAGGCTCCAGCCCGCCTGTATTAAAAGCCTCTCTTCTCCCACTTGCTAATAATAATAATTTAAAAAAAAAAAAAAAAAAAGCCAAAGAAGTGCCGAGTTTATGCAAGCAAACCCGACCCGGCTCATGCCAAGAGCTCAGCAGAGAGGAGCTGGGGAGCACCAGCCCGTGCCCGGCTCCCGCTGCGGAGCCCCGCGGGGATGGATGGGGCTCCGCGCTGGGCTCCTGTCTGACTCGTTCTGCTCTCCCTCCTGCTCTGCTCCCACAGCCTCAAGGTATAGGGCAGAAACAAAGGGTTTTTTTTCTCCCCCCCCCCCCCCCCCCCAAATCCTTTTTTCTTTTTTAATAACTTTATCAACTCCGAACCCTGGGATGATTTGCGCGTTTCATACTCTCTCTGTGCTTTTACTCTTGGTTAGAATTTGGAGCCTTTCCATTTCTCAGTTAAAAACTCTTTTCTCTCCTTCTTTTTCTTTTCTTTCCCCCCAGTTGTTTGTGGTTTTGCATGAAAGGGCATTGTTAACTCTTTCACCGCCCGTTTGGAAAGGGCTGTCTTGGCTCAGCCGTTACAGGCATTTCTGGAAGAGCAGAATAAAGCGCTGGGTTTCAAAAACGCAGGCTGAAAAAAGAGGAGTAGTGATGGAGAAGATTTACATTGCAACTGCTACTGTAGGATAACCCGAGCTAGAAAAGCAGAGCGCCTCTTATTTATTTACAAGAGCCCTGACTGCCTCTGCAAGGCACTAGCTGAGGCCTTTCCAAGCTGGTGCTCAAAAGCGTCGGTACAGGGGGGAGAAGGGGACAAGTTTGGTAAAAGCGTGGGAGAAGGTGGCTGTCCCCCCTGCCCCGCGTGGACACGGCAGCCAGGCCACCTCGGGCTGCCGCCGGGCAGGACTGACACCCCTCCCCGGTTCAGTGTGTGCGCGAAGCCTTGCTTTTGTGTCCAAAACAGGGAAAGCTGTGCTTTTTTGCTACCTAACTGTAAAACGAGCAAAAGGTGCACTTTTCCAGCGAGGCCGTGTTAAACGCAGTGTCACACTTGCCTGTGGGTAAACAGGAGGTCCTCGACATACCAGCGATGCACATAAAGCGTGGGAAGAGCTGGGGAAATTTTCACTGGAAGTTGTAAAAAGAGGAGGATTAATTTTCCCTATTGTCCGTAGAGATGAAAGACGGGGAAGTTGGCATCTGTCATTTAAACCTTTTTTTTTCCTCTTCATCAACACTTGCAGCTGCAGAAAGTGGGTATCGTCTCACTCCCGTGGGGAGACTGACCCGGGTGCGCACGTGTACGCTTGTGCTGCTCGCAAGAGCTTTCCCAGCTGAAGTCCTTGAGCTTCGAGTGAATGCTAGAAACAGAGATGACTTAAATATTTGGCAGCAGTTAGGATAAGTTATCTTTTTCTTTTAAAAAATAACATGTTATGCAAGCAGGTTTTATTATATTTATAGGTATTTATTATTTCTTTCTGTAGATGATAAAATAATCTTGTTGGAACCAATAGGAATGTAAATTTAACATTTCATACTGTATGTGAATTAAACGACAACATTTCTCGTATAAGTTCTAAAAGCACATTGAAAAAAACCCTTCCTATATTTGCACATCCTGTGGTAATTAACAAATGAGTATTTTCCTTTTTTAGGCTTTGAAAGAAATACTTTTATAGTGCTTAAAACAAGTGCATATTTTTCCTCCCCAGTATGATTGCTGTTCTTAAATATTTGTATGCACGTTTGTATGTATGTTTGTTGTGCCTGTTAGTTCAGTTTTGTCGAACAAATGGAGAAAAGGAAAATATAGATTTTTAACCACAACAACATTCCCTGCAGACAGGATTTTTTTGTACTGCTATAGAAATGCAGCAGCTCGGAGGAAGAGCACACCATGTAATTCTACATACATCACAGCCCTTTTTTATTACTCTTACCACACCAGCTGAATGGAGAATTACAAAAACTATGTCTCTGATTCTGTAAAGATTTTTAAAAGAGGCTTAACTTTAGGCATACAGGTAACTTCAAAGGGAATTAAGTGAAAATAGAAGTTGTGAGTAGTTCATGACAGACGGATGCATTAGAGAGAATGATCTACACAAAACTTGATCCAGAAGTTCCGGAATTACGTTAATTGACCTTGGTGAGCTAAACAAAAGCTCATTGGAAATTATGTTCAGAAGTTAAACCCAAGACTTTTACAAAATAAACCCCAGTGTAGCGGATATTCATATTATTGCGTATCTGCTGACTTTTCTATAGGTAAAGGGTGACATTCCGGCACTGCAGAAGGGAGTGGGAGTATTGCCATTGATTTTACTGATGCTGGAATTTTGACCCAAACACTTACATTTCTTCTGGCTCTGAGGTTTTTTTATAAACTCTGACATCATTTTCTGTATCTATGCTGTCACATTGCATGGGGTGCAAAAGCATTTTAAAATTAACAATGGACTTGAGCCGCAGAGCACAGCTCATTGATCAAACCTCTGAATCCATCTCGACAAAGTTTGAGTAGATGTTTGATTCAAGCCTAACGTATAGACACGTCTCTTTGTACGTTCACCGTTTTGTTGGCACACCTGTTGTGGCCCGGTTGGGAAATTTTGTGCCTGTAGCAAATCCTCGTCTAGTGGGGCAAACCGAGCATCGATTTTGTTTCACCACGTCAGAGCAAGCTATGTCAACTACTGCACATCACTTTGTGATCATTCTAAAGCCACTCCAACAAAAAGCCGCCTCAGCAAGCTGTCGTTTTAATGTTTTATCCATCTTCTTTATGCGGACGTTTGCTCCACATTTCAGTGAAGCCTCATCTCTCCTGCCCACCGCCATAGGCTACGAGTCTGCAGCAAAACTCAGTCTCGAACATGTCACATATAACGAAACAGGAAAATTCCACCCAAAACATTCTGATCACTGGCTTTCGTCCTGAAATCCCCTCCCGGTAAGGAAGAAGAAGAGGACAAGGAAGACAGTGGTAGGTGACGCCTGCGCAGGAGCACTGCTAGACCTCTTGCAGCCAAGAGCATTATCCTGGTGGTTTGCAGCGGGACACGGGACACCATCCCCGTGCTGTGCCTGCAGCGGGAACCCCTGTGTGCCTCGCTGCCGCAGCCACGTGTGGGATGCCCGTGTCCATTTATCACTTCAAACGAAACTGAACAGCTATATTGTAATACTGCAAATTAGAGGCCTTCTATATCATAATTTTACAGCACTTAAGTTTGTGTTATCTTTTAGCTCTTTATTCATCTACCTAGTTAAGATTTTGAAGACCTAATCTAGTTCCCATTAAGACAAAGAGAATTCCTTTCTCTGTGAAGTGTTATACCTCGGGAAGCCAAAACCTTTGGTGTCTGCCTTAGACATTTATATCGTACAGGCATTAACGGCTCAACCTATAGATTTTTCTCCATCAGTGGGGAAGTTTTATTCTTATCCCCATTTTACAGGATGAAATCTCTTATTCAGTGAAGTATGTGAGCATGTGCCAGTTTCAACAGAGCTGGTGGAATCTTTCCAGGATAGACTAAGTTTGCCAAAAGTGCAATTTGAAGTGGAAAACTATTCACAAATTCAGGTTGCATGTAATGAAGAGTTTTGTCAGAAAGAAAATCAGGGGAATTTCTTTTCTCGGGAAAGTTTAAATGTTTCATTTCAGTGTTTTCAAAAAAATCTATGTCATTTTGACCTGTCTTAAACCACTTACTTTTCAAAGTTAACCTTTTTTGTTCATTATTATTTCGAAAGTAATACGATAAATAGAATACTAGACTTCTCAGTAAGAGAAAGAATTGTCACTGCATTAAGTTTCCTTTCGATGTTTTGAAATGGAGGATTTTTTCAGCTAGAACTGTTTGTTGCTTAAATTTGGGGTTAAAAACAATATGAAAACTTCCATTCTAGATCAATCAAAGCAATCTGAGTTGATCCAAAATTAAGCTTTGGGGGGGGGCTTCTATGTCTGTTCCACCAACACATTGTGTGTTTTGGGTTCAACCTCACCTGAATCATTTTTTCAATTTGCCGTTCAGCCACCAGACCGAAGGGAACACGTTCGTACAGCTCCGACTCCCAACACTTTAACAGCCCTATTGTTTTCAGTTGACTCCTGTGAAACTACCTGTGCTGGGAGTCAGCCACGTGGCTTTGAGTCTCCCTGAACTGATGCCTAAACAAACTATAAGAAGTCAAACAGGGTGACGGGCAGAGCCCGGCGCAGAGCCCCGGCGTCCTGGCTGGCCCCTTTGGTGCTCTGAGTTCAAGACCCTTTTTCTCGTCCAGGTTTGCCAAGCTCTCAGCAACACATCTGGCTTAAGAAGGAAGGATGGGGGCTGAAAGGGGAATTATTTTCTTTGCAGCTTTCAACGCTTATGACCCAGATTGTGGAAGTGTGTATGGTGGGCAGCAAAGGGAGGAAATGCCTGGGTGAATTTGAAATGGACATCTGGGCTAAAATTTTCAGTGGTTCTTATATTAGCCTAAAATGTTCTTCTTCCTCTTGTGAACATAGCTTCCTTTAAATAAATACCCAGATAGCTTCCGTAATTACCAAGAGCTTTCCCATCTTCTGTTAATAGCTTCTTCTAATAATGCAAAATAAGTGATAAAATAAAAATGAGTTGGAATAATTTTGCAAAGATGACTTTAACCAATTAGTCTGTTAAGGGAACAGTGGGAACAACAAAGACATAAATTTAAACATATACCTCTAAATAGCATAATTACCTTTTAAGTTTCAAACTGTACATGTGAAAAAAAAAAAAAAAAAAAGATTCCAACCAGCCAAGCGAGAAGGAAGCATGATCCAAAGGATGCTTGCTACACACCAAAATATTTTCCACCAAACTAAGTTTTGTTAACTTCCCAATGCCATGTGATATGTATCTGCAGCTCACTCATACTGCCTTAATTTGTTGCTGTGTGTGACAAGTTGTAGTCTGATCTAGCCTGACACACCATGGTACGCACAGTACACATATATCATGATAAGACAGTTGAAAACCAAAGACAAACAGCCCCAAAGAGAGAGTTAAACAGCATGATCCAGCAGAGCCCTGCATCCATCAGAGGGAGAGTATTTGAAATGGCACACCTTCCACTTGCAAGTAAATAAATACTGATTGCATGCTATAGCTGGGAGTGAACAAGATAATTCAATCCAGTGTTCCCATGGACGACTTTGTTTCTTTCCTTCCCTGTGTATTAGTTAACGTTCTTTGTAACGACATCTTTTTTATCAATGTGTGGTGAAAACCAGGGTGTCTTGGACCCCCAAACCCCACTGAAATGAGAAGGGTGGAATCGCTTGCTGCCCGCTGGAGAAAGAGATGAACCCAGCTGCTGCTGTTGTAACACGATGCTCCATGAGTGAAGATCTTCTGTTCTTTATTATGTTGGTAAAAGCACCAGTAATTCAACTAGCTTCGTTTCTGGCCAACTTGGGGTTCCCCTTCTAAGGACACAAAATATTTCTGGGCTATAACCAAAGGAGTTTCTTTACCCAGGATTCCTCTGGTGAAGAGGATGAGCTCTTCAGTGTCTGCACGTTCAGGCAGAAGCTACTGCCCAGTTGAAGCAACGTTAGTTGCATTCACATTACTAAAATGTTTGGTAGGAAACAGGTGACTTTTTGTCATTTAGTGAATGAAGGCATTGGTAATTATGCCAATGAGCTCACGTTGAAGGGTTCATTATAAAACACCACAACAAATACATCTGCTTTGCTCCTTATGCCACAGGTATCACATCTGACGTGTTTCTGGCGTGCTGGGATCTAGAGTTTTGGGGCATTACACAGATCTGATTTTCACGCCTAGCAAACTGGCACACACTAACACAATCTTTTTTGTCACCTATATTCGGGCCACAAAAGAATATAAAAATCCACGTAAACATGGCAGTAATTTGTAATGAATTCTTGAGCGCTTCATTTTATAAAGACTCTGGTGGTTTGACCAAGTGAAAGCTGCCTTCTCTTAGGTCCCTTTGGGCTCTGCATTGTGAGGGTCTAGCTGAGAAACTGAGAATTTCAGTGGTTTTTCAAGTTTATCTTAAAGTGTACTTAAAGCTGTGTCTGTAGTGTTGTACTGCCTTGCTCTGAGTAACTGGGATGATGAACTGGGCAAGTGCTGCGTCTGGTTAGTGTTTCTACAGACTGTGCAGGATGATCACTCATCCAGAAAGAAACACTTTCCACTCTACGTGAGCATCAGTGGAAATGCTGAGAGTGTTCAGCGCTGTTCTCTTTTTATCATAGAAAAGTGACATTCTCTATGGACCTGCTCCAAAGCCCGATCATGTCAATGAAAGGACTCCTATTGACTTCAGTGTGACTTGGAGTGGTTCCTAAAAATGGGAACAAAGCAGCAGACTTCATAAATCTTCTGATGTGGTCCTTAAAGCAAGAATTCAGACCCCATGGGGCAAAGGTTTGTGATTAGAAAGACGATTTGGCCTCTCTTTCTTCCTGAACTGAACCATTCAGGTCTTACTGAAGATTCGTTCTTTGAGAAAAATCATATGCCAGTCAGCACGGGGGATAGTCAGTCTGTTAAATGCTACATTATGCCTTTGACTTTTCATTATGGTGTGAGATTTGATTAAGGCAGTCAATGACCCCATGCTTAGGAACAGAAGGAAAAAAAGCAAAAAAAAAAAAAAAGCCAGTGGAGCCATAGGGCTAAAATATGTTGCTGAGAAGTGAAACAATTGAAGGTGTGGAGGAGAGAGGAATTATCACAGCACTGTTGGCACCAAAGTGGTATCGAGAGGCTCTAAACTGCCATAACACACATGCTGGCACTATTTCATCCTACACCTTTACCACAATGCAGACCCTGTTTGTGTAGGAGAGCTTCCCACCAGGAGAGAAGAGGTGCACGCGGATGCCCACACTCCAAAATCGCAGGCAAGGCTTGCCAGCAGCTGCCGCTCTCCGCAATCCATTGCCTGGTTATGGCTGCGTTCCTAGACCTTTCCTAGGGAGGTTTTTAAAGGTACTTAGGAAATGAACAGGAGTTGAACCTTTATGTCCCTTTGTGCCATTGACAGAAACCCACTTTTATTTCCTTTCCTAGCGGATACGACCTTTCCTGCTCTCCCTTTAGACCTGCTGCGTGTCCTCCGTAACGTAGTGCCGTGCCTGCCTATGTTAAAACACATTGGGAAGTGAAAGCCTGCTCACTGCACAACTTCCTGTCACGACTCTTTCAGCATTTGACTCACAAGTGTAATTTGGCTTTATCACTCCCTTAAGTGCACTGTAGATGCCTGATTTGCCAGGCACATAAGGCGAGCCATCACGTTACCGTGTGGAACCTCTTTTCCACACTGCTCTATATATGTCAGTCAACCTTTTAATTTGATTAGGAGGTTAATTTGCATGGTACTCTGTGTATTCTTTTACTGGAATATATATATACTATGAAATGTATGATGTAAGTTAATCCAAAGCTAAAGAGGCCAATAAAAGCTAGTTCCTTAAGGAGGAAGAAAAGAGAGCACAGCTCAATGGAAGAAAAGCTTGGTAGGAGTCCAGAGTCCTGACTCATTGTTAGCCTCAAGAGCGTCCTGACTAGCATCAACGTGTTCTGGAAGCAATGTGATTTTCCTACCGTATTAATGAAAAAATAATAAAATGTAATGCTAAAACAATAGGACATACCAGAAAATTTCCACTGAGGAATGGGGCTCTGTAATAAGCTCATGTCAGAATGATTTCCATCCTGTCCACATAATCTGAGCATATGGCAAAGTGACCCAACTTGTGCCCACCGTGGAAAAGTGAGCAGCTCTTTTAGGTGTGTAGACCGTTTCTTCTATACCAAGTGCTTCAGAAAGCTAGGAGACAGAATATGAAATATATTTCTATTCATGGGAGCCACCCAGTCAAGAGGGAGCACTAGGAATGTACTGTATAGCTGCAGAGAAGCATTAAGCTCTCATGGAAATCTGAAAAATGCCTCAATGGCTTTCTACCCATGTGTCTCCATAACTATAATCTCAAAAAATATATATATAATTTGGAAGTGACGGCGTCCTGGAAGCTTGGCTAGTGTGAGCTCACAGTTATCTTTTACTTGATCCTGTGAAATAAATTATATGCAGCAAATCCCAACTGCAGATAAATTCTTCTCCATCTGTTTTCCTATAAGAGAAAAAAAAATGTAGAATTACTTTCATGCAACAATTGCACAAGCAAGTCATAAGCTTAAAGACGAAGGAGAAGAAGGTTAGAATGTTTTCTGGTTTAATGCCAAAGATTTTTAAGATAAAAATTCTCTGAAAGTAGCTGCAATAAACCAATGACTGTTGAGCTTAAACAAACCTCAAGTTAAGTTAAATTCAATTTCACTTAAATATTTCTTAGGAGAAAAAGAAAACATAAATGCAGGAAAACAAAATCTTTATGTCTTAATTGTCATCTTTTTCCCACAATGTCTCCTAAGCTGAAATGAGGTCATTTGGATTTTATTAACCAGTCCAAGTACAGTGCAAAATACATTTCAAGGCAGAACTAGAATTCACATCTCAAAAGCAAAGGCGTTCACAAAATTATAAAACTGCGTGAGAGAGAAAGCACTCAATGCCTAGGGAAGTATAGTTTTACCTGTCAGGAACAAAAAAGTTGGTCTGCATCCATTGCATAGACATAAACTCACCTCAGCAAGGGCTGCACGTGAACAAACAGCTAAAGCCCGATCAAATACAGTCTAAACTTAGCACAAAAGTTCCTAAATCAGAGTTGTTCTTTCTTTTTAAGGAAAATTTTGCTACATTTAAAATTAAAACAGGTACAATCTTGTAATTGTGCGAATCAATAATGTTTGTAGTAAAAGTGACAGAATGTGCTTATACAGTTATAATTATAGTTTGCAGGTCACTTAAATGCCTTGCATGGACAGTCCGTAAAGAGAATATGACCAGGTGCTATGCATAATAGCCTGAATAAATAGGGAAGTTATAGAAGTAAGGCTAATGAAAAATAAACATTATTGCTGGGAAACAGAGAGTGACAGTAAGAATTAAAGTGATCCAGTGTTTCAGGTATACAAGTGAGTGAACACATACTGCAAACATGGTATATGAATATCTGAGAAATCTGGAAAGGGTCTAAAAAAAAAATAATTAAGTGTTTGATGGTTACGTCTGCCCCTCTTTAATCACAGCATGTTTATTTAGGACTTTGTAGGCAGTGAAGATTTTTTCCACTTTCCTATTTGTTGTGTTTTTCAGTCTCTGTTAAATGTCTAGCAATCAGAAGTGCTCTAACCCCACTCAAAATCCAAAACCCAAAAATGCATGAAGGAAAATAATCCAAATGTCAAAGATAACCATGAGCAGTTAGTCAATCCATCCAAACAAAAGCAATCAAGCCACATCCTTCTCTTTCCTCTCCAGAGACTCACGTACGTCTAATGATAACCCACCACGAGCACTTTAAGGAAAGGGAAGAGAGGAGGAGTTGTGACTTTTGACACCATTCTAGGAAAAAAAAAATTGTCTCCAGGCATTTTGGTGCAAGTGCATCAGCCAGTGACACCCCAATGTAAAAGTTCACGTGAAGAATCTGAATTACACCCAGAGATCTGTGCTCTGGAGCACAGAGCGCTGCTCGCAACATGTCTGAGCAACTCCGAAGGCTCCAGCAGCCCCACTCTGCAACCTCTGAAGTTTTTCTGCCGTCCTACAAGCATAGCTTCTGAATGGTTTCACACTCGAGTCAGTACTGGGAAAGCCGTGAAAGAATCTGAGGAGGTTTTCTTCTGATAAGACAGGCAAGCCATCTCCTGATGTTCGTGACTCGCGGGCACTGGCTCTCCACTGCCCTTGCCAATGCTGTCCTGCCCAGTGCGAAATCGTAACTGTGTTTCTGCAGGAAGTATTTAGGTGACGGTTTTGGGGAAAGCACTTGGTTTTCTGTTGACAGTCTTGCACCAAGCACACCGGCAAAAATTTCCCAGAGTTAACTGGTGGGGTGGCCACAGGGTGAGGAGCTGTGCACATCTGGGGACTTCATCTGGCAAACACTTTGTGGAGGTGAATAATCCCAATGAGTTGACCAGGATTGCTCTTATGTGTGAAAAGTTAAATATATGCCCGCTTGCAGGATGAGGGGCTTTATGTATTTGTACCTCGTGTCCTTGAAAATCTAACTTTCACGTGTAAGTACTTTATTAATGTGGTTTATTTCTGTGTATGCTTTCCTGTGTGTGAATGTCTTATGAATCTACCTGAAATTGTCTCTTGCAAATGTGTTGGTTTCAGTTTGTAAGAAAGTTGTTCCTGTATGTACTGCTGGGCATTTCTTTTGTTCATTTTCTTTTGTCAGAGGCTACACTCGCTGCAGTTTTCATGTGATCGTTCTTGAAATTGCTTCATGCTTGGAGAAATGTGTAGGTGTTCTTTCTGTGTAATTTCTTTAAATAGTAAGTGAAAACAGTACTACAAGAATAAAAAAACGCGCCACAAGATTCTGTTCCTTTTCTGCCATTTTCATCTTTCATTCATCTAATAAGCTTATTTTTACTCCCTGTCTTTCATCCCCCACTCTATATTAACAAGTTCTTCCTTGATTTCATTGATTCTCCTTGCCCACGGTGGCCTTTTTTAATAATTTATTCAGTATGTTTATTCTCCTGAAAGTACAGGCTGCCAAGAGAGGTTGTGGAATTGTCATCATTGGCTCAAGTAGACACCCATCTATTAGGGATTATTTAAGGATAAGGAAATCAATCCTTCTGTGATTCAAGGGGAGGAGGGGATGGATTAAATGACCTGGTAGAACAGTCCCCTCTCATTCAAATTATTCTGTTGTTTTGGGGTTTTTTTTCCTAAATTCTTTTTGATCTCAATTTCCTAATTTTTTTAGATAACGTTCTCTTGTGTTCGTGTTCTTTGAAAGTATGGAGAATTTGCATGAACCAATTTTTATTAGTTCCCCTGAGAATGTTAAAAACTTCAATTAGGTCACAGTGAAGTCTATTTTCCAGAGTGAAATTCCTTAATCTTCCTTAATAACTTAAATCTTTGAGAAGTGATGTTGTTCTGCAATGCCTTTTCCTCAAAAGTAATTATATACCGGCTAAGTTGCTACATAATGCTCAGTGCTGTGTTGTGCTCCAAGTATAATCAGTCCTTAGGTTTTGTAGAGCCTATTAGCCCTGATGGGCTGGAAACACATGACTGTCAGTACGGAGTTGCAGGCTGGGAGATAGGAATTTCCAGTTTCCAAGAAGCCGGCATTTTCTATTTGCACAGGAACCTCTCGCAGTGTAAACTGATACTCTGGCTGTATTTCTTAATAGATCTGCTCAATTGTAATTTTAGGATTATTTTAACAACAGCAGGCAAGGATATCCATGAGGCAAATATGAATTAACAGGCTGACGAATGATGCAAGCTCTGCCTTTCGCTTCGTGCATGTATTATCATCTTTGCCCGGTGTTTGCTATATTTTCCAGTAGAATGCATCAAGCTGTTTAATACTGTAAGTAATCAAAAGCTGAAATCTTAGTATTGATCCCGGTGCAGTAGGAAGCCAGTCTCTCTCAAGCCTGGCAAAGATTCCCCTTTGTGGCTGCCCTTCTGCCGTTTCTTCCTTCACTTATGTCAGCTTTGGGGTCATTACGTAACCACCCCGAAACACTTCTGCTTTCTGGAATTAAGGGAAAAGAGCCATCCAAATCCTCTTAAGAAGTTTTGAAAGTACTGCTTGCTTTGCTGTGTGCAGCAGCGAGCACACGGTTAGTGCATCGCCAGGAGCAAGAGCAGCTCTGCTTGGTTTCATTTGCCTCCGTTTTCTGACCGTGAACTTAACGT
This sequence comes from Aquila chrysaetos chrysaetos, assembly GCF_900496995.4. NCBI lineage: Eukaryota > Metazoa > Chordata > Aves > Accipitriformes > Accipitridae > Aquila > Aquila chrysaetos. Next base: position 6,545,690 of record NC_044012.1, read on the forward strand.
GCTCCTATGTCAGCCTCCAGAAGGGTAAAAAGAGACACATTAGGCTAAAACATAAAAATAAACTTAATGCCAAAACCAGTTGTTCCTTGCAGAGCTTTTATGTAACATCAAGAACAGTTTTATCTCACCTGAAAGTACCTGGTGAAAGTTATGGAGGGCTCTGTGGTCCATATAGGCTGAAAGTTTCCTACCAGCTCTGTTGTAAAGTTTAGGATAATCTGTTTGGAAATCCACAAAAGAACGAGGATTGAAGATGTTGGGAAGAGAGGTGAGGTGCAGGGATCAGTAAGTGATCTAGTTTTCCCTTGCTTGTTTCATGCACGCCGTGTTCCTCTCTCTGGTCTACGGGATCTTAAAAAGTAGGGGACTGAGGCAAAATCTCACAGCCCAGACACTCGCCAACCTGAAAGGCTGCCACTAAATAGTTTCTCTTGTTTTTTTAATCCTCCTGTTTTATGAGTTCATTTCCTCCCTGGGTGCCTTCAAAATGTGCACCCATTTTATGGCAGCAAGATGCAGATGTCTTGCAATTAATAGTGTAGACATCCTGCTCAAGCAATAAGGGTTGTAATATCTTTCTATCTCAGCTTAGCTGATACTCTTCATGGGCACAAGGTGATTCGTGCTGAAGTTACCGTGTTGATCAGCCTTGTCCTCATTCCACATACAGTAGATAAGGGTGGGTTTGTTCGGAAAAAAATGAGAAGTTGGGTTACCTTCCTTAACCACTTCCATTTGAAGAGAAAATCAAGTGGGTTTTGTAAAGCAGCAAAAACCTGCTTCCTGCACCCACCCTTTCGCTGTCGCACCTTCTTCCCCTGCTCTGCTTTCTCCTGGTGCTTTTTGCCACTTCTGGAGCATTGTCTCTGCTAATAGAGGCGCTTTTATAACTCAGTTTGCCATTAAGTCATGATGAGAAGCCCTGCTGTTCCCGTCCTGCTTTCTTCTCAAGTAACGATTCTTTAATCATTCTGTAATAATTACAGCGATGTTTTCCCTTGGCCCTATACGCATTATTTTGAGAGCAGGCACTGGTGTGATGCTGACATTATGGATGTGTGTGATTTTGGCAAGGAAAAAACCTTCAAATATTTCTCCTCTCCATTTGCTTTATTTCCTGCAATATCTCCATACGCCTCATTTCTGTTTCGTAATCTGATGTCGCATTTCTTCACACACATTCGGTTACAACAGCCTGGATGTGGCAAAGTCAGAACTCTTCCCGCTGCCCTCAGCAGAGCAGCTCTGTGTGTGTGCTCTGTCACAGACACACAAGGGACGCACCTTAGCTTTCTGTCCCCCTTGGTCCCCCGAGAAGGGAAAGACATCGAGGGAGAGGATGGGACCAGCAGTGTCTCAGACGCACCGTTTCTACAGCCTAGGAACTTCTCATGGCGCTGGGCTGGGACTCTTCTGGGGCATGAAGCCACCTCTGGCACGGGCAGTTGCCTGTCCAAGGGTGGCTGGGGTCACCCTCCGATGAAACACACACTTGTCAAGTATTGGGGATCAAATTCAGCGCCGATGCAAGGAATGGCTCCAGGACAGCATCTTCAGACTTTGTTTTGTAGCATATCAGGCTTCAAGTATTATATAGTGTTGCCATGACAGGATATTTTTAGTGTCCTAGAGACTGGAAACAAAAAAAATATTTTGTCTCTTGGCTGGAGGATTTGCCCATATTTGTTCCAGCCTAATTTAACTCTAGTTGAATTCAGTGCATCCAATTTCTAGGCTCAACTTAACTTTGGGACATACATACACATATTCTGCTGTATCTATTTACTTCAAATATTGTGCTTTAGCAAAACGGTCACTGCTTTTAATAACTGAGTAGCTGCTTTCTTACAACACCCACTGAAAGGCACTGCAAGAAAAAGAGGTCAGATTCACAGGGAATTTTTTGCTTTTTTTTTAACCTGGCAAAAATATGAGTTTCAAAAGTTTACATTACAATCTTTGTTAAAGTCAACAGCAACCAAGTTCGAAGCAGGAATAGAAGTCCAATGGCACTCAAATTAATATTATCAGGAAATGCAAGTCACTGAAGAGGCCTGCTGTACAGCAGCGTATTAAAGCGCTTAGCTGGAGTCTTAAGGGTCGAGTTTCTGGCACTATTAATCATGTTATTTTTATATATATATATATATATGGGCACATATTTTTGTGTCTATATTGCACGTGTGCACACGCACGCATGCACCCCAGCCATCACTCAGCCCTAACCATGCACAGAGTCCTGCTGCAGAGAAAGTCAACTGGAAAGAGTGCCTGAAAAGATCGTGACTTGCCTGAAAAGATCGTGACTTCCTTATCTGCAGGCGAAGGGGAAGGAGCGTGCTGGGGAAGCGGGAACGCAGTGTCACTGCTCACGAGGCTCGTGCTAGTTACAAGATGATTCTGTTTCTGTTCTGTTATTGAGAGGGAAAGAAGGTGGGAGAAGGAAGGGGCAGTATGTGAAGAAAGAATTTTTCCTACAGACGTATTGGGATTGCTAGATTTTGAGTTTCAGGATTATGATCCTTGCATGGAGCTCTGTTGGCGGAGAAGATGGAGACTCCTAAAATTAACAGCATTTTCATACAATTAATAAAATCCTGCTTTGGCAGGAATAGGCATCCACTGTTTTAGCAAGGAAGGGGCAAATGTGTTGGTATAAAAATCTGTTTTCTTCTAGATAGCCAAAATGCCTGCCCTCGCTCTCCCAAAGTGAGACCATATCCATTCCACCACCTCCACACACGAAGAACAAGATTTCAGACATATCTAGTGAAGAGTTACTAAGATACACTGGATACTTCAGTCTAGCAGAAACTAAATGCAATGGGTAATGTGGAGACAACGAAATTGCCTCGGGCACAAGTCTAGCCCTGTTGTTTAAGTGGTTGAAATGACTCTCTTTCATATTTCCCTTGATATCTAGGAGGTGGCACACAGAATAAAAGTGCTGAACTAGGACTCGCAGGTTTCACAGGACGTAGCTTTGACTCACCAAAATCAATACAAGCTTTGGCTTGGAGCAGGAGATCTGCAAATACAAGGGGCTTCAGCTGGCCCCTGATGGAGACCTTCTAACTGAGATCAGCTATGGTTTTGTGTGTGACTCTTGGTGTGCCTGTACTCAGAAAGGGCTGCTCTGTAGTTATCCTTTATGCAAAGCTGCTATCAGTGGGTTTTGGTACCTCCTGATCTGATACTGAATGATCGTGGCTAGGCTGTGGAACATGGTACAGCTTGTTTATAATAATCTTTGGGAAAAAAAAAAAAAAAGTGGTTCTTCATTATATCACAGTGTTCCTGATTATGTGTTATATACTGGAGCTGTTCAATCAAAACCATTAACAACCTACATCTTATAACGCTTTATAAAGCTAGCCAGTATTATGATTCTTATTTTGCAATATTTATGCTTAAAATTTTATGGGACGCAAGTCGATTTCCCAAATCAAGTTTGTTGAATGGATGTTTGCGGTGGACAATCATCTCAGCATGTGTGCTCATGCTGAGCACAGGCATTTCAGTGCCTCCCAGCAAACAATGCACACGCTGAACTCCAAGTGACCCAGTTGTCTTTGCTAATCGCTTGCTGATTACTAGCTAATCAGTGTCTTGTTTAGAGCAACTAAGCCAAAACCACTCTCTGCTATGCTGCACTTGGAAAGTGGGATGCATTTTTTGGTCATCGTCATCACTGTGCTGTAATTGGACTGAAGGTGGACGATGAAATGCAGACTTGTCCCATGCAGGGCCCCGCAGCTGTAGGTTGCTCAGGAGTGTTACCTGGGTGTAGACTTCCACGGTTCTTTGATCTGTAGCCCCATGCAATGAAGAAAGCAGCTCGTAACCAATTGCAAGTGAGTGTGCTAGCGTTAGCATCCTCTCACAACTGTATAGGAAGCAAGGCTGGAGGCTGGAGGAGAAAAATACCTTCTGGGGCCAGGACGATCAATTTTATCCTCTAAGTGCCATCAGTGCAGTGGACCCCCACTGCAGGTTGTGGTCTTGGATCACCCTTACGATGGAATTGAATTCAGCATGGGGCCAAGAGGGAAGGAGCGGAGAGGGGGAAGGAATCCACACCTGTATTTCTGCAGATAAGTCACTTGGTAGGTGTTTGAAAGAAAGAACAGTTTAAATGGGAACTTATCTTTTGCTACTGGATTTTTGTGCAGGCAAGAGATGGGAGTTCTAAACCTTCCTGTGATAGCCGGTCCAATAAGAGGATCCCTTTTGGCAGCTTGCTGGATGCTTCAGCAAACAAAATGTGCCTCTTAAAAGCTAACGTTATCCTTGTCCTTGGCCAGAAGAGTACAGACAGTGGTTTGGCCTTTTTGCCAGCATGTTTATTAAATGGTTAATCAGCTATATAGGGTTAAATTTCACCCTGGGGATTTTTAGTATGGACTTTCTGGTCAAACTTAGCTTGCTGTCAAACAAGTACCTCTAGTTTTAAAACAGGAAATAAAGACTTTTTTGTATGTTTTATGACTTTTCTTATGATGAGGGACACACTCATGACATCAGCTATCCCGCAGAGCCTTGCTGATCTAAAAAGCACTACAGTGACAGCAAGAACCAATGAGTTACTGCAAACCTAGCAGTTTCTACTTGTGAAATCTTAAAACTCATTTTTGCTGTAGATACATTATGATCTAACAGGTATTTTTTAATGAGCATGAAGTGTGTTTGTGACATTGTGTTTTTTTGTATTTTCCCTTCGTTTGTTAATTTGCTAATGCAGCCACAAGAATAATCTGCACTAAAAAGCGGAATGTTTTGTTCTACAATACCCCAGGCTAGCTAATCTGTGTCATACATACATTAACTTTTAACTTCTTTAAGTCTACATGGAAAGGCTTCTGATCACAGGTGAAAATGAGTTTAATGTATCACTTTATTAAAAACACTATACCTTCTGATCTTACTAGCAGTTTCTGTTCATTTGAGGTGCCAGACAGGAACGGCAAGATAAGAAATGAGGCTTATTAGCAGAGCTATTGTGTATGAATAAAGCTATCAACCTTCAGTTTATTCTCCCTCACCAATAAGCATGAAAGGGAGATGGTTTTTATGGGTGTGTATCACAGTAAAAAGTATATGCCTGATGGTTTGAAATACAATTAACTCTGGGTGAAAACACCATGGTCCCTCTATTATCTTAAGATCTATAAACTATGGATTTCTGTGGACCACAGGGAGTGAAAAATGGGGCTGACCCCAAAAATCTGCAGACTTCTAGACTGGCTGACATTCTGATGGGGCTGTCAGCTATAAACTTGGATACACATCCATTCACACGTATCATAAACAGAGAGTATAAAATAGCAGAGCTGAACTTTGTTTAAGAAACTTGTGATTAGAAATATGCCAGGACTTCACAATAAAAGGCAAAATGTATTGAAATTTATGGGGTTTAAAATTTCCTCACAAAGTTAAAAGTAAGCTTGTGTTTGCTTTTTTGCCTGACCCTGCTCACCTTTGCCAGTGAGAAGGAGCCAATTTATGAAGGAAGTTGGCTTTTCCTAAAGGCAGATTTGAAATTTTGTGCATGATGTTAGAATTTCCTAGCATTTCTGCATGCCAAGAACAACTCTCCGCTAATTTTCCCAGAAAAACACAACATTCAAGGTACATAGTCTTCAAAATGTTGAGAGAATTCAGCTACAAATATTTGCAACATTCAGCCCTAGTTGTTAAAGTTGTTAAAGTAAACATTGCTCAGGGAATAGATGTCTTTGCTTGGGACTAGGAAGACCACAGTATCTAAAAGTCCCTCACTTTTCTCTCTGACCATCCTCTGGCATCCCAAAGAAAACACTGCACCTCTATTACCCCATTGCCTTTCTTAAAGTGGAAGCTCAGAGACTGCTTTTTGCATATGATGTCTTGCATATTATAGGCCCAAATGCCACTATATTTTATATTTATTTTCATGCTATTCAAAAAATATCCAGCAATTATACTGAACAGAAAACTGGACTGGAAGGGCAATGCATAATGCTTTTTTTCTAAACTTTCGTCATGTTTCGGTTTTGCTCCTTGTCCTTTCCAGAAGGCTTAATGGACTATTTGCAGCCCGCTTTTAATCCTTTCTTATTGGTAGATGAACCTCCTTCCTCCTTTGGTGTTAGAAAGACTTTTTCTCCTTGGTCCTGGGAATTCATCTGTTCGTTTCATCTTAAATCTCTTGCAACGTGGAGCAGATTGTTTGATAGTGCAGGGTGACACACGTGCTTTTTTAAACAACTGTTGTCTTTATTCTTCTGGCAGCAAATGGCACTGCTGTCAAATAAAGTAAAATTGACTCCCACAGGAAAGCTTAAAGAGTCAGATATGCCATTGCAAATTCTGGCATAGACTGTTTGGAAACCTTTTTCTTCTTGTTTGGCAGGACATGTGCTCAGTCCCTGAGCACACTGCTCAGAAGCTGTTACAAAATATAGAAGACAATAAATACTAAGCAAGTTAAAATTTTATCTGCTTTGAGAGATAGGAGTCTGAATGTCTAAGACACTAGAATTCATTTGACAAGAACAAGAGATCTCATACCAGTCTTGTAAATGAAAAGCTGTTAGGCAGGCAGTACCTTCCCCAATGTCATGTTTTTCTTAGAACTGGGGCATACATTACACACAAATTTGAGATTATCTCTAACAATTATCTAAAATTAACTGTGGTTTTCTAATGAAAAACATTAAGAGGAGGATCTGATAAGAAGTGGGCCTATTTATAATACTTGCTACGAGAAAGAAAGGTTTGCTACTCTGAGGGAAACCAAAATGCACCATGTGTCAGAGTATAAAAGAACATCGGCTTCCTTTCCTTTACTTATTAGCAGCAGCACCGGGAGTTTATCACATCTATCGGTGGTTAACTGAAAAGAGCCAGCTCGAAGAAGAAGTGTTCCCGTTTCTGCGTGTCTTTCGGTACTGCATCAGTTGCTCTCTGAACACCTCTGCTCTTCCAGAGCGTGTACACAGCACGCGATGTCACACATTGCAACTCCGAGCTCTCCGGGCAGCTTGCTTAACGCAGTGCTTGTCAGAAAAGGGCACCAGCTTGGACAACCAAAGCGAGTTCACATCTGTTTGGTGCTGCACCAGAGCAAACCCCGTGTGCATCTCGAGTTTGATTAGCGTGGCGCTGCTTCACGTCAGCATCTCGTGGGAGTATCCTCATAAACCCACCCTTGTCTCTGTTCATGCAGCAAGCCCGAGACAACAGAGCTTAGAAGCTAAAAACATGAGCTCCTGAAGAGCCACGGGGCCAAGTTCTTCACTAACACCGTATTTATTTAGGTGCGACTTGGCCAGGGGAGCCCTGATGGTGATTGATTCAAAGGACTCCAAAATGAGCGTGGCGTCCACCTGGATGTGATATCTGTCTTTTCCCCTTGATGGAAGGCTGGTCCAGAGCAATCCCAGTGTGCGCAGGCTGTGAGTGAGATACCAACAACACAGGTTAGGTACTCTCCGGATCAGCCCCTCCGAATCTTTCCAGCACAGAATAACAGAGGAGAAGTAAACATTGGTGTTAGACAAAGCGTGTTTCCCTTAGTCCAGGCACTGTGTGGGAACCAAGTCACCGTGTTTAGGGATTCCTCCATGCTATGCAGAACACAACTTATGGGGAGGGCTTTGTCAGCAGAGAGTATCCGTGGAGAAGCTCCTTTTTCCAAGTCACAGCGTATTACAGGCCAGAGAACGAGTCTCCAAAGAGATGCTGTGGTTTCTGTTTTGGCTTTTTGCACAACTTGGACTGCACAGAGCTGGGTTCAGGGACCTGATTCACAAACGAGGGAGTTACAGTGAGGAACGTTTGAAAGCTCTGATTTCTAAACCCACCTGAAATTCAGCAGTTTCACATCATGGGTATCTACATGCACACAGGCACATCTAAGTTCTTGTCTTCCTTTAACATGGGTTTGAAAGAGCCCAAAGCCAGTGAGTAAGACTCACAAAAATCATAGTATGTCACCTAAAATTCACATGTTGAACAAATTCACATGCTGATTAAACGAAAAATACAAGTCATTCCACTTATGCAAAAGGTTGACGGATCTTGACAAATCTTTCAATGAACCTATCGCGGCTTCTTATTTGTAGGAGCCACAGAAACCAGGTGGATTTTGTTGTGAGCCATTTTCCATAGTTCTGCTTATCAGTCATGTGAGCATGGGTAATTATTTTCACCTCATGTTTGCTAGTGCTGATTTACTTTGCATTTGACCGGTCTTAAAAAAAGAAAATCTTTAATCTAAACCAAACAACCCTTAATGCAACCAAATGTTTGGATGAAGAAAGGGCAAATGTCTGTGTGTTTGTGAAAGCAGGACCAATAAAAATAACACAGACATCATCTAGTATCGTAATGCCACCAGGCAATGCAGTATAACTAAAAGAGCCAGGTGTAGCTTTGCAAGGTTGAAAGAGGCTCCACTGTCTCTTCGGGATATTGGCTTTAACTGGTGAAGAGTTTTACAAAATTTAGATACAGTTTCTCCAAAAGGTTTGCAAATCTGAATGCTTCTTTTGTTTGTTTTCCATTTTTGCAGAACAACTTTTAACTTTTAGAAATTTCCACATGAGAAATGTTTTCTCAGCTGCTAAAGCTAATTAGGAGACACAAGGATTGGTTTTGTTATATTTCCCTCTGAACAGGAGTGAAGTTATTTCATGCAATTTTTTACACAACTCTGCTGTGTGATGGGCTGCATACAGAGTAGTTTATTTATACCACTTTATCTCACACCTGTTTGGATACTGGCTGTTTTATGGTATTTAAACATACTATTTCTTGCCAATTGCTTTATCTCCACAGTTCCTGCTTTTGCTGCAAATGTTTCTTATTAACTCTAAAAGAAACATCAATTGCTCCCTGAGCATTATTAGCGAGGACAAAAATAACATAATTGTTAGTTACTTCCAACATGTTATCACTGCAGACCTATAAAACAGACATTCTTTCAAAATACTGTAGGGGCTCTTTTACTCTGTTGAAAATAAATAATACATGTTTTAAGGACTTATTATTTCACTGGAATTTTGTTTTTAAATGCAAAAAACCCAATCAAAAAAATCACAGAGTTTCACTGCCGTGCGGCATGCTTTTCTGAGCCATTTTGTTGTGCCACATCTGAGCACACCTCTCTGGCTGCCAGAGCCCAAACCTAGAACGCAATGTCAGGCAAAGACCCACAATGGAGGCACACGAGATTATTCAGACAGAAGGTGCGTAATCCCTCGGGGAGCCTTTCCTCTGGTATGAATATTTCTCCCTATAGCCTCGGTGTCGTGGGGCTGATGGTAGTGATTTTCAACCCTGCAAGTAGGAAGGAGGTGGGGGCTACCCCGCTGCACATGCTGTTACGGGGTTCTGCACTGTTCAGAGCCCTCAGGATTGCTAAAGGACTTTTCATCCCCAAATCCCGTCTGAGAGGGAGCTGCAACGTCCGATCTGCAGAGGCAGCATGAGTCAGGCGAAGTGACTTACCTGAAGTTAGGTAGGTAGATATTATTATTGGCAAGGAGGCCACGCGCATGCTTGTACTTCTCATCCCATCACCCTGTCACAGGGGTACCACAGCCATGAGCAAGCCAGGGCAATGGTCCTGTGTTCATCCGCACACGTTCTTTAGGCAGCTTGTCCTGGCACCACCGTTCCTGGGACAGAGGCTACTTACAGGTTGTCCTGACTCCTAACAGCTCAGCCTGGGCTGGAGTTGAACGTTCAACCCCTATTAATTGCCCATAACCCCGTATTGTATTGTTATATATTGATGGTCAGATAGATATCAGACAAGGGGAATAGAAGTGCTGAAGTATGTGTCCAGGACTCCAAAGTTCTGGACATTTACCTCAGTATTTGCATGCCTAGTGCAAACGCTTATTTCATTACAGTTGTCAGGCAAATACGCCTCAATTGCAAATGGGACACAACAGGACTGCCTGGAGAGAGGAGTTAACTTTCAAAGCAAACTGCTGCAGCCAGGATGCCTCACTTCATGCCTGGTTTCTGAAGTAGGTTCTTTTATCCACCGCCAGAGCACACACCACCCTCCATCCTTCTTCCTTGGGTGGTGTTTTTACTGGAGGCATTGCTGGATCTGAGCTTCGTATTATCCTGCCTTATTGCTACTGTTTAAAAACCTGTCCAACTTGAAGACACGTGTCAATGCTACACTTAGAGCCCGGGCTTATCATCTCTGGTTTCTTTATAACCAAAATAGCACCATTTTGAACAAGCTAAATACCTGGCTATGAAGGTAGCCCTACATGAGCTCTTCAGAATGAAACATGCCTTGCCAATTTGGGACCTTTACTACAAAAAGGAGAATTTCCAAAGGGCAGAAATTCTAACCTGAGCTTGCCTTCAGTGATCCTCAAGGGCTGGAGTTCAGCTCTGAAACCACAAACTAAATAGGGTTGTTTGTTGGCTGGGTATTTTTGTCATTTCCTTTAGGCTTTGCTGTATCAACATGAAACTCAAAAAGCCCAATTTGCATTTACACTCAGGTGCATTTGCACTCCCCTTTGTTAAAACAAACAAACAAACAAGCAAACCAGTTTTTCAAAGCTCATTCCCTACGAGCCTAATGAGAGGTTTCTTCCACTGAAACATCTGGTTTTAGTCACTGCTGGTTGGAGGATACTGACAATTCCTCTGTTCTCAAAATGCAGGGAAAGCGGTGTTAATCCGGGGCCTGGGGAACTACCATGAGTCCAGCCAAAAGAGCTCTTGTGACTATAATCAGTCATTACTATTAGATATTTTATGGTGCATCAGAAAATGGATTCTATTTATACGAGGGCTTCTTAAACTAACAGTGAGACTTTTGTGTAAGTGAGAAGTAGGCTCCAAACCTGTGCAAATTAAACAGAGATGTGTGACTGATGAATCACACATGAACCAACAGTGCCTGATTTCATTAGCTTTATTAATTTCTGTAATACACACCATATAATAGAGGCTTCATCTTCAAGGAAAACTTTTTAAAGATTTGCGGAGGAGAAAATAGAAGTTAACTTGGTTTGGATGAAAAATGTACCGAGCTACCTGCAAAGCACAGTACGGCATGGCGTCTCTGCTCAAAAATGCTGTAAAAAGGTTCTCTCGTGCACTGTGTGCTGCTCTTTGTAAGACTAGACCTGTAAATCACACTTCAGTCATGAACATTTTCCAAGTACTTTCCAACAATATATCACATTGCTCAACAATTTAAGACTGTCTGACAGAAGACCGTGTATACTAGTAGCAAGATAAATAGGCATGGACTGGTGATACAGACCCATCATCTTTCCATGGTTCATGTTTAAATCTGCTTTCTCACACTTTCATAGTATTTTACTATATTTTTTTTTCTTCCTTGAATTTGTTACCACTAGGGAAGAATGAGCTAAGCTAGATTTTGAAATCCAAACTCTTTTTTTTTTGGTTCTAAGTCACATCCAAGCCAGGAGGACCATTTGTATATGCTATACATATAATCTCATGAAAACAGTGATTCTTAGAAGGTTTGGGCCAAGAGAATTTGAAATTCCGTGAGATTTCTCTGCAGTTGAACACAGCCCTTGTCTTAATTAAGTCTCTCAACTGAACCTCAAAACCCAGACTAACCCTAAACTGAATCCATCTCCAGGCATAAACATCTTTCTCACCACTCCATATTTTATGCTGCATTTATTTTTGACATCGTTGGTTAAAAGCAGTCTTGCTTCTTTGGTATGGACAATCTTGTCCAATTCTCAGATGTGCACAGGTTTTTCACCTCTGGTTTACAAGTGTTGCTCAATATAGCAGACAATATATACACCCAGGGAAAGAATTTTCAGTGTGAGAGAGTTTGTATATTCTTTGCTATCACACTGAAGATATAAATCCTGCCTTAGTATTTTCATCATTCTACACAGTTGCTGCAATTATTTATCTATAGCCAGAACTATAGCTCTTGTTTTACTGTTTAATGCTTAAAAATCCTTACCAAGTGTCAAAACAGAAACAAATTATGTTTTATCTATTTTGGTGCTTGTAATTAAATTGCTTTTTCCTACAGTAAGACAAAACCAGAGAAAATCCAAGCACATATCACAGATGCTCTCCAATTGCATATATCCATCAGCATGCTGCAGAAAGCAAAAGCAGTTAATACAAACGTGGGTATAATTATTTACCAAGCAGTTTGCAGAACATCCGTGCCCACTCTGTTTGTAAACTGGCCAACATTTCAACTCACATAAGAGACACATGTAAAATGCTGGATATCTGTCATGCAAAAGCGCCAGTGTAAATAAATAAAACTATGTAGGATGTCTCCCACAGCTTACACCACATCACAACTCCTCTTACACAAGACATCCGTAGGCACAGCAAAGATCCCAGCATACCATCCACACCTTCATCATCCCTTTATCACGAGGCTGGTTAGAGCTCTCCTCTTTCTAGACGTGTAACAAAGCCAATCTAAAGTTGTCTGTCCAGCTCAAGCACCGAGCAGACACACACCACGTATAAATCACCCTCCTCTTCAGCAGGGCAGACGAAAGCTCATCTCATAACTGCTCTCCTGCCAGCCACGGCAGGTTTACAGCCCCGTAACTCAACCAGCCCCGTGCTTTGTGCCTTGCTGTGCTCCGCGCGGGGAGCGTGGTGAATTCCTGCAGCACCGCCTTCAGAAGGTTCTCTCTTTGGAGAGCAGACGGATGGAGGAGACCCCTGGCTCGCGAGGGAGATGCCGACTGTGTGTGTACCTCAAGGAGCAATGAAAACCAGCTGCTAGGCCCCTGCCAACGTTGGCACCCGTGGATCCCGTTGCCGTTGAGGAATCCTGTTGGCAGCGACGTATCTGCCCGCGCAGTCGCTTGCCCGTGAATACCGCGCTGCCCAAATACACAGCCCTTGTGCAGCGATGCCTTGTCCTGGGCTAGTGCTGCTCAGAGCTGGATATTTCAATTCAATGACCAAAATTTGTTTTGGAAAGGGTATAAAAGCTTGACTCAAAAGCCGTTAAAGTCAACGGTGTGAATTGCCGCTGGCCGTTGCCGTGCAGGGACGGCTCACACCAGTGAGAAATTGCTCCCCCCTTTCCAAAACACTTTGACTCACATTTTGTATGTAATGTTTCAAAAGCTTCACATAGTTTTAGAGTGTGTTCTCAAGTCTGGGAGGTGAATTGTCAGGAATTTGTTTCTAATGTAGGTAATTTAAACCAACTATTCAAATATGTGACCTTTTAAAATACTGGAGAATTTTGACATATTTCAGATTGCTGATAAGACTGTACTTTAAAAAAAAACCCAAAAAACTAAGACAATATCTCCTTCTGTTTCTGTTTATAAGCTGAGATTATGAGGGAAAAAAACCCAAACTTGTCTACTTGCTTCCTTTGTTGACATACCAGTTTTGGTCAGTGAAGGAGAATGGACTTGAAATAAATTCATGACCCTTTTTGTTTTTGAAAAGGGAATTCCCATGGGGAATAATGTTCTTCTAGAAGCCTGCTGCAGATAATATATGTGCTTTATCTCTTTAAGGATGGCTGTTGTGATGCTCATAGAAGAGCAATTGCAAGCTATACTGCAGCTTCAAAAAGTTGTACTTTAACACACCAATGACTATTAATGAAACACTTGGAAAAAGATTTACAAAACCAGGCCATCTCTTTAATTATTAGCTGTGCATTTTTCATTGTGTAGTTTTCTCCCTGACCTCACTGTTATTTGGGTAAATCAGTTAATTCTGTTGAAATCTGCGGAGCTACATTGGTTTACATAAACTGCAAGGAAAATTTTCTTCAGGAAAAAACCATTAAAAAATATTTTTAAAGCATACTTACTAGAAGAGCTTCATCTCTGTTAAAGTCTACTTTTTGGTCCTTCATGGTTTTCAAGTCCTTACTAAGAACCAGATTCTAAAGTAAGATTAGAGCAGTGCATCAGTTTCCAATTGATTGCCTTACAGATGTTTAAAAGGGAGTATGTTATCAATAGAGATTATTATCTCAATCAAAATATTCAGCGAATGCTAATGTTATTCTTTCCTCATTTAAATATAAAGATCAAGCCAAGACCCTGCTTGCTTGAAGTCAAAAAAAGCCCACTATCAGTTGAACAACCTACTCCAGGAGTATTTTTTAATGTTTTTTTTTGCTTATTTTTCTCATGTGGAAATTAGATGGTATTTCATGTCCTCTTCTAAGATCAGTACTTGGAATGAGATCATTGGAGTCTCACATACACCTAGGCCTTAAAAACTAAAACATCCAGATAGAGAACTGATTTAAAATGATGTTTCTTGACCTCTTTTAATGAGGTTTTTTATAAACAAAAGAGTTCTGGCCTAGAAACCTACTATCCTACAGCAGCTGGGAGGGAGGTTGGTAAATAACAATGTATTTAAAAATTAGATAAACAAAATACTTCTAAAATCAAAATATTAGTGTTTGGTTACCAGCATTTTCAATTACAGTGCCAGCTATGCCTGGTGGCAGCCACGAACGTCAATCACAAAGCAGCTACAGAAGACGTTTGCCATCTCTTCTTCTTTTTGCCGTAATTTCACTGACCACTTTTTGTGGTGCTTTTCGGGCCACCAATGGTCAATAGACCAGATCCGATTAACACTACCTTAGAAGGTAAAAGTCTAAATGGCAAAACCTAGCTGAACTCACCACATATCTTACGTGGCTTTGGAACAAGTCAGCAGGGGCTTATTCCTCTGTTAGTTGTGACTTGTCCAGACCGTTCTTCGAACAACTGCTTCAAAACTGAGCTGTCAAGCCAGTTTTGAAGGGGAAAATAGAGATTTAGAAATCTTTAGAAAGGAAAATAGATTTAGTGCACTGTTGATGGACTGAATGATAAACATCCCCTTAAGCTCTCAGATTTTGTCTCTTCAACTTTGCACAGAGGGTAACGTCCCAGGAAAATACAGCCCTAGAGCACACGTGGGGAGAGACAAGACCAGTATGAAACGAACAGCCAAAACGTCATGTGCCAAATATAAGCGCAACCTTGACCTGATACGTCCTGCATGATTTGCTTAGCGTTTGAGTCAAAGAGAGGAGAGGAGCTATCAGATAATGGCATGTGGGCCTTACAGACCCAGGAGTGGGCAAAAGGCATCGCTCATTATTCCATCAAGGACTCCACATGCCAGTCTATGCAATCTGATTTGCAATCAATTGCAAGTGATTACACATTGTTTATCATCGATTGGCACAAGGAATCCTTGAGAGAATAATGAGCTGCAGCTGATGACAATCAGAGACTACTGTCTCGTTGCAAGTTTGATTGCACATCCTTCCACTGGTGCAATCGAGCACCCACCACCACCACAAAGCACCACAGTAAATAAATAAAGAAAGGGTGGCACCAGAAAGCAAAACATTAAAAGCTCTTTTGAAAAATAGAGGCTGAATGGAAGTTCTTCAGTATAATATTAGCAAGGCTAACGTCATTAGAACACTTTGGATTAGGAATACGATAAAAAGGTTTCAGTAGACCTTCCAGCTTATCTTTTGGCAAAATAAAATCTGGACAGCAGGCAATCATTTCTTTAAATAAGCAGGAGAAATTTTGGACCAAGGCATCTGAAGGAAATCTATTATTTTTAAGTAAACCTTGCAGCCAAGTTAGAAGCTTAGAAAGAAAGAGGGAAATTTTAAGACAATCTGCTAATACCTCCTGGTTACCAGAAATTCACCTGTTCTTCACGACGCGGTCTGCCTTTCTATCGACAAATGCACAGACAGCAACAGTAAGTCATTGTATCATGCTGAAGCTGTGGACATTATCAATTCAGTGGTACAGCTCTTCCCAAGTGAGATACCCAGGCCTAAATGCTCTAGAAGACAGCAGTTAAAATTGCAGTAAGCAGCAGATCATGGCCAAGACTCTCAGAAAGGGGAGTCCATCCCTGACATTGTACCGTGGTTAAAGGATGGGGGCATCAGGGATGGTGTATTCATCGTGCGCCCGGCGTGGTGCACACAATGATCGATGCCTGAGACAGATTCTGGAGTTACAAATTTGCTTAAAAAGTAGCAGGAAATGCAATCATGTGTTGTACCTGGCTCACTACCAATGGAAATGTGATGAAAAATATACAGATTTCTTCACTAGGGATTTAAGTTTTGGAAGTTTACATTCAAGTTAAGTCTTGAAAACTTTTTTGCTGTCCCAGTGGTGTCAGCAGGAACTTTGCCATTGCCTTTGCTGGAACTGAGATGTTTGCCTTCTGATCTGGAAATCAGCTCCATGCAAATGAAACAACATCTTTTTTTTGAGATCTTGTGTTTCATATAGCTATCACGTTGTTGTCACTGCCTCCCTGGTGGTCAGCTGTCCACCACCGACATCGTGGGTTTATTCCCTGTGTGCCAGCTTATAAGTTCTCCAGGATCTGCAACTCCTATTTTTAGCATTTCAGACAATATGGATTCCAGCTGGGTTATCTCACTTTAGGTGATTATTCAAAAAAGGTCAACATACTCCAGTGTGCAGAATTTTTTAGTAACTATCAGCCAGTGGCTGAATCAGGTGCCCGGAGATCTCAACAAAGCTGTGAAAGAGAGATTAGAATTGTTTCTTCACATGCCAGAGAAGCATCCAAGTGACCAGGTTTCATTTAGACCTTGTTTTTAATGGGTCTTCCCATGCCAAGCTCCTTCAGAAACCCTGTTTGCAGCCCTGTGGGCTCTGAATAAAAACCTGACACTCTCTTCTCATTTAACCTTCGCCCAGTTGCCCGGGCAGAACAGACCCGTGTCTACAGGCTCCCCGGTTCATAGCCTGATGTTAAAATAGACGCACAAAACTCAGTGCTTTCTAACAAATGCCACCAAGCATGACTTAGCCCTCTCCTTCACTGAGAAATGTCGAGTACAGTTGTACTGGCTTGTTAGCACAGAATACAATGTACTTGGTCTCAAACTGTAAATCAATATCTGTATGTGAGAGGTGACATTTCAACAACTGTGGAATGCTGGAGCCTGTTAGGATCAATTTTTTTTTTTAAGTGTCAGGTTATAAACTTCATAAATAAATGATGAGCACACCTCTTACAACACCATGTGTGTTTGTGTGTGCCTGTATCAGCACCTTTCTGGATGTAAGCACAGTGACCCTGGAAAAATAGTCTCTACAGGTTTACACGCTTGCCCTGTGCTGTAAAGTTTTAATTAAGCATTGACATACCCTCAGCCATTTAAATACCCTCAGACCCTGGAGAGGTGAAGGGAATCACAGAAACATAAGGCTGGAAGAGATCTGAAGGGGTCATCTGGTCCATCCTCTTGCCCCAAGGCAAGACCAGCCAGACTTAGGAAATCCCCAGCACATCTTTGTTGAATTCATTCCTTAAAACCACCCTGTGATGGAACCTCCACCACCTCCTCGGGCAATCTGTTTCCGTGCTTCGACTGTCTGAACCATCAAAGAGGATTTTCCTAATATTTAACCTGAAGTTTTCTTCTTCCAGTTTAAAACATCATACAGAAAAATAACCAAACTGGGCAAGGAAAAAAATGGTGGGGAAAAAAGGGATTTCTGTTGAAAAAGGGGAGCTGGACAAAGAGAAGAAGGATGTTCAACTGGAAAATTGACTTAAAAGGAGGTGAATGTAAGGAGGAAAGGCTATGCAGAGGAGGCACATGTAGTTCCCCACACAGGTAAGAGGCTGTAAGAAAACATTTTCTGGGAGGAAGGACAAGAGTCTCTGGGACTAAGAATTTTCCTTCCAATGGTTTTCCCTTTCCCCTTTTATCGTCTTTATAACTTCTTTCTCGTGCACCTCTCCATGCTGCTCAGCATTCCCCCTTCTAACTGTGCTATAGTTTTTTCCCTATAGTTATAGGTTTTTTTCTTCTATAGGGTTTATTGACCAAACAATGTACTAAATTGTCGGGATGCAGCACGCCTAGGGAATTTCTGAGCCCAAACAGGCAAGCAATGAGCATGAGTTACTGTAGCTGAATGCATACTCCAGTACTGAAAATTTTCAGACCTCTTTTCTCTATTTGTGCGTATTAATACTTACTTACACATTGTGAGGAAGCTCAAGAAGGAGAATGTTTAACCAATCTTACATATTTTACATAAAAACTGGCTTTTGAAAGGCTTTTAAGCATCAGTTTATTAGCCTTCCCAACACCTCCCTGGAGCATTAGCAGTCCTACTTTACATGAAATGATAAGAGCAACCCAAGTGGCTATAAAATGAAAAAATAAGAAATAAAATCGAAACAAAGAGGAAACACTGCTAAGAAATTATGTGTTAGTTTATTAGTAGTAGGCTTCGGGTGTGTCCTGGTTTTGGCTGGGATAGAGTTAATTTTCTTTCTAGTAGCTGGTAAAGTGTTGTGTTTTGGATTAAGTATGAGAAGAATGTTCATAACACGCTGATGTTTTCAGCTGTTGCTAAGTAGTGTTTATACTAAGTCAAGGATTTTTCAGCTTCTCATGCCCAGCCAGCAAGAAGGCTGGAGGGGCACAAGAAGCTGGGAGGGGACACAGCCGGGACAGCTGACCCAAACTGGCCAAAGGGGTATTCCAGACCATGTGATGTCATGCCCAGTATATAAACTGGGGGGAGGTGGCCCAGGGGGGGCAGATCACTGCTCGGGAACTAACTGGGCGTCAGTCGACAAGTGGTGAGCAATTGCGTTGTGCATCACTTGTTTTGTATATTCCAATTCTTTATTATTATTATTATCATCATCATTATTATTTTCTTCCTTTCTGTCCTATTAAACTGTTCTTATCTCAACCCACAAGTTTTACTTTTTTTTCCCCAATTCTCTCCCCCATCCCACTGGGTGGGGGGGAAGTGAGTGAGTGGTTGTGTGTTGCTTAGTTGCTGGCTGGGGTTAACCCATGACATGGTAAAAGACAAAAATAAAGTTTGTTTATGACTTTGACCTCTTAGATGTTGCAGCGACATTGTAATTTGATCATAAGCTAATAATTTACCAATTCCCCACTTCTGAGTAACAGAAAGCCATTGTGAGAACAGCAGTCAATTTTCAGCTTTACTTGTATCTTCATCATGGCTAAAAAAACCTCATTTCAAAAGACCACAAGAAATCTGGCGAGGTGATCACACACAATAGGAAGGCTGAAGTTATCAATAGAGTAATTTACAATAATTGTATTTGCAAATTGAACATCATTACAATAACAATAAGTATAAAATCCCAAAAAGATACTTGATGCTCTTGAGTAATTACATGCAATTAATTTGTATCTAATTCCAGACTCTGGCATGCTCTGTTCTAGCCTTTCTCAGAAATACTTTCTGGCAATGAAAAAATAAGATGCTGCCTAGGCCACCTCTGCTGGGAAAGCTTTGTGTTGTGCAAGAAGGGTTCAGATTTGGCAAAGAGAAGTGGTGAGTCTGCAGGGAAACATCTGAAGGATCGCAGTTTGTCCCATGTACATGTGATAACAGTATTTATGCTCTTATTGCAGTTCAGGTCTTTGGCTCTACCTTCTCACATTGCTTCTGCTGGGTCGTGCTGAACCGTGCCCCTATAGACAGTATGGACATCGCTATTTTGCACTGGCCAAACCAAGACAGGGAAAAGAAGACCTTCAGCTCTCTTAGCTAATGTTTTCCTTTCCCATGCTGATGGGTGAGGAGTAGGAGAATTTGAGCCCCATCTTCCCAAACAGCTGAATGTTTGTCACCAAATAGTTTATATTCCCACAACTTAATTGAAGAAAGGAACTGAGGACCCTACGTTATTTCTGGACCGTACCTCTTCTTTGGCGAGTTGTAGGAAGGTTTATGCAGACCTTTGGAGAAAAAAAAAAGAAAAAAAAAAAAAGAAAAGAAAAACAGAGAACGAGGAAGGAAGAGTATGGGGGCTTTAGAGAATGCAAAGATTTTAGAGTCCAAGGTAAAAATACCTCAAAATGCAAGGGCTTGGTTTCATGAGCATATATTTTAGACAAATCAATATTATTCAGTGTGTCTTGGCACAAAGTTCCATGTTATAGCTCACTATTGATATTGATTTTGATCTACTCTTCTCTTTAAAAGTTCAGTTTCAACTTTTAAAGGAAGAAAGGGGTTGAGGTGGAGAATAGGGAAATTAGAAAGAGGGTAACAGACACTTTTACTGCTTTACTTCTTGATACACTGACCTAGTCATGGCTAAGATGATTGAAATCATTCATTAGTACACATTGATTTTCTTTTTTTTTTTTAATTCAACCACTATTGGACACAAGGAAAATCTATGTGTCTTTATGAACAGATAGACATTCCGGGTGTACAAGTGGACTGGTTTGGTTGGTTTGGGGAATGCCTGGTGTACTGTACACAAGTACTCCAAGCAGCGCACTGGGTGTGGAGAAAACCTCCGCAGCTTGCTCTTAGCCTACCAGAAATGATGTCTTGCAGATAAGAACTCACCAAAAAGCTTCTGGCGAGCATCTTGAATTATCTAACACAGCGCTGCTGTCTTGGAAGATACTCATGGTCAGCATACAGCCATCCACCACCTCAAGTCATTACCTATGCAAGAAGGTGCAATAAAAATCTGTACTGACCTACAGAGATGTTGGAAGAGCTGGACTTCTGCCTTCAACTACTGCTAAGCTGGGTAGGAGAAAATGGGATCCCTTTGGGGCAGAAATGATGGCATCTCTGCAGGCAGCAGTGCTCAGTGCAGCGCCGGGGCCGGCTGGGCGAGGCACCGTGCAGGCAGCTGCCTGTCTTTGCTCCACGCGTGGATTTCAATATGAAAGGCACGCAGACGGGCGCGTGCTGCAGGATCCAAAATCACAAGCATCAGTTGTTTGCTGTTACTATAAGCAGCCCTACGCTGCTTTTTCTCTTGGTCAAGAGTGCACGTGTGTATCTCTGTGTGTACATATATATAAAAATACATATATGTATAGGTATGCACATCATAGAAGTGAAACCAGTACAATCTACAAGCTCGGCTTTGATGTTAACGCAGTAAAACAACACGTTTTATTTGAAATAGCTTGTGAATAAATATTGTTGCAGGCATCACATAACAAGCGAACTTGAAACTGCTACGCACTGTAGCATTGAGGCTCTGTATAATTAGGTCAGTGTTATTGCTAAGGGGAGGAGGAGCCAGTTCCTAACAATGCAAAATACTGAACCTTTAAATTATAAAGCTTCCTCTGCGGGGTAACTGAGAATTACCTCCGTCTGACATTAAGGGAGATCTGTTCAACGTCTAAGTTTTTTCTGGAGGGGTCTGGAGATGACAAAACAGCGATCTGCCATCGTCTGCTTGCTTGGAGTAAACCATCTAAAAGTAATCCAGATGTAGAAATGACTGCCCGAGTGGAAGAAACGGTGGGTAGAGGGTCTTGAAACAGAGGGAGCAGTTAGCTGCAGCGGAGCTTCAGCTTTCAAGTTTTTACATTTTTGCATATGCATCAGATGCTCCCGGGAAGGGTGACACTCAGAAACGGAGTTGTAATTATTTGTTTTGGAAATTAAGTTATGTGTTAAAGAACACATGCGCCTCGGGACTTCTAGCTCTAACAGCTACTTAGGTTTCAGTAAACCAAGTGAATAAATGAACTGAGTGAAACTGAGAAGAAAGCTTCTGACTCGCACCCTCTCTCTCCTGACTGTAATAAGAAATGTCTTGAAAGCAAAATGTACCATTTTATGTTATCAATAAACTCCCCATAGAGTTTATGATAGAGTTATTTACCTCCATCTGAACACTAAGGAGGGGTAAGGGACAGAAAAACACACTCTTTTTTGAGCCGTTTCAAAAATTTGGTTGTGGTGCAGCTCAGAATGAAACTGCACTAAAATAAAACAAAATATAACCTGAGAGAGCATAATTGATAGCTGTGTGACTAGGGAACTAATTTGGCAGGTTGGAGACCCAGACAAAAATCCCCAAACTACCTGCAAAACCTTTGTCTCAAAATTCATACCTTTTGGCCAAAACTTGTGATTTTGACAAAGCAGCTTTTTTCAGCAAAGGTGTTTTAACCAGCTCACCAGCATGCTAAATCCACCTCTTCTCGTTCTCCACTTGACTTCCTCCAGTGTTTTGGGTTGCAAAGCCAGAACAGCAGTAATCAATAGCCCAGAAAATTGTAGTATTACATGTCACTGTAATGACTGGAATGCTAGTATCTGTGTTAGCTTCTTATCCGGCTGTGATGATGCCTACTGATTGGAAAAGAGGGGCACTTGCAGCAAAGCTCCTCTGAAATTATCCTCCCAATGTGTGCGTGAGGCAGCTGGGAACCTTGTGATAACAAGCAAGTCAATCTTCACTTTCTCATTGTCTTTGTTCAATCGAGGGGTGAGACTATCACCTGCCCAGAAGACTTGGCAGAGGAGCTTTCCTGCATTTGGCTCTAGGAAAGGGGGTAAGAGAGACCGGGTTCTTCTTCTGTATTGGGAAACTAGTACTCCACGGTGTCTGAGGGATTTAAATCCCATCTATTTATTCACTGAGATGGAAAATATTGACATGTGATTACACGGGAATTACGTTGAAATGTGAATACATGTGATGCACACAAGTATTGTGCTGACTGTGGCTTCTGTTATTTTCCTGGTAGGTCTTGCAGCTGCAATGGGGTCTATGCTGGAGTTTCATCTCTGAATAAGATCTCTCCATGTCTCTCTTTATCTTCTGAACTACTGTATTCCCTGGTTTCCAGTTCTGTAATATCCAAAAAGTGCTGTAGAGGCGGTTACTAAGCTCCCAGAGCTTAGATAGCGTATGCCTCTTGCGCACGCGCCGCACAGCGTGTTGGTGTGTGCAGCGAGCTGGAGCTGTGTCAATGCATCTTGGCATTTTCTCTGGTGCCTGTAAGCTTCTCTTGGACGAGCGGCTGGTCCTGGGGGGCTGAAACCACGCACAACGCTGGGGCTCAGCCCACGGGCCCGGCTCCCACCTGAGACGGGCTGCAACAGGGCTCCGGCTCAGGGGGAGCAACAAGGATTGGGTTCAGGGCGGTCGTTTTTCAGGACAAGTGGTTTCTCTAGGAGTGAAACAGGGAACTTTGTGGGACAAGGAAAGCAGTTGGGTTTTGGCTGTCTTACCAAATTTATGTCAGCACACAAACAGCAACAAATACCCAGAGAAGGCTGTTTAGGGGACTTTTGGTGGAGTAATGGTGATTGTTAGCATTCGCTTGTAGGTGGCAAACCCAGCCTGCTAGCGAAATGAGCATGTATCATTTAAAGGATTCTTTGTTCTTCCGCTGTTCTTGTTTCCCTCTGGTTTAATGGGTGATGAGAAGGCTTTAATAGTCAATTTCTTAATGGGAAGAGAGACTGCAACCTGATTTCTTTGCTTTCTATACTGCTTTGAGAAGCTGTTTATGGTGGGTAAATTGGTTAAATGGTAGAAGACCTAACAGTTACTCTCCTCTGTCAAGTACTTTCCAAAAGTTTGGGAAAGGAGCTTGGTGCAAATGAGGGGCTCTGTTTCTCTGCCTCTGATGATTTTCTGGAGGAGGTGGAGGCCAAGTCTCTGGGCTTCTTTTAGTAGCAGAGATGGAAGATGTGTTTGTTCTCCCTGATCAGTCCTCCAAAACGTGCATTTTCCCATCCCCAACTAATGCCAAGTCTCTTCTAGAGTTTACAATGGATGCCTGTGGGCTGAGGACATGACGCAAAATGTGATGTCACTAGGGCAACCTTCCTAGGGCTAGAATGAAATTCTGGTGAGATCAGATTAAATCATATGTCTTACTTTCAATGAAGCACGTTTTCTTTCCCCAAAGTTTGTCTCTGGTAATGACAATGAATTCCTTTGATACAGACAAATGAAGATGGAGCAACTTCTGCTAAACACTTTCATAGGAGCTGTTTTTTCTTCTTCTTTTTTTTTTTATCTGTAAGAATCCCTCCTATGTGTGCTGCTCTCATTACATACAGAGCACTTCACTGAGCATAGTTAAGACACAGCATTTTAAAGCCTGGAACTGGTGTTTCTTCTCTTCAAGAGGGTGTTAACAGAAGGTTACAATTATACATACATTTTAATATGTAACTCTCTATTGTAAACAATTCACTCTTAATATGTCTGGCTTTTGTTTGCTGTGAAGTTATACATTGTATTTGGATTAATGATTCACTTGGCTGTATAGTAATTTCTCTGTATAGGTACAATCTCACTCCAGTCATCCTAGATTATTTTTTAACATAATCTAATTTAAAAAAGAAAACCTCCTCCCTGTTTATAAAAATATTATTTGTTCTTGGCTTTCATACGTATATTTGGAGGAAAGAAATGAGTGATACTGAATAATGACTAGCACTCAGTCTCTCTAACCACAAATTATGCACCTCTATTTGCAATTTATTCTAAATGTTCATTATTGTTGGGGTTTTTTAAAACACTTTCTCTTCGTGTATTCTCTCATCTCGCCGTGCAGATTCATGTTCATAACTCCCCTGAACCCATAGCCAGAAACACAAGTACCCGAGCTGGACTGTGGAACGTGAGCTCCTGTAAAGGCACAAGGGGCAGCCAGACACTTCTGTGGTTGCTGTGAGATTGAGTTTAGACTCATAAAATAGTGGGTGGAGAAAGACAAAGACCGACTATTGCACCACCCCAGCACAACCTAGTCCGTATAGGAATGGGGGCGTGTGAGTATTTGCTGTTGGTATTGGAGCAAAACAGAAATAGGGAGGAATTGCTCCTGTGCTGCCCCAGGATGGAATAGCTTCCTCCCTCTTCTCTCTTGGGGTGTGTGCTTGAGATACGATCTAGCTCAGTGAGGGAGAACACATAATCTCGTCTATATACAATAAATATTTCTGTAACATGAACGCAGACGCCTATCTGAATAAGATGCCTCTTATGACAAGTTTATTATGCGGCAATGTAGGAGAGAAATCTCTGGATGGAAATGCTGGAAAACACTGTTCTTCCCATTGAAGGCAAGCTTTTGTTCAAAATGCTCTGGATGCCGGATGAGGGTAGTGACAGCAAAGGACTGTGGGGGGTTATCCCACTCAACACATGCTATATGTGTTTCCTTGATGTTTAAGGAATACCGTAAAGACGGTACAGCAGCAAAGAAATGGGGATAAACCATCTCTGGTTGTAGGACCCCACCATTTTTGCCATTGGTGACGGTGAAATGGGAGAACGGTATTACAACAGCTGAAGTATCTTGCTGAGGATCCAGAGACAGGAGTTTGGGCCATAGAAATAGGTTTTTGTTTGCTTAGTTAGGGAAGTGTATGTTTGTAATCCCATAGGTTTTTCTTTCATGGGCTGTAGAAATAAATGTGCCTTCATATACCAGGTCACTGGACATCCCTGTGTCAGATCGTGCAGACGGACGGTCCTGAAGAGCTTCATGTTCACGTGTCTACATTCACGGCTTCTCGATTCGTGGCATAACTGCTGAGAGAAGCTACGAGCTAGGTGCCAGGAAGGGGAGCAGCACCAGGCGAAATCCTGTCTCCACTGAAATTGAGGGCAGCATTCCTCAGATAATGTCTCCCACTAGTCCAGCCTCCCACCTGCCCTCTCCCCCCGCAGAAGTAACGTTGTGAACTGTGAAATAAATCAGTTCTGCTTAATGGCATTCTCTGGTCAACCATAGATCTAATACCTGTAGAACCAGGAACTCTGAATACAAATGTTTAATCTGTAACGAAGAGGAAAATGCAGCTCTCTTTTCAGACAACACAAAAGACCAATTTTTCAATGTCTCATGTTAATTCCCCAGGTAGAGGTTTTCCATAAGTATTAATTAACATTAATACACACATCATATATGGCTACTAATCTATTTTCTGTTCTTTCTAAGCAAGATAAATAATACTTTCAAATTCTACCCTTTCAGAAGTTTGCAGGTCCAACCTAATATTATGAAACGGAGAAGACTGTCTCTGTTCTGGGTCTTCTACCCAGAAGTAATGTATAATATACTGAAGTCCAAAGCCAAGTTAGCTGATAGTGTGGAGATGGTAGAGAATACATTTCATTAATGATCACCACCAGCTCCAAAGTTAAGCAATTCCACCATGGAAGGGCTCCAGGCAGCTCTGAAAACAAAATGAGGAGTTTGTTAGCTTGGGAAATACAAGCATGAGAGTTTATGGGACTGAGATGACCTTTCATATGAGCGCAGCATGGTTAAGAGCTGAGTGTGCAGGATCTGAGCTGACTTAATCTTACATCTGCCTTCTCTGCTGAGGAACACCAAGCTCCTGTACATAATGTAAGCCCTAGCCTGATACTCTGATGGCTCAAGCTAAAAAGCCAAGGTTATTTGTGACTCTCATATGTGGATGAGAGGCATGTTAAGACACTATTTAGAGTCCAAAAGCCAGGGAAAATGAGCCCATATAGCTAAAGACCTGCAGTTCATAGGCAGTAGAGCTGAATGCATGCAGGTGTGCTCAAGCAGAAGATATGAATATGCGGAAATGTATTGCAGAATTAATGGCTTCAAAGAGACCCAAGGCAGAGAGGTAGCTTCAACACAGCCACGACAACATGGAAAGAAATGGTGAATGTAGCTTCCTTGTGTGCTAAACTGAGACAGTTTCCTTCCCTCCTGAGAATTTTCAAAATATAGTGAAACTTTCCCAGCCTAAAGCAAAGAAAAAAATATTGGAAACCAAATTAAGAGCTCTTTTTCTTTTCACTTATATTAATATGTTAACTACATTAAAAATAAACCTTTCAGGATTTATTTTCACTGGAAAAATCAAGGCACCGGGTGTGGCTGTGATGGATAGTGGGAAACCAGCATCACTAACCCGGCTCCTTCCTCTGTCAGGCTGGTTCAGTGAGAGCAATGTGGTGCTTTGCGTTTCTGCAAGTGAAGCCACTTATCTGCGAGGGTTGAATAAACAAGTTTACCTGCATCAGTACCTTGAGTTCCTTTCTCTAAGGCCCATGCACGTTCTTACACTATTTTCGTAGCCCCAGCAGACAAAAGGAATTGCAATTACACCTCAGAGAGGTTTCTTTCCTCCAGTGGATGCTCTGTTAGGCAGCAGGCCCTAACAGCCTGACTCCTCACCGTGTTACTCCAGTATTACACTTTATTATAATCGGTTGGACCCGAGGTCTTGGGAGTTGGAGTAATGTAAAAAAAATATTTCATTCCTGGATATGAAATTCCTTTGAACTCCCTTATGCTGCAGCCAACTGAGTTGTTACCTCCAAACAAGCGTATTTTCCAGTCTAGTTGTTTCCATTTTTTGAAGACATCCAAAAATCCTCTGAATTTTTTTTGCTTTCAGACACATTTATTGAAATTGAGAACTTCTCAAAATCATCTCCTGAGGTCGGAACCCTAAAGTATTAATTTTCTGAAAAGTTCAGCTTTGCTAATCACAATCAGCACTAGCCAACGTAACACGTCCTCCCTGGGCTCGTAACAGCCTTCTCAGAAATCTAACTTCCCATCTACTATGATAATATTATCTCGATAGTGGCTTTGAGTCATTTTTGCGGATATTTACATGGTGTCTACTGACTTTCCTCCTGCCTTTAAGGGCCTTGTCCAAAGTCCAGTGAGAGATTTTCCACTGCCTTCAAAAAGAGTAAGATAAGGCACTTGAAAAGATTATTCATTTAGGGAAAACATGTTCTCTCTGCAAGTACTTACATGCTGCTGGGCTTGCATCTTTGCTAAAGGGATTGCGGCTCTATAATGCATGTGTGAGTCATGCTGGTGAATCAGAGTTTTCCCTGGTTTTCAAACTGTGGTTTTCTTTGTAAGAAAGCATACATTGTATTTTCACAGCCAAAGCTCTACCATCACATCCTTTTCACAGATGTACATACTAAAGGAAGAAGATATCCATGGGCTTAAGTATCTCATGCAAATAAAAGGGACAGTACTAGAATAATACACTTTTTTTTTTTTTTCTTTCCAAATTGGATCTTTTTAAAGGTGCAACATGAGTTTCTTGCAATAGTTTCAAAATACAGGAACAGTTAAGCTGCTAGGTATTTTGGGCAGGAGTCAAGCATTTCTATCAGCTAAGTTACCTTCTGTAAATCTAACCTTTATGGGGAAAAAAAGCACCCATTTTTCCGAGGAGTAACTCACTGCTACTCTGTGATGGATGTTGAGTTCAACAAAAAGCGTATGATATACTGCATGGTGCTAATTATCTGGTATTTTGCTGTTCTGTCTTCATCCCTCTCTCTACAATGTTAATCCTCTAGGCATTTCTGTTGTGGAAATAGTTTTGAAACCATAAAAACAAATGCCATTGAGGATGCTGGGCTCAGGTCCCTGGTTAGTGTAAATCAGCCCTGACTGGAGTGTATTTATATTGCTATCTATCATCTGGAAATCCAGGCTGTTACCGTCTTCCTTGTCCTTTCACAAGATGATCTGGGACCTGCTTCCAGAGGAAATGTGAAGCCCCTCACCACACATTTCCCCATGGTAGTGCCCCCTGCCAACAGCTCATGCTTTGGTGGGAGATGAACTAGATGTACCTCTAGGTCCTTTCATTGATAGACATTGTGATACAGCAAGTTGTTTGCAACACAAAATTAGTTCATACCAGATTAAAAAGACCCAAAAAAACCAATTTCCTTAATCATTAGCAAGAAAAAGAGAACAGAAATAGAGGAGAGAAAGATCTGAAAAGATTTTGGAACAACAGTTTTTAGGGTGTTTGATTTACTATTCAAGTGTGCACAGCTGCTGCTCGGGGGGGAAAAGGCACCATGCCAAGAAGGAGAGACAAGGGTAGAACAGCAACGAGAGAGGAGAAGATTGTTTGCAGACTGGGCCATTAAACAAGCTTGGAAAAATGTCCCCTTATTCCTCCCTCCATAAAAAAGTTGTCTGCTTCAGAGTCCCACCAGCTCACAGATACGCCACTTAAGCGTCACTGATGCCGTGAACTGGTGGCAGGACCGGAATCCACCCTTCATTCCTCCAGTCTGGTTTTCCTCAGAGGCAACATTAGCTGCATTAAAAGCTCCCTTATTGGTAGCATCTCTCTTGCGTGCTCCCTCTCACATCTTTCAAACAATCAGCTTGAGTGGGAGATATATAATTATTCATTTTAGTGAAACGACAGCAGTCAACACTGCCTGTCCACAGCCATTCAGGCTCTTGGCATGGCAGTAGTGCCATTACGTGAGAAGGCATAAAGCTTCAGTACGTGACACCTGATGGGAACGGTCCAGGTATGGATCAGAAACACTTGCCAAAACTGATCACAGCAGCCGCTTCCTTACTTTTCAACGAGGTGAAGGATGTCTCCCTTCGGACCCAGAGATTTGTCATCATTCAAGCACTGCTATACTTGTACAGACACAGATTGACTCAGTCTTAATAGCATTGATCGGCTCGCTCAGGTGACAGTCCTATAATACAGCCGTTTATTCTGCTGCTCCCACCACTGGGCAGCTATTTTTCTCTGCTTCCTTCGGTGCTATTTTTGTTGTTCCAGTCTCCTTGGCTTTGCTCACGTTTTGCGCTGCCGGAAGGTTTCAGCAACACACCGCTCTCGCTCTGAGATACAAGGGCACAGGCTGATCCTTGGGCAATGGGGCCAGGTGCCTTTCTATCGGCGAAGGGGGCTTTGACCCAGATTTTCATGTGCTCCACACTGATCAGTGCTCAGTGAGGGAGAGGAACTGGGTTTGTGTTACTGGTTTGGATTACTTTGTTTATGAGAATCTCCCTTTTGGTGATTAATGCCTGCACATTATACAAGAGTGGCTTCAAATTTCTCTTTGAAGCATGGCTCTAGAAATACTGCCAGATGATATTTCTTCCCAGGCAAATGATTCCTTTTCTTTGGAAAATGGGAATGCTTTGTCAGTTGCAAAAGACCCTTAATATGGTACAACTTGTCATCTTATTTACAAACACAGCCTCTTTATTCCAGTAAGAGGTGAATACACTGTTCAAACATTGGGCTGTTCAAACTTACCATAAACTAAGCTGGCACTGCCTTCCCAAGTGACCAGTTCAAACGATTCACCAAACCAGCTATTGAATTCCACAATGAGGGCTCTGGACACAACATCTGCTTTTGCCTAGGCTCTGCTAGTCACAGCTTTCTGATCTTCCAGCACTCACTTGGGAACAGCCTTTTGGATGAGCTGGAACTACTTCAGTCCGATTTAAGCAGCTACTTTTTTTTCTCCCTGTGGTTTAGTCACAACTTCTCTTACCTTTTAGGGAATATAATGGTTTATGGAGACATTTATTTAATTCCTATTCCTACCGGATTTTTGAGATTTGATTTATCATGCTCAGTGGTCATGACAAACACACTGTAGCCAAGTGCGAGAAGAATTATTTGAATGCAGATTGACATGAAGGAAAATTTTCAGAGGAGCTTATGTGACTAAGGTGTACAAATCCCATGGACTTTGAAGTCTTTACCTAATATCTTTCTAATGATCTTAAGAGTACAGTTGTCTGGTTTACTAATTATGAATCCAATTTTCAAAAGCATCTGTCAGACTTTTGCAAAAGGGACTTAAATTCTTAAGTCACTAAAGAACGGCACCACTGTGTGTTAGTGGGAGCCTTAGTTTTCACTGAACTTAAAAATAAATCAACGTGATTAACAGACAGGTAGACTGAGGGACTGTGTGTTAGGACCTTGATTTCATCCAGCTGTCTGCTCACGTGCTGTTGGCGAGTGGCAAGGTGGTGTCTGTGAGCACACAATCCGAAACAAGTGACCTATCGTACATCCTATCTTCCATTCAAACCACTCTGCTATAGTCTCATTTTAGTCTTTCTCATGATTTGTTTAATTTGCTGTGTACTATTTAAACTCAATTTCTTGTCTATGATAATGTTACCATGTTAAAATATTGCTATGGACCTCACTCAGGACTCTAAGCTTTTCTTTATCATAGTGCTAATGGCTCTGGAAGATGCTCTTGAGCTTTTGTTCTGTTTGGTTTCAAAAGACCCATGTAACAGCGTTTTTGCCTCACTTCCTTTTGAAGACCATTGGTCAGTGTAATATTGGTTACTATTTGGAAATTTTACAGATTTTCATCCAGAATATTTTTTATTTAATTTCATTCCATTCTCTGTCCTGCTTTTCTTGGGTGACTCCCTTTCCTCCAAAGTCATGCGCATTAAAATCCCACTTTGTCATTTGCTGAGTATAGCAGTGTCAGTGGTTAAATATGTCCTTGGAATCAAATCATCTCCTGAGACCTTTACCCACTAACATTGTTCCTGCAGAGATCCCTCAAATTTGTTGAGATACTCATACCAATGCTGCATTAGATGCAGTTACCAGCTGACACCTTCGCCCACGGCAAAATATCCCTACAGCCCCAAATTTCTTCTCACTGTAACAATTTGGGGGAAGTTTGACAATAGGTGTTTTAGAGCAAGGTAGCTTTTTTTTCCCTGTTTAAAAAATTATATGTGTATGCATCTGCCTTGCAATGAATTTGTGGTAATTTGGCTGTTTATCCTTTATAATAGAGCAATTCAGTTGGTCTAACTGATGTACTGATTTTATACAACCAACATGACAGCCTCTTTGTGAGGCTATGATTTTCTACTTGGGATTTAGAAAAGAAAGAGCCTTATTAATACAAATTGTGGGTTTGGACTTCATTTTCCTTCCCTTTCCAGTGTGACACATTTTTTTCCAATTTGTGTAAATAGTACACCAGACTGAAGGTGAATTTTGATCCACATTTTAATGTTTCAATCAAAAGCACAGGTTGCTGTTCATTATTTTACGTATATAATTCTGGATATCCTCCTCCCCACTCGCCCCTGACATAAGATAAGTTCCTGGTATTTACACATGTGATTTTCTAGGGTCACAATTGGCTTCCTCAGAAGTTACACATCTTCCTTTTTTATATACTTACAGGTGATTGCAGACAACAGTATCCTCTTTGCAAATTCACTGAATTCTGGGAAATGAACTGATCACCAGTATAGCCTTCTCCTTTCCTGTAGAATTGATATCAAATTCATCAGAACAATCCAAACACTGATTAAGACAAAGTATTAGTTGATTTTGGTTGAGTCATCTTTTGTTTTTATCCTTTTCGTATCCAGTATCTCAATCTGGTAATTACTTTTGAATGTCACACGTGGTACCACAATTGAAACCCTGTTTAAAATAAAACATGACCAATTATTTGCTTATTTACTACTAAATGAACATTGTCAAATTAAAACGTTATGTTATTTTCCACATGTAGTAAAGCTGAAGGGAAAGAAAAGTAAGGGAAATGGTCTAAATTCCTTGTCTGCAGGGATTTCTGCAAAGAAATCATTGCGAATTACTTGAAATATGCATTTTTCCCAAAGACAGACACAGGTACATTCTATGAGGTAGGGAGGATTTTGAATACAGCAGCCTGTATGCAGTATTAGAGCTGCGCACATCCTTTCAACTGTGATTTCTAACTGGTTTACCAGTTCTTGGTTTTGGAACTATCTTACCCCCTGCCTTGATCTTCACGTTCACAGCTTTTCTGCAAAGACTTTGGTTTCTGCAGGCTTTGGAGCAGCCCCACAGTAACCCCGTTCTTTATGTCAAGTGTGTGGGAAATATTTGGACTAAACTGATTTACTGATTCACCATAAAGTGGAAGCGGATTGTTGAAATCTAGGTATCTCCCTGCAAGATTTTGGATATAGTTGCAGTTTAAAAATAAAGAAAAAAACCCCATCAATCTTGCAAGTTATCGAAATTTTTAATCACAGTCATGCAGAACCATACTGGGAGCTATGAGAAGCCCCAACCGGTGCGATCTGCACTGGATTCAGATGAACTTCCCAAATAAACCTAGTCCCGAGGGATCACTTTGTGAGGACCCAATTGTGAAAATGCTTTTTAACTACCCAGACTGAGCAAGCAAGTCTGTTGAGCTTTCCTTGGGACAGCTGTGAAGCCATAAAGCATTCCCCAGTGGTTTCCAGGGGCAAGCGAAATTGCAGTAGGCCTTCTTGACATGTTTCAATGCATCTCAGCTCCCCGATAGCCCTTGTTTTAGGGAACATGAGGCTATTAAAGACAGTTTAACAGCGTAGAGGTACACCCTACATTAAACCAGCTAGCAGCCACATACGCCTACTTCATTGCTTCAACTTGGCTGCACAACCTTCCCTATATAATGGGCATCATCGTTTTCTGTGTAGGGAAACCCTTCCCATAAATGCTGTTAATCTCATTCTAACCATACTTTTGTAAATACAATGACATGGCCAATGGTCCCACTGAGACCACATTTCCCAATAATGAGGGAAATGGTATTTACAGGAAGGACTTAAATATTTCTTTTGTACTGGAGCATGCATTTTTGCATGTAGTATATGAACCCCCTAATACAACTATGACTAATGTGCCCATCTAATTAAATTTTTACAGCATTCCAGCGTGTCAGTGTCAAATGTTTGCCTCCAGTTACCCTTCTCATAACACTGTCAAATAACCTTCTGCTTTTTATATTTAGTGTCTGCCTCCCTCCTTCCACACCATGTGAAATCAAGGCATCATCATCATCATCTTCATGAAGACAGGAGAAATGTCTCCTGCTTCCTCTTGTCCCAGCAGTGACCCCTAAGCTTTTAACTTGCCATTTCAGATCTGCTATTCTGCACGAGGATCCCATGTACTGTCATTCAATGCAAGGATTAGAATTTGGAGTTAGAAGATGATATGTATACGCAAATGGAAGGAAGCAAACCATATATAAAACTTTACTTGTTTCATCTGCGGTTTTCCCTGCAGAAAAGTGAGGCTTTCCCACTAACCGGATAGCTGCTTGGAAACAATTCAGGGAAAGATAAAACAGGAAAACAACAGGCTTAAGGCTAGTAACTGTTAGGACATCAAAGCCAGGTGAAACGTCCATAAGGCACCTCTAGGTTATATCCCTCTAAATAACAAAAAGGTTTATGTCTGGGGATAAAGTGGGATTACTCCCCCAAATCAGGCATCACCAGGAAAATAAAAACATTGTTTAGTTCAGTCTGTTTAATCTCCCCTTTACAACACAGGCAGGTCATCATGCAATCTCCCTGAATCCCTAGGTAAGCACTAAGTTGTTGCCTTTAATTAGTCTGCAAGTTATAGTTTAAATGCAGTGGCCTGACATCTCAATTAGGTATGCAAGATAAGATCCCAATAAATGATTTCTCAAGTCTAATATTCTACAGTGAGGCCTTCTGGAGTACCGACACAATGGGTATTCTTCTCACCATGCAGCAGATGCAAACAGGGGCATTCAAAGTGCGTTGTTGTAAAGAAGGACTGCATAGTGCTTTAATCCCTTACTTTAAACGCTTGTTATTTGAACAGGTTCTAGAAAGTAGCCCTTCATTAATATCATTAGGAGTAGACTGGGGCCAAGCCCATTAGCTCCCTAGTAGCTGCAGATATGGTTGAATCTACGTGACAATAAAATGTTGGTTTGGGGAGTTTATCAACCAACTGCAAATGAGCATTTCAGGTTGCAAAGTTTCTCCAGCAGCAGATTTTCACCAATGAGTAAACCAAGATGAAAGCCAGGACTTCTGGTGGTGCCGGTTCCCTCCTCCTCATAGGGAATATCACAGACCAGGGTTTGGTACAAACTTGAGCTCTGCGCCTCAGGGTTTGTGTTTTGTTTTTAGAGAATTTGGGACATTTATTTTTTCTTGAAAATTGTTGAGCCTTTGCCACTTACGAAAAAACACCAAGCAATGTCAAAGGCATTTGTAAGTATGATGGGGCTTTTCATAGAAGAAGCTGGGCAAAATATAATCCAAGAAATTATTACAAACAAGTCAGGCTTGTTCCGGGGAGGCTGAAGTCTTTTTTCACTTGGACCACAAAACAAGGTTTAGGTTATGGCAGAAGAGATTAAGAGGCAATAATGCAGCTCCTAAATTCAGGGTGCTGAATAATCCTGCATTTGTTGCTTAGGTTGCCAGGTAAAGTGTCTGCAAATTGTTCAGTGCCCAGGAACGGGATTCATAGAGGTGAGGACAGTCAGCAGGGGACTGCCTAAGTGCTCTTACAGGAAATGCCAAGGGAAAGCGTGGACTTTTTAAAGAGTTAGGGGTCTTGCTCTGGTCCAAGCAGAGAGCTTTACCGTTTTTTAAAAATGCCTGGTCTTGGCTCTTCCGTGGACATTCGAACCCTGAATCCTTGCCCCAGAAGTGGAGAAAGAAGAGCTCTTCTCTTCTCTGCCCCATAACGGGGCTGGAGGGAAGGTGGGACCAACCTGGGAGAGGCAGGGTGCTGAGAACACCGCTTCCCTCCTGTCCTTCGCCTGAAGGCATTCAAACCCACATCTCTTACCTCGCCCTGCTGAGCTTCCTCCCTACGCGACTGTAGGAATTGAGTCATTTACTGCCCTCCCCGTGGAAAGTGCTCCCCTTCATACAGAGCACTGCAGCCTGCAGAGAGGAGGAAACCTGTGCCAGGACCCCAGCAGATTTTAGGTTGCTCCATGATAAGGAGGAAGAAGCACAGAGGATCTAAACTAGTGCATGAAAAAGCCAAATGCTATCTAAATTTCCCATTTGGTGATTAAGTCCTTTGGAAAGAGTACCCGAATTGCCGTGTTAGTGGGTAAGCAGTAAGCTGGTTCAAACAAACAAGTGCTTTTCAGCAGGGGCTTACTCATAAAAATTTTCATATCTCATTAACCAGTTGATTCTGCAAACCTCCCCCACCCGTTAATTTTTTCCCCCATCTCTTTCCCTTGGCATGCTTCCTATTTCTCACAGCAGCAGCTGCGCACAGTTGAATAGTAAATCAAACACCCTAAAAACTGTTGTTTTAATACAATGTCTAAGATTTCCCAATTCTCGTTTCCCCCCTTATTTTTCTTGATAACCATTCTGGCTCATCTTTGTCTGGTAGTAAAATAACTAAATCTGGTAGCAAAAGCCTGACCTGTATTTTTATTTTTTGTAGAAATTAGTGGGTAGGTTAGTAAGTGAAAAGCAAGTAATCCACAAGCAGTTTAGATAAGTGGATATTACAGGCTTGTGTTGTTAATTGGTATTAAATACATTTTTAAAATTACATTTCAGTAGCAAATGACTTTTCTCATCAGACTCTCTTGTGGCAGAGCTATTTCTTTCTTCGTCGCGGTTATAAGTCTTTGGAGAAATCAGTGTACGCATCCCCCGCAGCCTTCATTTCATCCTCCCCCTGGGCCGTGCCATCTGGCAGTGTCATCTTTCTCTAAGTCTTCAGGTGCCTCTGTTGGCCTGAAAAACCTTCTGAAAGCAGGTTGAGTTCACCACGTCTTAAGAGACATCCTCTCTAGGACGAAAACACCTTCACGGGTTCCTGAAGGTGTTTGGAGGCTTCCCAGCCCACAGTGCAGCATCAGAGGTGGCTTCCTGGCTCAAGAAAGGGTGAATGAATCCCCACCGGCAAGGCTGCAACTCTTTGAAGCAGATAGCTTGCAGTAATCAAGAGCTCAATCTGCTGAAGAAGTTATTGAACTTTTGTTATCTCTGTACGACTTGGCTTGTCTAGTGTGGGATGCGCAACTTCTGGGTTGGTGTTCACATCTCTGATTACACACAGCGGTAGGGTTTTTTTTCTGGTTTGTTTTTAATCTGGGCTCTGCAGTGGAACCAGCCAATGGTAAATCCATCTCAGTGAAATGCTGTCTGTTATGAGTTAGGAGGAAAACTGTTTTGATTATGCTTGCGACGTGCAAATTGCAGATGCGGTGCCAGTGACACTCTACTAGCGTAGTGAAACTGCAGCGGGGCAAAATGTCCTTCCCTTCAAGAACAGCCTTTGTGTTCCCTTCTCCTGTGAGAGGGGAACAGCGAACACTGCCGAAGGCAAAGGCAGAGCACAGGGCAGGGGTGGACACGCAGCAATCGCATCACGCTCTGCAAGCAGCTTTTTCTAATCAGCCTCCAAGAGCTGCAGCAAAATCTCCGAGTTGCTATCAGCACAGCTGGGCAAATAACATCGCCTATGTGACAACGATCGCTGACAAAAGCCAGGAAATTCAAAGGCCAAGACCACATCCTTGAGTCCAGCCATTCTGAGAAAAAAAAGTCTGGTGACAAGACTGAGAGAGGAAACACCAGCCTTAGCAGTGGGTCCTCACAGATTCTGGTGACGTCCCTCCGAGCTGGCAGGGAGGAGGAGATGGCCATGGCCGTGGGGAGCCCGGCACTGCTGCCATTCGTTGTTTGCTTGCTCCTGTAGGACAGCTCTACTGGGGATAGAAAGAGGTCCCCAGTACCCACTGGAGGCCAAAATCTTCTGCATGGATGCTTTGAGTGCACATTGCAATTCTGTATGCCCTGGTTGAAGCTGGGAACCCTTATGGGGAGCTGGAGAGGCTCTGGGAACTGGGAGAAGACGTGGAAGTGTAACATAACCTCCTGGCTGCCCACTCCTCTCTTTGTAGAAAGGCATCTGGGGAGATCACTGCTACTACCTCTCTTTATGCTCCCGCTCCCTTCTTGTGGGACAGTATGAATTTTGTGGCTTTTGGTCTTTTGAAGTTAAGTTTGTTACACAGTCTTGGTGAGTGCTTTGTGGCTTGTGGCGGTGTGTAGGCGAAGAAAAAGGACAGGGCTGTGCCGAAGGCAGTTTGGTCTCTCTTGGTAGAACCGGCTGTTGAAATCAAAGCCAGTTTCCTAAACCATCTTTAAAAACCACTCCAGCAAGCTCTGCTCCCTGCTGCTCGATGCCCCTGTCTTCTCAAAGCCACGCCACCCATGCTTGTTTTGGCAGATGGCTCGCTCTCCTCCTCCTTTGCCTACTGAAGTCGTAACTCCAAAGCCTCCACCCATGGTCCCATGCCTCGCACCAGTTTCTGCTGGTCTGGCAGCAGGGCCAGCAAAAGAACAGGGTTGGGAAAGGTCTGCAGACCTTTCTGGGCTAAATAGCTATTATGTGGCACTGGACTGACTGACCAGCCCTGCAGTACATGTGTTAACAGCATACAGTACTGCAGCCAACATTAATGATTTGTGGACAGGCCGTAGTATTTCAACTAACCAGATTAATACCTCATCTGGTACACAAACTCTGTGTAGCAATACAAGTTGCATACTGTCCCCAGAAGACCATAACAACTGCTCTAGAGCCATTACCATCTAACTAGCAAATAAATATTCGGGCACACAGGCTCATTTGAAAATGTGGATTATTTCCTGAGAGGCTGCAATGGCTCCTTTAAGTAAACACTAGCTCAGGGCACTTTCTATAAAGCAGATTTTTGACCTGGTGGACCTTGGCTGGCAGGCAGGCGTGTGTGCCCGGGCAGCGAGCCGGTGGGCTGGGCTTTGCTGGGAGGACAGCAAGCCCCAGGCTGGGAGCAACGTCTTGTTTCATCAAATAATGTGTCTTTCCCTTCCCACCCTGCTCCTCACTTCTTTTCCGTTTCTCTTCAGAGGAGACAAAGGTACTTTTCCAAGCAAGGAACTAACAACACGGGTATTTAAAAAGCTTTTAAAAAATGCTTTTGAGTTTAAAGTTAGAGCTTGTCAAATGAAGCTTTAAGAAATACCATATTGGGGCTCCTTTTCCAGGGATGTTAAATTTTGCTTTTGCATTTTAAGAGTTGTGTTTTAGCGGACGGGACACCTCCGTATTGTCTCCGAAAGGCTCTTTCTCAGCGCTCTGACTTTTTTCCGTCGAATTGCTCCAAAGCACATTTCCAAGACTGAAGGAAAAGTTCCAGAAATGGGTTAAGCATTACGCTCCCATTAAAAAGATTGATTTGGTATTGAAGTTAGGGAAACAGGTAAGCTCAGGGGAACACGAGCAAGATACGGAGCTCTGCCTCCCTTAGTGGTCGGCTCTCTCAGTTAGGGCTTTGGTAACTCGTACCCTGATCCCCGCAGACCGTCTGGTGACTGCACTGACATCAGCTGGCTTCAGTCCACGGTGCTGGGAGGTGTCCGTATCATAGGATTCTCCACCAAAATAGACTCCTTTCTGCTGAAATACCACTTTAAGGTGAGATCAGAGCCCCTGGCAAATGGCTAAGCACTGTCCTTGTTTCTGTCTGTCCCTGGGGGAGGCATCTTCATACCAAAAGGACAGAAGAAAAATGTAACCCCCAAAAAGGAAGTTGGGTTTGTTGGGACAGGTGATATTCAGAGATGCCAAATATTCTGCACAGTCAGCACAAATTGGATTCGCAACGCTGAAAATCAAGGCACTTGATTTGTGTCACTGAACACTGAGATTTAGGGCCTCACTTCAAAAAGAGGTTTCAAAGATACCCAGAAAATCACGAGCCTATTTTAGGTGATGTGAAGTCCTAACTGCTTTTCTGTGGTTTTGAAAATCTTTCCCACTCTCCCCAAATTTGAAAACATTTTCTTCAAATGCTGTCAAGCTAGAGCTCCTCAGTAATGCTAAAATTCGCTTGAAAGAATGTATTTAAAAATGAATGTGCTCAAAGATTATGCACAGATTCATATGCATGGATTCAAAGACAATGCCTCATAGACAACAACTGCAGCATATTGAATCTCATATTGAGGAATCGTTTCACAGTACTTTACTGTATGTTTTAGCCCTATCTCTTTGCATCTTTATCAGAAGCCCATATATGTCATCATTCATCTCTCTCCTTGAAACAACAGAATTACAGAATTTGCTTGCTGAAGAGTGTTGAGGTAAACTTTTTTTTTTTCCCAAGTGATCCCTGTGGCTCTAGGAGAAGAGGGGACCTGTGTGGGGATTTGCCCTTTGAGGAAGGTGAAGGGTGCAGCTGGAGTTCAAAACTAACCGGATTTGGGCTTTATCTCGTTCTCTCCGGGCCTATGAAAGCACAAGAAATCTGGTAAATTAATCTGCCATGGGGGGGGATGCTTTGCCACAGATACCAGATACACAATTGTGCTTAGGATGTTTTTTATTATGAGAACTTACACTCTGCAGGGAAGGGGAAACGGGAGGAGCAGGGCTTCGAGCAGAGGCGAGCACCAACTCCCCTCAAAGAACTAAAGCCTTTGCAAATGCCCCCTGCATCCGTGCATGGAAAGGGTTCTTGGGGAGATTTTTAAAAAATCGACAGCAAGACTCTCTTCTCCCCAGCAGTATTTCTTGATGATGACAGAGCCCCTCTTTCCCTTCCCCCCTTGCTATCAGCTGGCTAATCTGCCTGCACATTCTGACACACAGCTGCGAGAGATGAAAACTGTACTGTTGATAGATGAAACTTTGGATAAGATTACATGGTTTTGAATATCTTGATGACATATTTGTCTGAAAAGTCTTTTAGAGGACAGCCTAATATAAATGCACGGAAATGTTTCTAATGACTAGCATTTGTCTACGTACTTGGTTTGGAAGATTAACATTCACGTGTTCTTCGACTGTCATTTGCATTTGTATGTGGAGGCAAACTTTTCAATAATCACTTCTTCATGCCGAGAAGAGTTAACAATTTATTCAAAATACACAAGGCCAAATTAGTCCCTTCTGTAAGGCTGGGAGCTTTGGTGGAGTTGCACCAGCGGTGGATTTGGCTTTGCTGCGCTCTGCAGCAGCCTCAGCTACATGCCCAGGAGACGGCACGTGCTGACCTTGCCTGGGGTAATGACGAAAATCCCCCCATTAGAAAGAGCACACGACTGAGCAAAAGGGGGAAAAAAAAAACCCCAACCACCCAAGGTCAGGACAATTGCATCTTTCATCTGTTTTGCTGTGCTGAAGGCTGGGTTGTTTTCTGTTTTGCACTGATAAATGAATGCAGTAAGACTTATTGTAGTGTTTTTATTCTTATTTTCACAACACCCGGTAGTGTGGTTGGACCTCCAGAGTCCCATTTTTCAGCTGGAGGGAGGGCAGAGAGCACCTTATTTTGACAAGTATTGGCACTACCAGTACGAGTGTGGCACCTGGGTGATTTTGGATCCTGCCCTGTCCTAAAGCTTTCTGAATTTTAGGGTTTCAGGTGCCTCAATCACTTTAGACAATTGATCTTCAAGAACTCGTGAAGAAAAGAAGCTTCCATTCCTAAAATATGGAAGCACTTCTGGAAATCTGGCCCTATTCAGGTCACAGCAAGGATGTATCCGTATTCATTCACCTCAGTTTTGCCCTGATGCAGCAAAGGTTGATGGAGGAGCTTCCTTACTGAGGGTCAGAAAGGGCTTTGGCGGACCACACATTAACGTGCATCTTTACATTGTCCACTCTCTAATCACGCAAAAAATAATTAGAGCTCGTCTGTGCTGCAGTAGTGTGAAGCCTCTGCCCTCCTCCTTCCTGCAGGCAGCATAAAATGAAGATACTCCTCAAATCTGGCTCCTAGATGATACGTTCCAGACGTTTGGGCTAAAAATACGTAACTCAACACTATAGAGCTGCACTTCTGAAATGGTGGGGTGCCCTTTCCAAGGGCATGCAGGAAAGGGGGGCTATGGGGAGCCACTCTGTTCACAACACTGGATGGTGCTCAGCACAGCTGGGAGAAGAGGCGGCACGTGGGAAGGGGAGTTGCAGGGCTGAATATTTTATGAAACATGGTTGGGGTGAGGAAAGACAAACGCTTGCAGAGACTGGTGGAGCTGTGCATCCCTGAGGGCTTTGGCCAGTTGCTTAAACATAAATGAACCTTTCGATCTGCCTGTAGTGAGCGCAAACCAACTCCACGAAATCAGCGGGTACCACCATACACCACGAGCATTATTTGTGTACCGACGCTGTGGCGTATACGGGCCTTTGGTTCCAGGAGAAGGCTCTCGCCTTGGTGTTGCTGGCTGCTGTTCTGAGCTGCCCACGGGTTGTGCAAACCCTTAAGGAGGGTGCTGCACCCTCCACTGACCAGGAAAGGGCAGGAAGGAAACCTCTCAAGACATTCCTCTGCATGAGGAGAGTGGTCAGGAGGACAGCAGCGCGCATCCCAATAGACTGCTCATCTGTCCTCCTATTTAACACACACTACTGCATCATTTTCCAATCACCTACTCTTACTACTGTGAGTACTACTTACTACTATTCTGGGTATAGATGAGGTATTTTAGCACAGAAGAGTTACTTAGAGCTGAAGTTTCCTTAAATACTTGAAAATACCACAATTACCTGGTTGCTTCCTCTTGAATGTTGCGACTGCTTCTTAAAAGGCTTCTGGGTTGAGCGTGTCTTTGTCTGGCAGCGTTGTACAATCACAGATACAATTTCATTTTGCTTCCTCTTCACATACCACCGTGTCTCTATAGACTTGCACTGACACTCTTTCCCCTTTCGGAATATGTTGACATCTTGATGTCTTCTCCATAGACTCACACTGACACAGTGTTAGGGACTTTGTGATGACACCGCAGCCCACGTTAGTGAATGGTGAAATAGCCCTGTCACAAACTATATTATGAAATATCAAAACTGTTTAAAAATGTAGTTTTCCACACAAAAAAAAGGAAAAAAATCCTGAGGGCCTTGAGCTTACCTTGAGGACTGATCTGCCTAGTTATATACGAATATGTATGGCTAAGTGGAGCATTTTAACCTATGACAAATATAAAGGGCTTAATGCCTATACCTTATCAAAATTCACAGTAGGTAGGCATGATGTTCTTGACTTGTGAACACACCTTATGGTATTTGTCCAAGAGAGGTACTTTAAAACTCGGGTTGGTCCGATATTTGATACTAAATGTTTTGGGTTTTTTCTTTATAGGAAGCATAATGACCAAACTTGAACTGGCCAAAATCTAGTGGGGTGGGGGGGGTGTTCAGTTATGAATGTTCTTTATGATAAATAGAGAATCAACTACTCTTCCTTTCAGAAATGGTGACATAAATTACTCCAGTGCACCCCGTTAATTTCTTCTGAAAATGACTCCAGTACACATTATTAATTTCTGCTGAAAATGACTTTGATGCTTGACAGGGTTTTGTCAGAGTTTATTAATGAAGGCCTCACTATGTATGGCAACAGTTGGTTTCTCTGTTTCTTTTGACAGTTATGAAAATCTAAAATAGGTCAGGTGAAGGTGGGTGAGATTGTCCAGGCTTTACTTCTTTGCTACTCTTTTTAACCATTAAAGACTGCAACCAATACAACATAGGACTGAAGAAAATAATAGCTTTAAAAGAGGTGCAGCTGTTACGGAGAATTTTTCCTCTTAATATTTGGGACAGTCATTAGATCTGGGATGAGATAACTTGGACAAATCAACAAGTTAAGACAAATAGTTTTGATTTCTTTGTTTGTTTATGGAAAAAAAACCACATTTGCTTAAGAATGTTGGAGAGGTGATTTTGTCTCTTAATCCAAAATGTGATTAATAGTAGGGCAGGCAGACATGCAGTTGGAATTTGACCACACAGGACAGAGTTCATGAGACAAATTCAACCCTAGTTTAAATGCTACATGGTCTAATGAGCCTCAGTATCTAGTTATTTTCTTAAATGTCTGCCTCGCAGACACCTCGGATCTGGAATCGGAAAATCCAGCTGTGCTCTTGCTGCTTCTCACAACACAGTGTAATTAGAACGTGCTGATAACTCTGTTGATGCATGAGAGATAAAAATCCATTCTACCTCATGCTGGTGGTAAAAACGTGGTTTCATCAGGAAAGAGAGCAGATATGAATTAAAAACACACTAAAGACGACAGTATCATTTTCACCAACACGCTTCTCTGCCATCACCGACATCAGCGTGTGTCGTACACTGCTGCTTTATCCCTTGCATGGCATTGATCTCAGCCGTGAGTCAGGACTCCATGGTACTAGACACTGCGGAAAATAAAAAGAAGTGTCCACAGCCCTGGAAACCCTCATGTCAAGAAACTGTCTACCCAGCGGCTCCTGCAGCAGGGCTCTTCATGAAGAGCTCCTGCTGCTCCGGAGTCAAGCCTCTAACAGAGCTAATTTTGCTTGTGCATCCTGGGACAAACTCGTC
Source organism: Aquila chrysaetos chrysaetos (assembly GCF_900496995.4). Classification (NCBI taxonomy): domain Eukaryota; kingdom Metazoa; phylum Chordata; class Aves; order Accipitriformes; family Accipitridae; genus Aquila; species Aquila chrysaetos. The sequence goes on from NC_044012.1 coordinate 6,589,504, forward strand.
ACACAGCTTTTTTATGAGTAGGGGACATGACATTTAGTCAAGTTTTCCGTGCTAAGAATTTCATGTTACATATTGGTAAAGATGACTGAAATAGGTTATGTACACATCAAAATGAGTGAACTTTTACCTTTCCTTTTGCAAGTTATCCGTGACATCCTTGGAAATCATTGACTTCTCAGCTATTGACATTGTTGGGGGAAGGGGAAAAAGGTTCATCTTGCAAGAAATGCTGACTCAGAGATTTCTCAAGAAAAATCTACTTTCTTAGCTGGAGAAGAAAGATTCATTACTTGCTCATCTTGGTGAAATCTAATTGTGATATTTATATTCTGTATTAATTTGATTCAGTAAAGATTTCCAACGTAGGCAAAGAAGCCAATCGTAATAATTTGTTCTGAAGCTTTTATTACTATTGTGTTTTGAATGCAGGTATTAAAACAGCAGTGGAGCAGCAGACGCTATCCCTTGCATATTGCTAAAGATGCTACCTATGCAATTCCTAAAAGCATGAGCCCTTCTAATGGGAGGAAGCAGCAAAACTCCCATTGACTTCAGCTGGGTATAGATTTCATCTAGTAAATATGGGGTGGTGTTACTTGCTGAGGAACAAAGTCATTTGCAAGGAACAGTTTACTGTAGCTTTGACTTCTCCTTTGTACTTTACAAAATAGAGTTGCATTCCATATGTAAAAGTGACTGCTTTGCATTAAAAACGAGTTTTCCTTTTAAGTTGAACAAACCTGCTTAAAAAGAGGAGACAGTTGGTACCAATAGCTATGACTTTGTGTATGTTTCTTCTACATTTTCAAATGCTCATTACAATTCCTACTTATTTTATAGCAATAGCACACAACAAACATTTCTTTTCTGATTAAGGGATTGAAGGAGAACTGAATTATAAACAGTATTAATATAAGAGGGAATTTCTATCCTGTGCTCTGTAGGCCTGAGTTTATATGACCTTAAACAATCAGTCTGAAGAAGTCACATCAGCTGCTGTACACATTCCACATTACTGAGGAATTAAATTAAGCAGCTTTAATATCTGTGAAATGGCACAGGCCTGAAAGAGAATCGTTCCAATTTATGGACTTTGTATCTGATTTACTAGTGCATGTCTAGCAATTTCAGAGCCACCAATTGCTTTAAGACCACCTCCAAAGTGTTTTTATCACTTACAGTAAATGTGCTAACATAATGTTTTAATTAAACATTTAAAGTGCATCAAACAAATTTATTGATGCTGCCAGAAAAAAGAAGGAGGAAAAAAGAAGAAATTCTGCTATTTGCAAAATAACTTGATCTACGCACCATGCGTTGTGACCCTGGTAAGATTGCTCTTAAACATTTCAGCTAGCGTCCATAAATTAACAAAGAGCTTCCCCTCCCCTCCGGTTCCCTCATTTTCCATCCCCAACCTCCAAATCATACTTTGTGCATAAAAACATGGTAAGAGCTTGTTGAAAGCTATTCAGCTATAATATCAAATGGTTGTGAACACTGCATTTATTTTTGCTCCTTGAACACAGCCCTGATATTGAAATGATATAAAAGTCCCAGCAGCACTTTATATTGATGTTGGCATTAAAAATGCTTTTTCCGTTAGTGAGAGAGGAGTTCCCCCTTAAAAAAATAAAAGCCAATACCAGGCCTATCAAAACTTTATCATCCTGTTACCACTTGGGCACTGTATTAAATATTCACAACTGAAGCTGGTTTTCATTAAAAATCCTTTTCCCTTCTGCACTGGGGATCACAGACATGACACGGATCCAGAACTCCTGTAACCGAGAAAAGCGAGCATTGCATTGCCATCACCTGAAAAAACACATTCAGATTTGTTCCCAGTTTCATGCTTGCAGAAATGATGAGGGGTGGCAGGGGCAAAGATCGGCCCTAGGAGCACCGCAGTCCTTCTCACCACCTCCTCCGGTTCTGCTCATCGCTTTCCAAGAAGGTGGACCTCGGGGAACGTGGCACAGCAGTTCAGTGCAGAGAGGCTATTTGCAGAGGGCTAAATTATGATTTATGCTTTATGGCACCAAAACTACAGGCATGTTATTTGTGTACATAATATAGCTTGGGTTTTCCTAGCGAGGGGAAGAGTATTTTGTCTTCGTGAGTAAGCATTCATTTTAGAGACTGATAATCATGGCAGGTTTGCTTTCCTACATATCTTTTCTTACATACATCTGTCGTTGTGTATGAGAGAACAGCTAAATACAGTGGGTCATAATATGAACGGAAAGCATATTTCTGTACCAAAGAGACTCACAGATGCTGGTGCCTGGAGATGGGATTCTAAGCAATTCTTGTTAAGGTCAGTACTGCCTACTAACAAGCTGATGTACAAATGTAAAGTGCATTTCATGTATATTATATTGTATTGTATTGTATTACGTATCATCCACAATTCAATTTGCTCCATTTGTTCAAACCCAACAGCTATAAACATCGTGTGGTTGGAAAGGAAACGAGCGAGGAACCCAAGAGCAGTTGGATCTGCTAGGAAACGACAGGCAAGGCAAAATGCCATGGCAGAGCTGAGAACTGGCTGCTCCTGGGAGACTAGTCTTACCTTTGTTAAGAGGAAAAGCAGAAAGAAAAAGAAGGACAAGTAATTTCATCATTAGGGATCAGAACCCTCATTTTTGCATGTCATTCGATCATGGGTTACATGAAAGCTGCCATGTTGTCTAACACAAGGCAGGATAATTATTTTAATGGTGGCAATTCAGTGATGTGAGAACCGCCACTAACTTCATCCTTTGTGATCTCCTGTCATGTACTGACTCACCCCAGCTTTGCTTAACTGTGCCTCGGAAGACAGATCTACTGCGGGGTGTTACTGTGGCTCATGGTTACCTTGTGGTCCACGTCTATTTTTGTATCTATCTGTTGTCTCCTGCTTTATACCTAGCTCTTTGGGCATTCTAGAATTTAGCATAATGGAGCCAAATCAATGATGTGAGCCACTGGGCAGTAACACAGTGTGAATATGAAGAAATAATAGTTGTGGCTTTCAGCATGAAGGTGGAGACATTTTTCTAGAGAAAAGAAATAAAGACCTCAGAAGAAGGGTGCAGCATTTCTCTTCATATCACTTCATCGTGCATGATTTACCATTGTGTTCTAGGGGACTGATTTTCAAAATGAATGAATTTTGCATTAAATTCTGAGTATGGTTGCTGCAGAAGATAAGATATTTGCCTATTCAGATGATGAGCTGGTTGCATAAGTGATCACATCAATGGGTAATATGCGCATTCAGTCATGAGAAAAAATTTGCATGCCCTATAAAGACCTAAAAGTTGAACATCTGGCCTTTTCTGTGGCACCTCAATTTTGTGTCAATGTCTTCTCTTCTTTGAAAGGTTTATTCCTAAAATTGTCAGATCATCACAGTCTTGATACAACATTCACTGCAGACTGTTCATAAACGAGCCAAGCTCAGCTGTGGTGGGAATGACTTTAATTGTTCTGCATTACAGATGTTGCGTTTACCACAAAGTCCTTGAATTGCACATGACTGGACACGCGTGAAAGGAAAGCCGATGCTGTTCTTCTGCCATGCAGGAGGGACTTGGGACAGTCTGTATTTTGTCCTAAGGGAAAAGCTTCATTAAACCTCTATAGCATATGCTTTATGTAGGTTTGATAGCCAAAGGGAATCAGATGACAATTCTTCCCTTCTAACTAGCTCTTATATTTTCCAGAAATGTATAGTTAATTGTCAGTATGAACTGTGAGGAAAGAACACCTAAAATGAGGTAAAATTAGGTACCAGGTACCATTCATTTCCTCTTAGTTTTGTCCTGCAGCTTGCTCACCTAACTGATCTCCCATCCCTGAGCTTTCTGCTAGGTTTTCTGGTAAGACCAAGAGCTACACCTGTCCAGGATACTGTATATTGCAATATTATTTTTCTATCCTATTAACTTGGAAGCAAGGTGATGAAAATTGCTCCTAACCAGAAAGACTGATGGAGCAAGCACTTTTCTTGTGTCTGTTTACTGCTACCTGGCTGCTGATGCTGAAGAGCACTGATATGCTATGGGTGTTCCCTCCTCAGAGCAGGTCTCCCATAACTTGCCTTCATTTTTGTAATTTTGCCCTTGCCCCAACCACTCCAAACCTCTAAAGAAGGTTGGATTTGGACTTTTCAGCTCTGGCTATGAGGCATAGGAATATTCTCACACATCCCAGTATATTGGTTAGGGGACTTGTGAAACAGAGGAAGGACAGAGAGTTATTAGTTGAAATTCCCAAAGGAAGGGCCAAATGCTGAAAAGCTCCCTCTGCTTTTATTTTCGGCCTCAGCTGAGGCAAAATTCTCGTGTAGCATCAATAAATAGTTATCTGCTAACTAATAAAAGATAGTTCTCTGATAAGTTCTAGTCATCAGACTTTCAGGCTGGGTGGCAACGTTAGGGGCTGTTGGCTTTTAGACTCCCAGCCGGGGTTTGCAGGACTACCATTCAGGAAATTAAATCATGTTAGGCTTGAACCACATTTTTATGCTTAAAATTATGAAGAAGCTAATGCTCCTGATTGGAAGCCCTGCTTCTAATCCTGCCAGCTGCCACCCGAGCCTAAAGAAGGAGGGTGACAGTCTCCAAACCTGTGTATTGTTAAAAGGAGGTGATAGGGAAGATAACTGGGGGGGTTACGAGTCATTTCCGCTTATGCAGACTCTTCACATGCTTGTACTTTGACCCCAAGATCAAGTTCCAGATAATGATGTATGTAAAGTTTAGTTATCTTTCAGAGAAGCCACAAGAAGCCTAAAACCGAGCTACTTTTTTTCCATGAGGAAATCCTGTAGCAGCCCTACTCTGCTACGGTGACCGCAGCTTCGCAGCACCTTTGCTGCAAACAGGCATGGCAGGAATTCGTGCTGGGTTTCTGGCTAGGAATCAGAATGAAATTTCTATGCAGACAGAAAAATCCTCTCTCAAGAGGGGTGCTCCAGGGAAGTGAAAGGACAGACCCTCAGGAACAGTCACGTCCACTATCTAACAACAGTTTGCCCAGCTAAGGCTTGGCGCAGTGTTTACGCATCTGCCTTAGCCCTGGAAAACGAAAAGGAGGTTAAAAATTAATCTTTGCAGCTGGCAACTCCTGGAGTGAGTTGACATGGTGGTGCAAATTTTTTCCGATACCAGGAATGTTATGTAGCAGTGGAGTGACCAGACATCAGGGTTCACGTGCGGTAGCTTGACCCATACAACTCAAGGCACTACATGACCTCTGTGGAGTTAAGTGCACCTTTTTGCACTGATGTGTTTAATTTTGGTGATATGAAGGTGTTGGTAGCCCGATTCTTCACTGTGACAGTGCCCATCCAGCTACAGTCAGCCTTGCATTCCCAGCTGTACTTGCAGAATAATGTGGCATGATGGATATCTTTCCTTTAAATTTGCAAGGGTACGTTTACTAATAGCAGGCTATTTGAGTCGTCTAGAAAACTATAGAAACCTTATGGTGGTATATCACCCCTCTTGTTAGTGGCCTCTAGCGCCTGATTTTGGATCATCACTTACAAAAGGTCATAGCCAAGTGCTGCTGGCATCAACTTTAGGCTGAACCTTGCATTTCAGGCAGATGATAAAAAAATAAATCCCTGTTAGAAGAGACTGCAGGGGATGGAATCTAAACCTGCTGGGGCTAAACTAACATCAGAAAGTGCTAGCCTGCCACTACACGAGGCCGATCGCTAAGTAGTTCGGTAGTTACCTTAACAGCTATAAAAGGTGTAAATCTGTAGAGGGGACAGAAAGAATAAAGAGAGAAACTGCCCTACCTGTCTCCTACTCCACAGGGAATAACGCAAGCTACTTTCACAGTAACTGATCCTAGTAAATGCTCTAAATGGAGAGAAAAAAACCACGGCTGAAATCTCTGTACAAATTGCAGGGAGACAAGTCTGTATCTCCAGCTCTCAGCCTAATTCCAGTGCTGTGCAAATAAATAAGAGCCACCATTGCTAAAGACCTTTAAGCCCCTTTGTATGACATAGTAAATATGGAATTAAACAACTTCAAGTATGGAAAGACCTCCCCAGCAGCACCATGAGGTTATTACTGTTTCCCAGAACAATAAACGCAGTGAGTGTGTGATATAGGTGTGTATTGTCTCGAAAAAAACCATCTCGGGCTTTACATTAAGAAGAGGCAACAGACCACCTTCTTTTTGTTACGAACACAAGTAGTTGTAGAAATGTGCTCACACCCTGTGCGGGTGGCTCCTGGGGCACGGGCAACGGTTTTTTGCTTTTCATGAGCCAAGCTGGTCTTGAGAGCCGAGGAGAATAAAGCTGCAATTGGTAGTTACATTTCAGACGCTCGGAGCATATCACCATTAGGGCAGGATTAAATAAACATAATTAGAGAAATTCCTTCTGAAAGATGGTTCTGCAAAAGGATTCAAGCGCACACCTATTCTGCGCCCTGCTTGAAGTACTAATGCTGCTCCACCGCTAGAAGCAAATGCCTTTTGAAGGCAGTTCAGAGCCACCGTGCAGTCGCTTAGCTTTATAGTTTGCTAGCTGCATGTCATCTTTGAAGGCTGGGAAATTGCAGAGGCAGTACCGTGATTCCCAGCCGAGTGAAGCAGACACTTGACACATTTCAGCCCTTGCAATTAAGGGAGAAAAGCAGAATTGGGGGAAAATTCAAGCAGCATTTTAGCAACAGACCACTCCCTTATCGAGATGAAGTACAAGCATCATCCACAGATATATGCAGGACTGATGCTAAGCACAGACAGTAATAAACGCATGTGAACTTTGCATGAGAAAGCCTCATACTTAGAAGACTTCATTTATTGCTCTTAGTCATTTACACACATCCTTCTAAAGCGAGGAAGCTCAAACATAATCAAACCCTGTGTGCAAATTACCAAGTCAAATGCTGTTGTTCTGTTCTGTTCTCTTTTAATATCAGAGCGCAAACCTCCCAGTGCAAAAATACAATCTTGTGATAAAATGACTAATACATGACTAAAGCCATTTTCCATTGTGCAGGCATAGCTCTGGGGATCATTTGTTTTTCATGGTAGATCCCTCAGACAGTGAATTCCTCTGGTGGTTGGGATTATATTAATGACCAGGACTGTTAGTCACCTCAAGGGAGCTGAAATAGGATGCCACTCTGGTTGCCATTATTAATTCCAACTGCAGGTGTGAAAATTAATTTCATGGGTATTTTTATCATTTCCTTTTAGTTAAGGATTAGAGTTTCCGAATGACCCAGACTCCGGATGGAGACAAATCTAAACCGGGTCTGCCCAGCACTCCCGTAGCGGGAAAAAAATGGGGTATAAGACTTTCCATCCCTCACTTGGTGAAGACAGTTACTGACACTGAAAGATATCGGATGTCATCACGACATACGCTTCTTTGCACCAAGACTCGGTAAAGCAATTCAGTAAATTGCAGGTTGTTTTCGTTTCTGTGGAAGAATAACACATTTGCCAATAGCGGAAGAAAAAAGGAGAAGTTAAATATATCAACCCAAATCAAATGTAGCTGATTAGAAAGCTACAGTTTCCATTTGCTGGCACCGGTACTGTTTTCACATAGATTTTCTGACAGATGCTGCTATACCTCCAGAGTCAAGACGACAGCTCCAGCAGCCGAGCTTCTGCCACAGAAATCAAACCTGGCGTCGTTAACCAGAGGTGGAGTTGGGCTGTTGAATTTGGGGAATGGGAGGGGAAAGGCTGGGAGGGGAGCTAGCTCACCTTGGCTGGAGAGGACAGGAGATGTAATCAGCTGGATCCATTGCGGAGGGGCAGAGGCTGAGAAGGGGGAAACACCCCCCCCCCCCATTTCTGCCCATGATTAAGCCTCAACTCCTGCCAATTCAACTGGCGAAGGTGTTGGCTCCAAACCTGTCCTGTCTTCATTGACACCTCCTCCTGCCAGAGCTCGATGAGTAATGCTCAGAAGATAAGCAGGTTAGGCCAGATTCAGTCAGATAATTAAAGGTTGGAGGTAACGTAAGATCCTTATGTGCTCTTATACGTACAGCTCCTCTGGGGTTTTGATTTCGAATACGTTGCGCTCATAACCACCTTCCATCCTACAGCTCTCCTCGTATCCGAGGCGTCTTTGTCGTGCGGGCGAGCACTCTACCTGCTCCAGAGATGGACAGAGATTGTGCCAGAGGTCCTGCCCGGGGGCTGCGGGGCTCGGACCTCCCTTCTCACCCGCGCCGCAGTCATCAGCCCCCCCCATCTATCTTTATTTGAAGCGTCTCTCCTTACTGCTGCCGCGCAAAGCCTTTTTGACCCGATCCCTCTCCCCTCGCACCTCCCGTAGCCGGCTCTAGCGGCACCAGCCCAGAGCACGGCGGGGGGGAAAGGCTGCCGCTGGGCATCGGCTCCACTTTACGCCTCCCTCCCCGCACAGAGAGCTGCGAGAGCCGGGGAAGGGCTCGACGCCAGCCCTCCTCTGTTCTAATGAACCTTTTTAGGTCACGTAAGCCGAGAACCTTGTGTTGCTAAAGACCCCATCAGTTACTTGAAGCAGTTATCGTATTTTACTGTTTACACTGAAAAAGCCCAGAGCGTGGCGCTCAGCCCATCGCGCGCGGCGCAGTTTATCACCAAAAATTAATGAGTCTGTGCCATCTCGCGCTTCAAGACATTAAATCACAGATTTGTTTAAAATTTACTGAAGTTCGTAACTTCTAATAAAGGCCGCCCCAACCTTCACAGTTACACATCAAAACATCACGTCAGAATCATGCCCTCCTCACCGCTTACTGACGGGTGGCTTAAAGAAAGAGCTAGCAGATAAAATTCACTTATTTTTCATGCTGCCGCTGCAACCGTTCCTTACCGTCGAAACACCCTAATGCAGAGCAGAAGGGAGAAAAGCAGCAATGATTTTTCTGAGCTAAAATAGATACAAATGCTGTGTGCATATCACAGGGCGTTATCAGGACAGCTCAGATACATAACATTAATGTAATTGCTTTATTCTCTTCCCTTAACTAATACTAGTTTTCCGCTTCTGTAGGGTTTTCAGATTAATTTGTGCACGAGTTTTTACCAGGTTCTCTATTTACCCACTTCAGCTAATTTCAGAGCAAACACCACATTATGTAACCGAACACGATCATCCAAGTTATAAATGATAAATTCCCCCACAACGCTTGAGAAAAGTCTTTATTGCGATTTCAGTTTTTATTTCTTTTAGATAAATAGATTTTTTAGCATCAAAATGTCTTCATTGATTTTTGCATTTAGGCAAAGCCATTCATGAAAATTACTAAATTAGGGCATGCATCATGAAGCAAGCCCAGTACAAACCTTGTGACACCAACCTTTAGCCACGTCTTAGAGTCACTTGCAGCTTTTCAGTTGCACCTCGGTGCTGTCTTCCCTTCAGAGAGAGGAATTGTTTCTGGACCATACAAAGTTATTCAGAATCTTTCCAGCATTTTGGGAACGTTATAAGCAAGCAATGAAAATATTCTGATTGCTAAGGAGCCGTCACTTCATTCGGACTCGGGGTACATAGAGCAAACTCACGCGCTCAGGTGTAGCACCGATGCTGCCTCTTCCATTTAGTGACTGTCAAGCATTTCCAGGGGAATAAAATCGAGGCAGCTGCCAGTACCTCGCAATTCCTAGAGCTAAAACACAAGCCCTCTCGGACGCGACACGAAAGTGACCGAAATGTGTGTTTGAGCCTGCCTTTTCAAACGACTTTTTTCTCATTTAGCAACAGAAACTTTACATACAAACGAACAGAGGTTGTATATCTAGGGTCTGTGCAGAATGGCCCAACGGGAGGCTGTATGGGAAGAGAAAACATTTTTTTTTTTCTCTCCTTTTGCACAGTTTTGAAACGCGGCAAGTCTGGTGGATTTGGTAACACTGATGCAAAACTGGGAAGTGAAGAGAGAAGAGAAGCAAGCTTCATTAACGGAGAGAATTCTACATAAAATATACTGGAGCTGATGGAGGAAGGGAAGAGACAGCCAAGATGTTCAGCTGCAAGTGGAGTCCAATTTGATGCTCAGCGTGAGTTTAAAGGGAAGATTTTCTCAGCCTTAAAATAAAAGAGCAGTATCAGATGCGTATGGGGCAGAAAACTGTCGTCACAGAAATGGATTGTACCAGGCTCGGGAAAAGCGAGAGTGGCAAAAGTAGCTCATTTTGCTGCTCTACATTTATAGATGTGCTCGTTCGAATGCTCCCGGGAGGACCGGCTTTATGCGTCCAGACAAAACATACAGGCATCCTGGCCCGCAGTAGCACGATGATAAAACCTGAGCGTAAAGGAGATCCACCACAAGTTAACTGGGAATCTTGCCTTGGAATTTTGGGGAGCAGACCCGATTTCCTGCCAGCAGATCCACCCGTGTTTCTCATTTCTCATAGCGCCAGCCCCCTGACATAAACAAATTGCTAACGTCAAGGACCCGATCCTGCTTCCACTGAAATCAATACGCGTTTTGTCATTGATTTCAATGGGATCAAGGATTCAGTCCTGCAGTTCTCGAAGTCAGTAGGGTTGGGGTTTTCTCTGCATATGTGAGATTGCGTTAATACTGTCGAATGGGCCTAAATTATATTGATTTCTTGGATTTAAAGCCAAGCGTAAACCCAGGATTAGGGGAAAGAGAGAAACGTGTGAGAGAGTGAGTTTAGAGCAGCATACATTCGTGGCGTGCAGCGGGTCAGCAGGAACTCAGCCAGAGCAAAGACTGCAGTGGCACAGCCTCGGTTAGCCAAGTCCATCGGAAAGTGTTGGGGGGAACAGAGAGGAGAAATTCAGTGTGGAGATCCTTTTTCATCTGCTGCTCCTAAAGTAAACCTCTGAGTCAGTCGGTCTTTATTAAAAATAAACAAAACATTGACAGAAGAAATTATTGTCACATACCTACACGTAGTAATTGATTCTGTTTCTTTGCTGCTGCTTCTTTTCCCTCATCTCCGATACAGGGTTGTTCTGTGTTTCTGTAACACTTCTGGCAAATCAGAATTTATTGTACATATGTTTGTGTTCCACTTAATAAAAAATATACCTGTATTTTCAGATAAACTTTGTTAGTAATTCATGAGGTAAGTGACTATTTATGCTAATAAGGGAGAAATATATTCTCAAGCATAATGCATTACATAAATTTGAATGCAAAATGTTCAATTATGAAGTAAATACAGGTAATGCAAATAGTAAATTACATCCAATAAAAATATATAAAGAATGTGTCTTCAAAGAGAGAGAGGCTTTTATTTGCGTCTGTGAGTTGTTTAAAGAGAAAAGAATTAATAAATACTGAATTACTCTTATGATGGTTTAGCTCATAATTCACCAATCCATAACGACTCCCAGTAATCAGACTGTTGTTTCATACCCTCCAATATAAGGCAGGACTGTTTCCTCAGCAATTTTATCCCTACCAGATTATCTCGTCTGATTCTATTAATTCTCTCCCATAAATCTGCTAACAGTGATATGTGATTTACTTACCCTGTTAACTGATCTGAAGACTGTTAAAAGGATTTATCTAGCACTGCACCTAGGAGCAGTTTATGCCTTATCACTCTGTTACTCTGAAGAAGTCTTTCTGAAATCAATTTGGCTGGTTTCATAGTTAAATTCAGCGGACACTGTTTAGTTCTGCACCATAAAATAAGACGCTAGATAAACAAAAGGAGCAGTAACTGTACTTAATGTGTTGGTCTTGATACGTGTTTAAGTAATAACAAATTACACTCCGAGTCCATATAACTCATAACCTGCACGTTCGCTTCTGCTAAGTCTTCTGCGTTAGATACACACACAGGCACACACACACTTCAGCGATGGAAGGTCTCGCATACGCTGCTGGCGCGCTCGTCCCAGTGCGGGGCGATCCGAGCGTATTTGGAGTTAATGTTTCACGTCCCCCTGCGCGATCTGTCAGAAAACTCTCCCACGATAAATATACGTTAGTTTGAAGGCTCGTGAACCAGGTCAGCAGCAAAGCGGGAGCGAGCAAGGCTCCACGTTATGTCGTCGAACAGAGATGCTCGAAAACAAACGGGAGCGAGAGGCTACGAGGGGGACGCTGGAGTTTTCCCTCTGCCTGGCTCAGGGCAGGATTGTTACAAACAGTGCTGGGAAAAGGGAGCAGTCTGGGGGAATTGGCCTGCGATAATTGTGGAAAAACTGAAGGCTGAATAGCTCTAATTGAAATGAAAGTGTGTGATTGTTATGGAAGAAACACTGTTAATAGAGGACTGTAAATGTTTAGACACCCATTGTGAATAGCCAAATAATAAAGAAAAATACTACTAAAATGAGAGTTATATAGCGTAGGGAGGAGAATGTTGCTTCTGAAGGTTATCCAAAAATTGCTAATAATCTTTTTTTTCTCTGCTGCGCTGAACAGCAGAGACATTTTGGTGCAGCAGTTCTGTGTAACAATCACACAAGAACAATATCGTACAACTAATAATTTTACCGGCTGTTCTGGTAGGTCAGAGCTCCAATTAATTTGCAGCACTTGCTTACATTGGTATCAATTAAGAGACGGTCCCCATTAGCTCACGCAATTTCATACTCTTTGTCTGGAGTTCAGAGTTTACTCAGGAAATTTACTCGTTTGCAAATGTAGCACTTTGAATCCTCACGTCCAAACAAACTATTTTATGGGGCTGGAGCCACGTTTCCACAGCCATCTATCAAGTGGGCAAGTGAAATACTACAATTGTACATTCTGAAAAGCAATAACCTTTTCATTTAAAAATATTAGCCCACATTTTATGTCTCTCATAGGTGAGCATGTTAAATGACATACAGTACCACATTCATCTTGCTCAGGGAAAAAACAAATACAGGGAATTGGGCTGTCCTGGGGGGATTTATGCTGCGAGCCTGGAAGTTTTGTTGATTCCAACGACGTGAAGAAATAGGAAAGCCAGCCCGAGCAGTTAAGTTGCACTAACTTTGTCATGAATCGCAGTCCGTAAGATAAAGCTAGCAGATGTCCACGGCTGTGTGTGTGTGCGGGTGTGTTTCGGGAGCGTGCAGAAGCGTATTTTAATTTTGTTAGCGACGTCGGTAGCGTTTTTTTAGCTTTAGAGAATTGCCTCTATGATCATTTCTAGCTGTAGCTATCTTCCTAAATTTGCAGTATGCCCTACCGTTTTTAGCTGCCAGGAACAGTACATGCTGTATGACTTTCAGATGTTAGTACTGGCACTCGTACTGATAATGGCATAGTCAGAAGATGTTATCCATTCGTAAATCCACTAGCCAAGTACTATTTCCTCAGCAGAGATTCTTTGGCTATCGCAAATGATGATTTTCACAGTCGGTGAAAAATTACCCAGAGGCTTGCCCGCACCTACCGAGTAATACCCTGCGCGCAGTTATAAATAGCAAACTCCGAGGGGGAAGGGACCGGGCAAGGGGAGAAGGGAGGATTTGAAGTACAATGTTCAAGAAGCTGGTTTAATATATGACCAAGTGTCAGAAGTCAGGTTTCTGAGAATTACTTTTCAGATAAACAACTTTATAGCACCGCACTTAATCTTACTTACTCGAGACATCTCATTTATCACGGAATTACAAGTAACTTTAATTCTATCGATATTCCCATAAAGCCCGCTCGGAAAATCGAGCCTGGCAGCCCCGCGGGCTGCGGGTTTCCCCGGCCCGCGGCGGGGGACCGGGACCGGGACGGGGGCAGGGAGCGGGACCGGGGCAGGGACCGCCACCGCCCCGTCGAGGCGGGGGGGGGGTGCCCGGCCCGGCTCCCTCGGCTCCGCACCGGCCGGGGCCCGCCTCGGCACTGACCTTTCGACGAGAGATGGCGCTGTCGAGGTTTAAACCGAGCCGATCCGCCGCTCCGCGTCCAGCCCGCTCGCCGCTGCCACGGCCGCCCCGGCCCCGGCCCCCTCCCGGAGGGCGGGAGTCGAGGGAAGGCGGGGGGGGGGAAGGCTAAAGTAAATACAATTAGTTCGAAATGTATTCAATTAATTAGTCCGGGCCAGCAGGCCGAGTGCGGCGGGGGCGGGCGCGGGGTTTGGAAACTTGCAGGGCTTTCGCCCCTCTTTTTTGGGGGGGGGGGGGGGGGGGGGGGGGTGATGGAGGAAACCGATGCCCCGTCCCCGTAAAAAAACCGAGAGAGAAATGCCGGGGGCGCTGCGGGGGAGCGGAGCGGAGCGAGAGGGAGCCGGTACCGGCCCGGGGGGGGGGGGGGGGGGGGGGGGGGAAGGCCGGCCCGGGGGCAGGTATCCGCGCCCGGCACGGCGGAGCCCCGCGTTACGCTGCCGGGTCCCCGCGGCCGGCCGGCCGGCTCTTCCCCCCTCCCTCCTCCTCCTCCTCCTCCTCCTCTTCCTCCCCGGCCGGAGGGAGCTCCTCCGCGCCCTCAGGTGCCCGCACCGCCCGGGCGGGCGGAGGCAGCTCCCGGGCACCCCGCCCCGGGGCAGGGCGCTCGCCCGAAGGCGCTCACGGCCGCGGGGAGCGCGGCGGCCGGGGCCGTCCCGGTGCGACGGCGGAGCGGGAGCGGGAGGAGGAGCGGGCCCCGTCCCGCACCCGCTTGGCCGGTGAGTGCGGCGGCGGGCAGGAAGGGGTTAAGGCGCTCCCCAGCTGACAGTCAGCTGATGGGGCCCTGATTGACAGCTCCGAAAAGTTTCCTTGTTTCTATACTATTATGCTAATGAGGGCTGGGATGGCGGCAGCCCATTGGTCCGGCCGCCGAGTCAATTTCCCATTTGACGTCAGGAGCGCTATAAAACTCAGCAATGCTTTTAAACTCTCCTGCTGGATGAAACCTTTAAAATATTTTTCATCTTCTCGCTGTAGCTTTGGGGTCGAGTTTTTTTTTTTCCTCTCTCTCTCTCTCTTTTTTTTTTTTTAAACTATTATTAGTAGTAGTCTTCTGGTTGCGATATCGCCTTTGATTTTTTTTTTTTGATTTTTTTTTTTTTTTGTCTTCGCTCTCTTTTCCCTCCTCCCTTCCCCGATGAACCTCTCTTCTCGCTCTGCACTTTGCATGAGAAAGCCCAGAGGAAAGGCACCATGAAGTGTTAAAAATAACAACCCAACCCAACAACAACAACAACAACAACAAATTTCCTCGCAACACCACCAGCTACCACTTCCAGCTGCAGTTCGCGAGCTGCAAAAGCGAGAGAGAGAAGGGAGGGAGAGAGGAGGAAAGGAGAGGAAAAAAAAAAAAAAAAAAAAAAAAACCGAGCAACCAACCCTTTATGCAAAAGGCGAATAGCGAGAGCCCCTCGCTCTGATGCATCAGCGGCAGCGGAGACTCTGCAAGGGATAACGCGGAGCGGGAGCGGAGCGGAGCGCAGGCTGCGAGGGGCCGTGGCGAGAGGCAGAGGCAGGAGAGAGCGGAGCGGAGCGGAGCTCGCCAAAAATCAAGCTGGCTCACCCGGTGGCAACTCAGAGCAGTCCCCTCGCTCCCGGAGCGCACCCTTTCTGGAGGACTGTCAGCAGCAAAAGGATGGCATCAGAACTGGCAATGAGCGGCTCCGACCTGCCCACCAGTCCCCTGGCCATGGAATATGTTAATGACTTCGATCTGATGAAGTTTGAAGTGAAAAAGGAGCCGGTGGAGACCGACCGCATTATCAGCCAGTGCGGCCGCTTGATCGCCGGGGGATCGCTCTCTTCCACCCCGATGAGCACGCCCTGCAGCTCCGTGCCCCCGTCCCCCAGCTTCTCGGCGCCCAGCCCCGGCTCCGGCACCGACCAGAAGACCCACCTGGAAGACTACTACTGGATGACGGGCTACCCGCAGCAGCTCAACCCGGAGGCGCTGGGCTTCAGCCCCGAGGACGCGGTGGAGGCGCTCATCAACAGCAGCCACCACCCGCTGCCCGGCGCCTTCGATGGCTATGCTAGAGGGCAGCAGCTGGCCGCGGCCGCCGGCGCCGGCGGCTCCGTGCCGGCCGAGGAGATGGGCTCGGCGGCCGCCGTGGTGTCGGCGGTGATCGCCGCGGCGGCGGCGCAGGGCGGCGCGCCCCACTACCACCACCACCACCACCACCCGCACCACGGCGGCGGCGGCGGCGGGCACCCCCACGCCGCGGCGCCGGGCAGCGCGCCGCCCTCCTCCGCCTCCTCGGCCGCCGGCTCCGGCGGCGGCGGCGGCGGCGGCGGCGGCGGCGGGCGGCGGAGGCGCCGGGGGGCTGCACCACCCGCACCACGGCGGCGGCGGCGGCGGCGGCGGCGGCGGCGGGCTCCACTTCGACGACCGCTTCTCCGACGAGCAGCTGGTGACCATGTCGGTGCGGGAGCTGAACCGGCAGCTGCGGGGCGTCAGCAAGGAAGAGGTGATCCGGCTGAAGCAGAAGAGGAGGACCCTCAAAAACAGGGGCTATGCCCAGTCCTGCCGCTTCAAGAGGGTCCAGCAGCGGCACGTCCTGGAGTCGGAGAAGAACCAGCTGCTGCAGCAAGTGGAGCACCTAAAGCAGGAGATCTCCAGGCTGGTCCGGGAGAGGGACGCCTACAAGGAAAAGTACGAGAAGCTGGTCAGCAATGGCTTCAGAGAAAACGGATCCAGCAGCGACAACCCTTCCTCTCCAGAGTTTTTCATGTGAGTTCCCACAGCCTTGCCACCTTAACTAAAAGTTCTCCGTGTGAGTTGTTGTTGGGGGCTTTGCTAGAGCGACAACCCGCCTTGCCACCTTCTATTGCGTTTTTTAAAGAGCAAAAACTCAAAACAATTTTAAAACAAAGTTGGCTTTTGGGGTTGGTTTTTGTTGGTGGTTTTTTGTTTGGGTTTTTTTTTTTTTCCCCTTTTCCTTTTTTTTTCTTTTTAAGGTGGGCTGGCTCCGTGTTGGCCAACCTAAAGTTCTACATGAGTTTCTTTTCTGTTTATTATTATTATTATTATTATTTTTTTATTTTTGTGGGGGCTTGCTGTTGTGGTTTTGTTTTTGTTTTTTTTTTTTTAAATTTAAAAGATCCAACTCGCCACCAACTCAGTTCTTCATATGAAGCTTGCTCTTCTTTGAAACCTGCCATCCACATTATATATATATATATTTTTAAGTTCATGAGGTTTTTTTTTCTTTTGAGCTTGCTGTGTCCAAAAAGTCAGATTTTTTTTTTTTGCCATCCTGAGTTCTTCATATGAGATTTGAGCTTTGCAAAAAGAAAAATAAAATTAAAAAAAAATACAAAAAAACACAAAACAAAAACAAAAAAATACAAAAACAATGTGAAATTTTTAGACTCCAGCTTGCTGAGTTCCATCAGTTTTTAGCGTTGTTGTGCAAAACTAGAGATATGCCTAGATCAACCTGCCAAAATCAAGCCTGCATCAACCTTCGGTGTGTTCATGTGAGTTTTGGCCTTAATCTGCCAAACGTGAGACTTTAGTCTGCCATTAGAATCCCATACTCATCTCATGCATTACGCTTGCTATTTTGTCTTAGCAACAATGAACTATAACTGTTTCGAAAGACTATGAAAAAGAGACATTATATTAATAAAAAACCCTGCATGCTGGTCATGTATGGTATAATTATTTTTTTTTTTTTTCTTTTGCTTGGAAATGGACTTTTGGAGACTATTATGGCATGGCATTCATCCTTTTGTTTTATTGCCTCATCACTTTTTTGGGTTGAAAGCAAAAAAGTGCAACCTTTGATCTTCCTCCTCCTCCTCTTCCTCCCCATTAAAGTTTGCATCTGCTCTAAAACTGCTTTGAGTTACTCAAAACTTCAGACTTCCTTTTAAATGCACTGAAGCATTCCCTCTCAAAAAACCCGCCAGAATGGATTTTGATAACCTAATGTGGCAAAAAAAAAATATAAAAAAAAAACACACAAAAAGAACTTTGGAAAGATGTTCAAAAACAAAATTCACATCCCACTCGGGGGGGACATTGAAACCATGCTGTTGCCTAAAACAGTCTAAAAATTAATTTTAAGTGATCTGCCCCATTTTTTTTTTTTTCCTTTTGCATTTGGTCATTGTCAAATGTGGAATGCTCTGGGTTCCTAGTATATAATTTAATTCTAGTTTCTGTCATCTGTTAGCCCAGTTAAAATGTATGCTACAGATAAAGGAATGTTATAGATAAATTCGAAAGAGTTAGGTCTGTTTAGATGTAGATTTTTTTTAAAGATTGATGCACTAAATTGTTTACTGTCGTGATGTAAAGGGGGGTAGAATTTGCAACGGGACTGTTTTAAAAAGTAGTTTATGCAGCATGTGCTTGCAACTTAAATATAAGTTGGGTATATGTAGTCCTTGCTATACCACTGACTGTATTTGAAAACCAAAGTATTAAAAGGGGGAGGCACCCCTGTTTATATCTATAGGGGTATTTTACATTCAAAATGTATGGGTTGGTTTTTTGGTTGGTTTTTTTTTTTTTTTTTTTTTTTTTTCCAAAATTGAAGTATTTGGGACTGAATTGCACTAAGATATAACCTGCAAGCATATAATACAAAAACAACAAAAAAAAATTACGAACCTGTTTAGAACGCTAATACAATTTATGCAGTTATAAAGATGGCATTACTGCACAGTTTTAAAATGATGCAGATTTTTTTACAGTTGTATTGTGGTGCAGAACTGGATTTTCTGTAACTTCAAAAATTCCACAGTTTTAAAGGCAATAATCAGTAAATTTTATTTTCAGGGACTGATATCCTGTCTTTTAAAAAAAAAATGGAAAGTAAATCTTACCACAATAAATATAAAAAAATCTTGTCAGTTACTTTTTCTTTTACATATTTTGCTGTGCAAAATTGTTTTATATCTTGAGTTACTAACTAACCACGTGTGATGTTCCTATGTGCTTTTCTTTCATTTTCGACTCTATGGTTATATCAAAAGAGAGAATAATCTACAATAATAAACTGCATTTTTTTGATTCCGTACTCAGTTTCTTAGTCTGTAGTTCAAAGTTCAATAACTCCGAGAGCAAGTACTTCAGTGTACTGCCTGGCGAAGGGGTGATGCTGATACAAGAGCTGGACTCAATAATATTCAGGAGGGGAGAAGGGAAAGGATAGCTTCCTGTAAAATGGAAAATTGTCGCCCGCTAGAAATCAAGTTATCTTTCAGGTAGATGAAAAACGTGAGCTTTCAGGTGCTGCTTCTGTCTTCTCAGTATTGCACTGAGCTCAGTTTCAGTGACTCAGATCATCCCACCAGGTTTTAGGAGACCTCAAAGGGGAGGTCTGCTTAAAAACCTGATGACATGATACGGCCCTATATTTTGATTGTTTTATGATGGAGTGAAGTGAAAGGGAAGACTTCACATCCTCTTATCATCTGATCCCAGCAAAGCATGCCTGTCTCTAGTAAGAGATGACACCGCATCAGGCTTGGCTCGTCACAAAGCCACTTAATGCTAGATCGAAAGATTTCTTGCCATTTGGGTCCATACTGCCTCCTTTTTTTTTCTTCGCTTTGCTTTCCCCCTCCCCTTCTTCTTTTGTTTGCCCCATGGTGGGTTTTTTGGTGGGGTTTTTTTTTTTGTTGGGTTTTTTTTTTTATTTTTTTTTTTGCTACAGGCCTTAGAAAGCCCAGAGAGAACTGAGGAGCAGAGAAAAAAAAATTCAAAGGACTTCCTCCAACTTTTGAGAGTTATTTGTCCTAAACAGTCAATCCAAAGGTTAACGTGCTAGAAGCGTTCAGGTCTCCGAGCCCCTCTTCACTTCAGTTCTCCATGTCAAAGGGCGTTTCGACTTTGAAAGGCTCCTCAAACCCTCCGCCCAGTTTGTTTAAAGCCACCTTGCCGGAGAACCTCCAGCATCCGTTTGCAGAGCCCTCTCCCGCTCCTTGAACGGGATTATCTGCCCAGGTTATTGGAGAAGCGGAGGACTCTCCGAAGGATGCTCCAGCCGCTCCAGGATGGGGGTTTTATCTCCAGACCCGGGCTCGTAAACCCAGCGTTTTTTTTTTTTTTGCCTTTATATTCCCCCCCCCACCCCACCACTCTTGGTGCAACTTCTTCCCAGCTGTAAGGTCATCCCTCCCGGGCGCTGGTGGCACTGAAAGGAGAGGACCTGTTGCCGTTCCTCTGCCCGGCTGGACCAGCCCACGTCTCGGAGCCCATCCTGCCCCGTGTGCCGAGGTCAGGATGCGGCCCCGAGCCCCCCTGCGGGCGCCTGCACCCACGGGAACCTGCGTCAGTGGGCGCTGGGCGCTGCCGGAGGTCAACCTGCTCCTGCTGAGGTCCCTCTGAGGGGACGTGGGTGACGGCAGGCGTTGGTGGCCGTGGTTCCCGATGCCGATGCTGCGCCTCGCCCCTCCCCGGTGCCGGGGCACCAACCTGCCCTTTGGCATCTGACCTGCTGTTGCACCAGGGTTTGAGTAATGGTTCAAGCTCCAGATTCTGGTTAATTCGAGTTCCATTTGCTGGTTAATGTGTAAGCCGTGGGTAAACTGGCTGCTATTGGCCGAGCAGAGAATTATCTGCTCGGAAAGACAGGACTGCTTTTTACTTCTTCTCCCACCTCGCCTTCCCCGGCCGAGCCTTTACTGATGCCCCGGGGTTTTTTTGCAGGGGGTCGCTTAGAGGCTTTGCCGCTGCCCTCGCCGAGAGCTCCCAAAGGAGCCCTGCCCTAAGGAAGGGAAGGAGCGAGGCCTCTCCTCGGCAAAGCCCCCCCAAAGCGACGCTGCAGCCCCCGGGGGAGCGCGCAGCCCCACGGACCCGCTTCTGGGCCAGCCGCATCCCCGCGTCCCTCTGCCGCTCCGGGTTTCCTTGCAGGCAAAGTTAGGAGCTGGCGCTAGGATTTGAAGAGTGGTGTGAAGCGACCGAGTAGCGCAGAGCGAGGGGAGCACCGCTGCCTCCTTGAAGTATCTTCTTTCTCGGAGGCAAAAAAAAAAAAACCCACCCTGTTTGAACAGCGATAAGAGAAATCCTTCCTAGAAATAGACCGAGTGCAAAAGGGAAAATTCCCATCACACACCCAACCTGAGAGGGAAAAAAGGCTCTCTCCCAATTTGGCATCGTTATGACACATTGCAATCTTGCTTTGCAAATAAAAAAAAAATGCAGCCTTCCTCAGGCTGCACTTGAATTTCAGCCTGAAACACACCAACTGCCCAGCTGAAGGAGAAAAAAAAATAGATGCAACGTTTTAATGTTCACTAAAGCAAAGGGAGTAGTGGGGTTCTCTGTATGAATCATTGCAGGGGAGCGCCCACCTTTGCCGCAGGACTGCTTGCTGAGGACTAATTGGAACCGCTCTGCTCTGAATAACCTACGTTCATTAATCACCCCTCGCTTGACTGTGGCCTCAATCCTGCTCCCATTGAGCTCGGAGGTGCAATCCCCAGGGATTTCAAAGGGGAGCAGGATCCCGCCGTTCTCCCGCAGGTACCTCTCCGGCTAAAGCAGGGGGAACGCTGCCCGAGCCGGGCAATCGTGTGTCAAAAGGCATGCGTGGTCTTAATCTGCCCATCGCTAACAACATCCTATTTCTCCCATAGTCCTACAGTGCTTTCCCATTTATTACCTACATTACAAAGAACTTTCATGTGACCGGTGCCGGGAGATACGTGCACGGAGAGCGGCCCTTTGCTGGGGAAATGGTGTGCACTGTGGATCAGCCCTCTCCTCCCTCCCCATCCCACCTTACGCTTAAGCCTTTTTTATTTTGCCCCCCTAAAATGAAACATAACCCTCCGCCCGACCTCCAGGCTTCTGCTGAGCAGGGTCCAAGAGTATTTTTGTGTTTGTGCTGCAGCGTTTTACCCTGCTCGAGAAATGTCATCCTGGACTGCATCCTAAAAAAAAAAGAGGGGAGAAGGGAGGGAAATATCCCGGTAGCACCAGTGCATATTTATTTCTTGAACAATTTCTCACCACCGCTGGGCAGGCACCGTGCGAGAAGCGCCCGTTTGCAAACGGAGCGGTGAGAGCTTCTATTTATTAGAAAGTCTTCTTCACCCTTTTAAAACAAAAACGCCTGCGCTGAATCAAAATGCCACTTGAAAACTACCCCCACGCGAAACATGGCAGCAAATTTTTCGTTTAAAAAATGAACTTTGCCAGCTCTTTTTTTCCTTTCCCTTCCGAAAGCTTTTGCGCAGCTGTTTCCTCCCCCTCCCTCTGCGTAGTGTGTAGGAAGTTCTTGATCTAGAATCATTCATAATTTTAATACCAATTTCTATTTGACATAATATACTAATATCAGATAGAGAGTGTAGCTGCTTCCTGGATTTAGGGAGGAAATGATGCATATATCAGAATTATCTGCTCAGATGCCAGAACTACATTGGTGTCATTTCAGCATGTGCTGCATTGAAAGGAAATCCTCTATATTTATTACTCCGATCATCAGAGGAGCTAAATGGACCCACTGTTTCTGACACCTGTTCAGATGGCTGAATTTAAAATTTCACACAGGAAAAAAAATAATAATCCTACATACTTCAATGTTAGGAATTAAGATTTTTTGATAAACTTTCTTCCCTCCCTCTTTCCGAATGGCTGTGTTGTGAGCGGCTGCCATGAGGCTTGGGCGTTCCAGGGGTAGCTATGGAGAGTGGGATAGATTTTGTTTGCTCAGCCGGGACAAAAAGCAATCCTGCTTGTACACACACACACACACACTCGAGTCGTCTGTAGTCAAATGCTTCAGATACCTGTTTTAAGTGCAGGTCTTGGTATGAATAACACGAGGTAGCACACCCCGGGACGTGGCACAGGTGAGCGGCTGTCGAGAGAATTCATCTTTTTGGGAGGGACCTGAGCACTCAACCACTTCACACTTTTAAGGCCCCTCTAATGAATTTTTTGGGCACAGCAGCTACAAATCAATAGATTAAAATACTGTACACTCTGCTGCATCTAATTCTTGACTGCCTGAAATTGTGGGGGAGGACCGAGAATAACATTTGTCACTCTCTGAGGGCTCAGTGCATTCAGATTTGTGAGCTGTAAGCCAACACGATGCAAAAATAGTCCAGGATGTGACTTAACTTTTCAAGTGAAAAGCAAAAGGCCAGGGATCGGCGAGGCTGTAGCCGGGTGTAGCGGCAGATAGGCGGCTCCGGCTCCAGCCCCGGCTATCTCCCACCGTATCAGATTGACCCGGCACGGTTTGATAACGTCTCGGTGCCCCCGATGCAAGCTGCTCGTATCTTATTGCTCGCTGAAATGATCATTTTCTTCCACTGTTGCCGTACCCAAATTTTTTTTTTCCTGAAGTCTAGCTTTTAAACCCGAGCCACTTCCGACAGCAGTGAAGCGTGCAGGCCTGTAGTTGTGGTGCAGTGAGTTACGGGGATGGAGACTGCCCTGCCTCTCTCCTTGCTTGGTTTGAAGCCCTGTGGCCTTTGTGACGTGGTCTCCTTTGCTTTTTTTTTATTTTATTGTTTTTTAATCCATCTCTATGAATCACCTTGCACGGAGGGAATCGAAGCCAGAGCAGAAGTTTGCTGGAAGTGGTGTTTCTGCGCCACGCAGAAAAAAAAATACCCAGCAAGCAACAAATCAAGCAGTGTCTTCAAGTTTCCAGCGGGGGTAGGGAACGGAGCGTCCCTGGTTGCCACTCTCAATTGTTAATTCATAAAGAAGCACAGTCCTGAAAAATGTTCTCAGCAGCTTGTCCCCCGTTGAAGCAGAAATGTCAATGACTGCGTACGGAGGCGTTAAGGCTCGACACCCTATTTCAGCGGGAGCTCTGGCATCTCCCTGCCCCTCATCCCTTGGGTTTTGGTGTTAAACTCGCTCGTCCCCGAGGGCTGCAGAGCAGGGTGCCCAGGACCGGGGGGCACACCCATTTGCCTCCCCCCCGCCCTCCCGGCACCTGCCTCGGCCCGGGGAGAGCAGCACACTGGGGGAGAATTCTGGCACGGCTTCTTAAACGCCTGCTTCCAGCAGCTTGAAAATAACCCGGCCCGGGGAGGGGGTCCCTCTCTAACGGTGTAAACCCCCCTCCCTTCCCCCGACGAGCTCTCCAGCAGCACCCGCGGGGTGCTGGGCGGGCAGTCCGGGGCTACCTCGGTAGCCCGGAGGGGCGGATGGCCCCGGGGGCGGCGGGGCCCGGCCGGGGGCTGCCCCGCGCACCGCCCCCGCCAGGCCGGCTCGGCCGCCGCGTCGGGGGGTGGCCCCGGCCTTTTCCGGGCACCCACGTCCCCCGGGGCGGGTGGAGGTGCTCCCACGCACACGGGTTGGGGGGCTGCCCCCAGCCCCGGGGTCCCACCGCAGGCAGGTGCGGGGCGGGGGCGGGCAGGGAGCCGGGAGGGACGGGGAAGGGCGAGGGCAGCATCCTTTGGTTGGTTGTTTGCTCGCTTGTTTGTTTGTTTCCAAATGGAATTCCTGGAACAAAAGGGGAGTCTGTGCGTAACTAAAGGATCCGTCCGGGCATCCAAAGCTTAGCTCCGGTGTGTCACCCAGGCGGCTTCAGCTGGCTGACCGTCCCCTAGGTATGTTCACAGAGCACTTCCCCTCCTTTTTGGTTCACAGTCGTCTTTTTTCTTTTCTTTTCTTTTCTTTTCTTTTCTTTTCTTTTCTTTTCTTTTCTTTTCTTTTCTTTTCTTTTCTTTTCTTTCTTTTTTTTCTTCTTTTCTTTCTTCTCTTTTCTTTTCTTCTCTTTCCCTTTCTTCTCTTCTCTTTCCATCTCTTCTCTTTTCTTTCCCTTTCTTTTCCCTTATTTTCTCTTTTCTTTTTTCTTTTCTTCCTTGTTTCATCTTTTCATCTTTCTTCCTTTCTCTTTTCTTTTCTTGTTCTTAATTTTTTTCCCTTTCCTTCCTTTTCTTTTTCCTTTCTTTTTCTTTTTTGCCTGTGCTCACATGGAGACTAATCTAAACCCCACTGCAATCAAAGGGAGCTTTTTAAATGACATTTTGGATCAGGCCCTGAGATCGCTGCAGGGAGCAAGATGGGGCAGGGGGGGGGCAGGATTTACATTTCATGGCTTTTAAAGAATCTGAAGTACGGAGACTTTCTGAGGCTGAGTTTCCCAAGTCTATGTGGATGTATCTCGGAATGTTTATGCGATTAAGCTTAAGGCCCTTTTCTATAAGAAAGCGAGCAGATTCACTTTCCTGCAGCCTGAACCCCACTTCTCCAATTTGGAGACAAAAGTTCTTGCCAAGGCCTTGGCAGTGGGCTGCCATGATGCTAAAGGGGATGGGGCTAGAATCAGGTTTTTTTGTTGATATCAGCTTCTAAAGCTGTGGTGCTCTCCACTGCAAACAGCCCCTGCTCCCTCAAGCACTTGGAGCTGTTGCAGTGAAACATTAGTGACAATGAAAGTGAGCCCTAAAGTGAACCGAACAAAACCTAGGATTTTTTTTTCTCTCCTCTGCCCCCCCCCCCCCCCCGCCCCCCGCAACTTAACTGCTTCCAAATTCCCCGAGGAAAGCATTTTAATACGTAGGAAGAGCTGCTGGAGCCTGCAATGCGATTCAGTGTTTTGTGGTGTGGGATGAACAGATTTTCCTTTCTGTAGGGTTTCCTCCTGCAAAGTCATTGTAGAGGAGGGAATACTGTAAGATTAAATCTGGTTAAAATACTATATTCATGTCACACCAGATACGATCTCCAGACTGTGCACAGTCTTTCAGCTTCCTTTATTGTGAAATCCTTTTAAAATAGCACAGTATAGAGTAGAAAACTTATTGAAGTATAACTCTCTTGCACCAACTCTGTCAGATAAAATGCAGGAAAGTGATCAGCCTTCTTAAATTAATAAATCTGCTTAGTGTCTCTGGCTGCCTTCACGCTGTCTTACTTTCTTTGACTCTTTCCTTATTAATAAACTGATAGTTAAATAAAGCCGCTAAATGAATCAATGCGCCTTGCCGGTGAAAGCGGGTTGGTGCCATCCTGTTTCAAGTCTCCTGTGATGTGGCTGAATGGTTGTGGTTTTAGAGCAGGGATGGCCACAGCAAAGGCTGAGACTGCTAAAAGCAGGCTGACCGCATCGCTTTCTGGATGCTCTTCAGGTGTGAGGCTTGAGTACCTATTCCGCTCGGCCCCATGCATTAATAACAGGATGGATTCACCGACTGGCATGAAAGCAGAGGTCATCTTGAGGAAAATGACACCAAAGGTCTACGGGAGTCATTTGCTTTAAGAGATCCCGGGCCGTGTGCCAAGTATTGCATTTAAGGAAGTACCATCCCCTTTCTCAGGGAAAAAAAAAAAAAAGAAAAGGAAAGGAAAACCAAAAAAAAAAGGAAACGTTGCTTTCAGTGGCATGCGGGACCGTTTCAGTGTGCCTGTCCCACCTTTGGGTGGGATGTGGGAGAGGGATCATTCAGCTGGCACCAAACGTGCAGCGGACTTTTGTTTTCAAAGCTGCAGAGCTGATGTGCAATCAAAATGCTGAAAAAGCGCCTATAGTTTGTCTTGCTTTTTTTCTTATTCAAACCGATCAGACTTGTGGTTTATTCTTGCTCTGATTATGCTGTATAGTTACAAGAAATGGATGGAGCTGAAGCATTCCTGCAGGCGGTTTATAGAAAATATATGTATATGCCTGTGTGTGCACACTCAGGGAGAGAAAGTTAACTCTAAGGGACACAACAAAATATCCATATTTAAGAAATGTGGATTGACTCACTGACTTATCTCACTTATTGTACAAAGACTCACTCTATGTTGAATTTTTTTTTAAATTAGATTTTAAATATGTGTTGACAGGATGAATTTGTACAGTGTGAGTAACCGCAGGGAGAAATGACAGCTCTGCTTTTGTTATTAAACTACTGTCTGGAAAATAATGGAGTGTGTACAAAAATTGATTATTATTTTGCCAATTACATTAGTGCAGCTAATAACAATCATTAAGAAAGAAATACAGAAAGCTACATGCTTTCAGGTCTTAGAAGCTGATATTCACTGGTGAGGCAAAAATATGTGTTTTTAAGGTACTTTGTCAGGAAGAGTCTCCTGTTATTAATGTAAAGTAAAGCCTAGATATGTGAGCTGGAAATGTTTTGCTTCAAACTGTGTTAATTTCTTTTCACTCACTCACAGTTAATAAAAGGTACAAGAGGCTTTCTAAATTTAATATAGGATTTGAATATAAAAGGTCCTATTCTGTACCATAGCGGCACAATAGACGTGTTTTACAATGTTAAAAATTCCTTTTAATAATGGTTTATTTTAATATATTTACTAAATTAGGTACCCGAGAGAATCATCTACAACGGTGATGTGAAAATCCCTGTTACCTGAGGTCAAAAAAAAAAGGTATGTTTCCATTTTCATTAGCAATTTGACATATTTCAGCAGGGGTGGTAATTTGGCTGCTTTGTTTTCTGCTGCTAAGACAGTGCTTTTTGGTCCAACCCTGGGGAGCCGGTGACAGTCTGTGGTGGAGTTCCCTGGGCTGTCGGATGAGGCTGACTTTCAGGTGCCTACACGAACCATTTGCGATGATGGGGCTTTGTACTTTTGTCAGCCAGGCAGCTCTCCCGTGTCCCACAACTCATATATAATCCTTTGCAAATGTTTTCTTTCTTTTTCTTCAAATGCTAGCGTTCAGACATCAGCTATGGGGATTAAGGATGGGTCTTCTGAAGATCTCCCTTAGATCTCGATGAAAATCATGAGTCTGTGTTAGATGACTTCTGTACTTACAAATTACAATAGAGTTTAATTCACAGCACTGCTTTCCTCTGGAAATTTGTGTTCGTTCAGTCTGTCAACATTGACTAAAAAATATGCCGCTAATGAAAATGTGGGAATTAAACTTTCAGTCCCTTCCCCTGCTAGACTCAAACAGGCCCTTTATTTTTTCCGTGGAATCTGATTTTTATTGACCTTGACTATAAAAAATACTAAGTGGCTTAAATGAGCACCAAGGTTGCAGTGACAGATTCCTGTGTGAATTTTTTTTATGAAACCTCCTGTTTTAGTTAAGAACACAAGCTGCCGTACAGCCTACCGCACTTTCATCAGCAGTCACGTGCTGTTAGAAAACAGTTGAATTCTACTGGCTTGTGGAATTAAGCTTGTTTTATTCTTTATTATTTTTTATTATTTTAAGTTTGAGTGAGGATGGGGAAGATGTAATTGGTGCTCTAGACTCTCCGTTAAATAGCACCAAGAGGAGTTTTTGTTGGTGTATAGGCTGCGGGAATAGGTTTCTCAAGGAGCACCAGAAGAGGTTCATTTTGAGCCTGAAGCTCCTCTCGCTTCACTGAGGAACACCCCGGGTAGGGTTTTGCCTGCAGTGCATTTCTTTCTGTGTTTCACCACTGTAAATGAGAGGGAAACCAGACCACTTGGGTTTTTGTGCGAGCTTAAAGTGCAATATGCTTTTTGCAAGAACAGAGCCAAATAGCGATTCAGCTGGAGTAAATACGTTAAGAACATAGTTTCATTGCAAAGGTGCAGCACGTGTTCCGTCACCTTGTTCCTGGTGTAATGGTTCTAATTTCAGTAATCCCGTAGGAAAACTTTTGCGGTTCCTGTAATTTATATATGTGACTATTAGATTTATATAAATATTATAAGTAATACACATGGTTGTTATCCATACAATAAAAAAGCAAAAGCTTTTTCCCTGATAGACACTTGTGATCTCAGGGCTTGCTTAGGCAGCTGCTCTCCGGGACAATACCTTGCGCCTTCCTTCCAATATTTTGTGGCTATGCTTTCACATATTACAGAAAAGAAAAAACAGCAGCAAAATCTGTTACTTTTAAGCAAATAGCTCTCAGGTCTCGGAAGAGTTAACGAACTTTTATGGCAAGGTTCAGACAGTTCTGACCCCTATGGTAATATTTCATCTAAGGTTACTGTTGGGAGAGAAATCAAATTTCAGCTGTGAACATGATTGACAGGTGAAAGCAAGAGAGAGAAAGACATCTGGTCAGATGGGGAATTTGGGAAGGAGAAGGACAATTCAGGGAAGTGTCTCTGTGATATTAGGAATAATAAGCTTAGATATGAAAACTCCAATCCTCCACGCTGTCTGGAGGCGCGCTTACTTGATATTCATGGAGGTGGATTGGTTGGGGGAATTTAAGACGGTACATTTAGAGTAGTGGACAGTAGTCTCCGTGGTCCAACTTACTAACTCGACTCCTTTGAAGGAATTATGTTATTTCTGGCATACTTTTAGGATTTCAAGGCAATTCATTTTATGAGTGCGCGACTGGAATAGTTGGTGGTTGCTGGTTAAGAGGTTCTCACCATGATGTCTCTCGCGGGACAGATGGCAGCAGGGTTCGCGGAGGTCAGTCGGTGCCGTCGCTCCATGCCCTTGAGTCTGGGGAGATTGCTGGGAGTTTCCAGACTAAGCACTGCAGGGTGAAATTTGTGTTTATGATATACGCCGTTATACCAAAAACAAAATTAGTTGCTTTCCCATAAAATACCACCAAGGGTACCTTGTGGTATTTTACAAGGCAACTGTTATTTTCCAAGGGCCGTGTGTTGGCCTGTTCCATCTCCCGGCAGCTCCGGTGAATGTCCCTCACAATACGTACGTAACCCCAGGCATATTTTATCCTACTTCGGTGTGTTCTGTTCAGTGCTGAAGAGCTTTTCCATCCTCCAACATCATGGAACCAACAGGAACAAAATCTTCCTCTCATTATTTCCTGATCAGCGTGATGATGCTGGAAAGCAGAATTTGGTTCCGACATAAAAAACTGTAGCCAGGCTTTCTCTTAAAAATGAAGCGTGAGAAAAAAAATCTGGTGGTTTTTATCGCTGTGCGTAACGCTTAATGTTTCAGTTTTCAAAGAGGCTCTCAAGGACTTTTGTAGAGCTCCAAGGGCAGGATGCGGCAGTGATGGACCCTGGGATCTAAATTGCATTCTGCCTACATCTCAGGTGAGAGGAAAGGTCCCGGGTGGGCTCCTGGTCCCACTGCAGGCTTTGGTAAAATCCCCGTTGTATTCCCGGGGCCCACACTTCCACCACAAAGGGAACATCTACAGGGGAGGTCATACTGCTAAAAAGCAAGGTCTGAACTCATACCACGGTAGCTGTGCTGTGAATTCCCTGGATGGATGTTCTTATTCGGGAGTAAGGGTGGATTTCCCCCTTCCCTGATATAGCTTAAGCTGCTTTCAAAATAAAATAAATTAACCAGGAAAATCCGTTCTTACTCTAGAGTAGGAGTGTCCACCCAGGGAATGGATAGCACTGTGGTATGGTTTACTACATAATTTCCCCATATGGATGAGCCCTAAAACTAAGGGGAGAATAAGGAGCAGTAAAGAACAGAAATATATTTTCTGTTCCTTTTCCAGTTTACCTCTAAGACCTTTCACACAGGGGAAATCATGGCACTCAAAGTATACATTTACTTACTTTTCACTGCTCTTCCTGGAGTTGCACATGCATTTTTAAATGAGATTTGTCTTTTGTGCCAGACCTTTTGCATCCTCCTACTGTTCACGTGTATTTTTTATGTGCACTCAAGTCAGACTGTTGTTTGTGACATCATTTTTCTTTTCATGGCAACAGCCTGTGACGTGAAACCGCCTGACTTCACTGTAAACTAGACCTTATCGCCTAAGTTTTATTCTCAGACCATACATCTGATAAAATTGAAAATTAAAACAAATAACTGTGAAAACAATCAAATTTCTTTGTGTATGAGTGACTTATTTTTAAATTCCCGTTGATGAATTAGACCTCCCTTTAAAATGACTTTATTTTCCGAAGCTGATATCAAGATAACTTCCATGAAATATTGTTGGCAAGTTTCCCATTGTGGTCAATGGGAGCCTTGTATGTGTTTTTCAAGCAGATGTGCTATATTAAGTCTAAATGAGAATCTTTTATTTCAAATGGGATGCAATATGTTATTCCTGATAAAAAAATTGGATAGTAAACTCTCTCCCTTCCTTTTCTCTCCCCAAACATATTTTTTACAATTTACACGTCATTTTACACAGGTAAAAAAATGTTCTCAAGTATTTAAAAAAAGCACAACTTCACTATGTCTCAAACCCCTTTCTAGCTCATTCCTATGAATTTGAAGTATGAAAACATCTCGAGTCTTTATGAGCAAAGAGAATGTACATGCCGTATGTGACAGCTTACATAAATTCCCAGCAAAATTAATTTAATAGTTTTCCCTGTGTTTAGCTCTAAAATATTTTCCAGTGATGTGGCTTTTGCTGTTGTTTAGTTCTAATAGGGGATTTTAAGTTAAGTGCTAAAAAAAAAAAAGGAAATATTTTTAACATCTCTTCTGGGTTTTCTAATTTGTGCCACTTACTGAATGATTCACACTGTACCAAAACACAGGAGATTGATGAGACAGGAAAAGTACTGATTTAACATCCCACATATAAAATTACTTCTCAGGCTTCCACATATAGTCCCGATGTTTAGAGAGTGAAGAAACCGGGAGTTGGGAGTTACAGTCTGACTCACTTGTGAGACTTTGACCCAGTTATTTGATTCTAGATTCAGCAAAATACTCCAGCACTTTAAACTTGTTATCTTAGGTTTCTTCTAAAGGTCTGTTACCGTTGATCTCTTTATATCTCAGTTTACACAGTTATAAACCTAGATAATTAATTCTTACCTTCTAGGCTTTTGTGGCAGTTAAAAAATAGCTGTAATGTTCCTTGAAGCCTTTTAATGAAAGCTGGTGTATTGAAGTACTTGTCATTCACCTTAGTTCGTACCCTAGGTTGAGAAAGCATTGGTGTTGCCCAAGTCCCAGGCACCATTTCTGACGGGATGAGAATTTAGTCTCCTGAGCACACCAAGCCACGAGTACAAAGATCGGGTGTTTTGGGAGCTGGTAATTTTCTGAATTACACATAACGTAGCTTTACTCTGATTTTGAATGAGTCAAAACGTAAGCAAAATCACGGCTCAGTTATGTGCCCCCTCTCTCTCTTTAACACAACGTATCCTTAATACCTATATGTACACACACATATATGGAATAACTCTTCTGCACCTGCAAGACATGTAGAGGTCACGCTGTCCTTGTAATTCCTCCCCTTCCTGCCATTACCTTTATTTCCCAAGGTTCGAGCCATTATCATTCAGCAGTTGTGCAGCTTTTCTTTTCTTCCGCCCCCAAATTATTATTGTTTCCCTCCTACCTTCTACCCCTCCCGATCCATAATGGAGTCCTCAGCTGTAAATTTGCTAACCGTAAAGATTTTTGCTTGAAATGTTTTGAAAATGCCGTGGGAAAAAAAAAAAACCCACAACCCCAAGCCTATGAACGACACGCTGTGCCATGCTCCAGCATTGCACTTCTACGGGAAAGATAATAAAGATATTAGCACTCATATAATTTCAGATAGGAAATGAAACCAGACATGAAAGAAACACTAGCTCCAGCTGTTGAGTGGGAATCAAACTAGCTATGGGAATTACAGGTATTGTCACCGGAGACAGCCTGACTTCTGAGAAATGACCTCAGGTGTAGGAGCTTGCTGTGGCCCCTTGCAGATATTAACACCTAATTAACAATCTGTGAGAGCATCCTACATCTTAATCACCAGTGAGGTGAGAATGACAATCACAAGGAGGAGAAGGAGAAGAGAAATGGTAATTTTTCCTCTGCACGCATCATCTAATAACCATGGTTATTCAGATGCAGCTAAATGCGATTTCCTTTTAGTCATTTCTGTCTATTGGAAGGCACAGTAAGTTCATTTGCTAGCAGGTAGGCAGCGGAGGTGAGAATTGAATTGATCTGAGATACTCTGAAAAATTGACCCTGAGGTCATTCCTAGTTTAAATTGGGAAGTAAAGCTGAGCTTATGTCTTCCCTTTCTTCTCTCCCCTCTCCCCACTCCCCCTCTTTTTGTGTTTCCAGGCATGTTAGTCTGTACTGTGTAATTATTTAAACATACTCTGATGGTGGGGAATCTTGTTCCCTCAAAGTTAATCAAAATAAAGAGAGCTTTTGTTAGCGGTGATAGGTAATTAAATAGCTGGCTTCGTGTTGTGCAGAGGCATTGTGCTGGGTTATTGACGTCCCAGAGCCGGGCTCCCCAGCCCTTCTGCGCGCAGACTGGCCTGCCGAAGTCGCCAAGATTAAGGCCCAGGCTAAATTAAGGAAAGAGGGTGTGAAGCTACGTAAATGATTAACAAGGCCAGGCTGTAGAGGAGAGGGGCGCACGGTAGCGTACCCAGAGTCCCCCAGGGGAAAGGCTGTTTCCCTGGGGAGGGGTGCGCGTTTTAAAGACGAGAAAATCACGTGTGGCATTTCTCCTTCGTGCCTGCCATTTTCTGGCTGTGGTTTTAGCCAGGAATAGCTGTAAGGGTGGATGGGAACAACCCACTTACCCAATTTCAGCTCCGGTATAGACACCTAGGGCCGCATTCTGCTCCCGAATCCCTGGTGAAAATGCTCAGGAGCGTGGGGCAGCTGATGGAGAGGCGCTGGGCTTAGACCCGCACCAGAGGGCTGGTGCTAGTAAAAAGCATGCGAGAAAGTAAAATAAAGGCCGGGTTTGCTCAGTCCCACCAAGGCAGGAGCAGCTTCCCTGGGCTCTGTGGTGGTGCTCCAGCTTGCCTCCGTATCACTTGGGCAGGATCGGATGGAGTTTTAATGTAATGCCTTTTAATGGATGCTTTTATGTGGTCTTCCAAACAGCTTCCACTTTCAAACAGCTTTACGACAGAGTTAAAATGAGAGGCAGGCAGGCAGGGAGTGAGGAATACATACGCATGTACATCTTGTAGACCTCATTCTGCACTGGCTCTACCCGCAGCACTCCCTTGCCGTGCTCAGTAACAATCTCTTTCCGTATCGCTTGGACCCGAATTATATTCTAATAAGGAGAGAATGGCAAAGCGAAGACAGTGTTATATTAACCACTCAGCTTCCATGGAAACTCCCATCATTTTCTTCCCTGTGACAAGAGATAATCTCTATGTTTTCTGTTATCCTCACTTCTTCAACTCCTTTAGCTTTGTTTTCACATGTTGGCCTTGCACTAAAAAATACAACTTGACATCTTGTGTCTTCTCAGCTAAAAAGGTATCAATTCCTGGACTTAATGTCAGCTGTACCCAGATCAAAGGCAAGAAACATAAAAGTTGACATATATTATTTATTTCATGGTTTACATCAATGATGTTTCTCTCTACCCTTTTTTGTTATTATTGCTGATGTTTTGCCCATAATGTTGCGCTCGCTTCTCAAAAGTGTTTGTCCCCTACAGACAAATATTCATATTAATGTAATCCATCAGCAGTTAACAAACGCCAGCTCAATTCGGCGTTTGCCGCACACCCAAAAATCCCATTGTTTTTGCAGGACTCTTTGGGTGTGAGAAGAATGCAGGATCGGGCCCTTGGGGAGAATTTCGGAGCTGGAGACTTTCTCCCCCAGCCCCAGAAATGCACGGGGTCGGCTGGAGCAGCAGCCCGGGGCGCTGGCGCAGGGAGTGGGAGATGCTGCATTCTCTCCCTGCATTGTGAGCTGCTGCAGAGGCGAGACGAATGCCAGGCTTTGAGGGGAGCAAAAGCTCAAAAAAGACTTTTTTTTTTTTTTTTTCAGTTGTTTGGGTTGGTTTTTTCCCTACCTTTCCCCATCTCTCTTGCCTGCCTTTGGAGTTCTGAGTGAGTAATACAGGGTCTGGCTTGTAACTGTGGCCAGAAGATCATCTGAGATCGGTCAGAAATGCTGTTCCAACCTGTGCATCCATCTGACCACGCAGTTTAGTGTAAAACTTTCCTTTTTTTCCCTCTTTGTCAACAACTGTGGCAGGTTTTACTTCCTGAGTTACAGAATCAGCTGAAATGCTGAGTCTGATTTTGCCCCCTCCCCTCCCACGAGTTATTTTTTTCTGCAATGAAAATAATAATGCTTGAGAAAGATCCTTGGGTTTTTTAGGTTTTTGTTTTCTTTTGTTTTCTTTTGTTTAGTTTGGTTTTATTTTAAAGCTTGCTGACAATTGTCAAGTGTTCATTCTAGCAAAGAAGTGCTCGGAGGGTATAGCCCCGCTGTACAGCCGACAGGAGTAATTTGCTGTGCTCCTTAGAGCTCAGCTATTCAGCCAATGTGTGTCGCTTTACTATTTCTTTAAAATTTAATTGGGATCAGGCAATCAAGTGTCTCCAAATTTTTTGCCTCTTCAGGCTGCAATAAAGCCACTTATGATTTATAATCAAAGTTTGGTATCGTTAAACTAAACTGTAAAACTGACTACAGGGTTTCAGTCATAAAATAAATATACGATAAACATTGCAATGGGGCTTGAGTAGCACAGCTAACAACAACACGGTGAATGCCTATACACACACACACATAGGGTTTTTTTGAGTGTGTGTGTATACAATTTAGTTCCAGAGGTAAGAAAGATCTAAATAATAGATAACTGGCATGTATTCTTTCTTGGTAGAATCGAAGCTAAGATAGATTTATAGCCCAAGTAGTTATTTTAAATGCAAAATGAAGTGTTAATTTATTAAATTCATTTATGCATCAACATTATTTTTATGTCTCTATTTATATTTTCCTGTAATCTGGAGCAATGTAGTATTCATCCTGGGTTTTTCTGTCTGTTGACTGTAGCGCTCCTTTGCTTAGATTTTTTTTCTAACAAGGCAGCTCATTTAGAAAGAAATGTTTATGTGAAGTGCTTGTCAGTTGGCATTTTTACTGGTGTGCTAACCCAAAGGTAAAATATAAAGGCACGTCTTTTCCTTGCTGGCTTGTTGCTACTAGAAGGGTTCCTCCCTTGTTAGCTTGATAAATAATTTTACTAGCGGGAATCTGCTGAATTTTTATGCTTGCTGTCTATTTTCTGCTTGCTGCAAATAAATTCCAGCACTCAGAGGGCACTAAAACTCCAAACACATGGTATTTTCCCATTTTGTTGCTGGTTGCCTAAAATATTTATTTCATCTTGTGTTTTTAATTAAATCTTTTTTTTTTTTAAAAGAAAAGGAAAAAAACCCTCAAGTTTTGCAATTATTTCCAAATGAAGGTTTCAGTCCAGATTGTGCTTAATATAAAGTCTTGAGTTTAAATAACATGTTATCACAGGTAAACTAAATGGGTAGTGTTAAATCAGTCATCACTCCAACTACCTAATGGTTTTCAGATTAAGTACGAGGATTATTTATTGACATATCATCCATTTAAGCATTTCTTACAATTTATTATATACTTTTAGTTTTCCCAGTTTGCAATCAAGAAACCTAATGTAATTTGCGAAATAAATACTCCAGTTTGGTGAGAGAACGCACCGAAAGGTTTAGATTATGGGTTGCCACGGCATATATGGCAGAAAAAAGTTGGCGAGAAATTAAACTGGGGAGGCTAAAGTGCAAGAGGCATTGGCTCACTTTTTTTCACTTATTTTTACTTTTTTTTTAAAGGGATTTTTTTGCAGTTACTGAAACTTTATGCGTTTTAAAATTGAATTTAACTCAAGCAAGCGAGAACCAACCCCAAACAGCCTCTGCTTCCCCCCGTGGCAAACTCTGCATGTCGGAGGGTGCTTTGTCTCCTGGTTTTGGGGGCTTTGCAGACTTGAGTGGATTTAGGAGCTGGCCTTCCCAAGGCTTTTCCTTCCGAAGTGCCAGCGTTTAGGTCTGCCTGAGGTCAGTCCCTCCTGCGGTGCTCGTGGGTACCGGTGGCAGGGGAACAGATTTTTTTCCTACGGACAGGATTCCTCCCCGTGGCTTCTGTGGGGCGGTCCCACATCTTCCCAAACAGTCGCAGGGATGCAGCCAGCATCGCTTCCTTACACATGGGCACGGTTCAGGGGGTGAGCAGTTAACGGACCTGGATGCAGGCTAGTTACACTGCTGCCCCGTCCCATGCCCACCCCGTCCCCACCAAGAAAAGCCTGGCTGGGTGCAGGGGTGCCGAGCAATGTGCCCTGTTCAGACTTTCCCTCAAACAGCAGAAAGCCACATACTCTTGAAGATGCCAGGCAAATCCACCCAAAATTTTAGAATTATTTACATATTTGCAGCACAATTAGTCTCAAAGCAATCCTCAAACTTTGGCCCAAATTCTTACATTCTTACACCAACCACCCTCCCATTCGTTTACTTATTTCCATAAGAATCAGGTGACAGATGTGAGTGGTGTAAGCCCGTGCCGCAGCCCTGCTGCCCTGCAGACACCAGCCTTTTCATTTACGTGAGCACATCCCACATCAAGTAATCGGGTGGTGGGAAGAACCGATGTGCCAGCGCCGGACAAATAAGGGAAAAGCTTGGGCAGTGGGGAGAATTACCCTCGGGGGCTTGGCCGTATAAAATCATAAATTAAATAGGGTTACAAGAAATCTCAGGAGGCGATGTAATCCATCCCTGCGCCGCGAGGCAGGGTCAGACAGACTTAGGTTATCCCTGACAGATATTTGCATAACCTGGCGTTAAAGCCCCCCACGGAGAGCGTGACACCTCCCTGGAGCCTCCCTGGCAGACCTTCACCACCGTCCCTTCTCAAAAGCATTTCTCCTTGTCTAACCCGCGGCGCAGGTCCCTTACGTCCTGGTCACTGCAGGCACCGAGGACAGCCCGTTCCTTTCCTCTTTGCGCTGACCCTTTGCATATTTGAAGGCTGTTGTTATGGCTTGCTGCAGCCTCCTTTTCTCTAGACTAAACAACTCCACGTTTTTCAGTCTTTCTTCATAGGTTATGGTCATGACTTTGTTATTTAATATCTCATCTGAAAAGTCCACATACAGTAAACTTGCTGGAATTCAATTTACCTGTGTTGAAAAGAACTGTGAGGATGCTGCCTGGAGGCCTTACAATGTCTGAAAGGGGAATAATTTAATTCTTGCTCTGATAATTTTTCTTCTGCGGGATGGAGGGTAGGGAGCATTTCTTTACCTGGGAGTGTTAACTGCCGCCTCCCCACGAATTTACCCTGGTAACAGGAATATTGTAGTGCAACGTGCAGCCAGAGTTTACTGACAGGCTTTAGGAAACGTGTTTTGACATTTTATAATTTTATATATAAAAGTAAGACTGGCAGATAGGATGCAGCCTCTGCGGTTGCAGGTAACACCTTGGGGTGGACCTTCAAGGTGCTACATGCAGATTTTGTCACATGAGTTTCTTTAATTTCAACAGCAGCCGAGCAGCCACAGCCCTCCACACACCACCTTTCCCTCTGCTGGTGTTGCCGGTCAACTCCAGTGTTTCAAAAGCTTCCAGCTTTGATGTAGGTTTGAGTAGATCCAGCTTTTCCTTTATGACAGAAGGAAGTTTTCCCCAAAATGCCAGAGATGAAGGTGGACCAAAGAGGATTTTTCAGCCATCTGCACAGACCTGGGCTTTGTTGTTGGCTCTAAGTTGCTTTTTTACATGTTGGAAAAGACATTAGTGCTCTTTCAATGAAGATTCACTTTGCTCCTTGGAAAAAATGAAGGGAAACACAGCCTGCTTATTCTGCTTTTCTCATTGTCTTCCAGTGTCTTGCCTGGGAGGTTGGTCCGGAAATGTCCTGGAGCAAAACAGAAGTATTTACTTGCCAGAAAATATTCCCCAGGGACTTTTCTTCTTGGACGTGCTGGTACAAATTGCCCTGCAGTGGGGTTAATCAGCACAGCAAAATACCAAGGAGCATCGCCTGGAGGTGGTTTTAAGTTTTGGGGGATTTTGGCTTCCTGACTGTAGTCTTAACCAAATCCTGTCTTGAAAGGTGCTAACAGGGACACAGCGGCACACGCTGCCACCTCACCCGTATAGACCAGGTACCAGTTCTGGAGATGAGATGTGACAGATTTTACTAATAATGGATGAAGTTTATCCCTGAAGGAGGGTGACGATTGGAGTATTCACACTCATAATATACCTTTGTGGGGGGAAGATAAAAATGTCCCTTTGCGATACAAATGTCCGTGATCCCATCTCTCTTGCTTCATCCGAGGTTCCACCTCTGCTTTGCATTGTATAGCATCCCCTTTCTTATAAAACCTTTTTGGACATCTATATCCCCTCAGTGGTCATCTCAATCAACTTAAACAGTTGTCTCATCCAAAAGCATAAACTTTCTGTACACAATGAAAGGGTATGCAGAATCAGGAAAAGCAGCTAACAAGTCAAGTAGACATTTTAGCCCAAGTATTTTCTAGCTCTAAAGGAAGATCTCATTGAGAAATATTTGTGGAGCTCCGTTATATAGGAAGATGAGAGTGACCTTGCTGAGCCATTGGCTCAAATCAGAGATATAGCAGCAGAAGTGAAAATATATGCTTCCTTCTCTAAAGAATGGAGTTAGGGACCAGTTCTTACCACGGGGAAGAAGAGAGAGGAAAATGTATTGTCTTCCTTTCAGTAGTTCATTTTTCTTTGCAAAGTGATTAATGTATTACTATAGCGAATTTATTGTATAGCCTGATTACCATTGCATAATAAATCTAAACAACTGTGACTGTCACGGTGATAAGGCTGGCATGATTTTGTCTCTCTTAAAAAAGGTTTATAAGTTAAGCTTAACTTTTAGCTTTCTGCATTTCTGGGATAAAATTTATTTTGGCCATTACAGCTCTATCTGTTTGAAACTGCACCAAAAGGAAATAAGTTGTTCAAAAGGATGGTATATTACTGGGAGAGTTTTACCTTCACTCAATTTGCAAAAGAAACCGAACATCAGCATTAAAATGGAAATTAAGTTCAGGAGAAAATAATAACTCAGTTGTTTAAAAAAAAGTTGTAACATTTAAAAGGGACTTTTCAAATATCAAGGATGGACAACCCAATTAAATTAACTGCATTATATTCACAGCCGTTAACACCTCGGGCTCAGCTTTTCTCAGGCTACCGGAGTCTGCTGAGGGCTTGTCTATGCCTGGATGAGAGACTTCCAGGGAGCTGCAGGAAGAAGTGCTTGTGACTAATTAGAGCCATTTTCTCTGAATCACAGGGAAATTGGTACTCCAGCGTTAGTGCTGTTGCTGTGCCGAACCAGAACCCGAGTCGTTTCTTTCTTTTTCCTTCCCTCTCTCCGGGAACATGCATGAAAGAGCATCGCACCTCTGTGCTAAAGTAGTTCATGTATGTTCTGCCTGAATGCTGTGCCGAGGGTTCCTCTTGTGAAAACACCCAACCTGTGGAGGGTGTGATGTGAAAAGAGATCTTGTACCCGAGCACACGGATGTCCGTTTGGGCCATGCTTCTCCCATCAGCAAGAAGGTACCAGTGCAGGGCGGTAACAGGGTGTGTTGGTGCCAGGGGAGCTCCCATGTCCTGGGTTTTCTCCTCCCGGCTGTGCTTATCTCTTTCCCTCTCCCAAGGCTCCTGCCCACCACCGTGACTCTCAGCCTCTTCTTCAGAGTAGCACCAGCTGCTTTGGCAGCAGCAGAGAGCACTCAGGCATCTTTACTTCTTGGTCCCTCATTGCTTTGTCTTCCTTGAGGTCTTCTGCACAAAATTTGGGACCGAGACAGAGAGTGTGGCCACTTTAGTTGGTAGAAAGCTCTTCTGACTCCCAAGCTGAGTAACAGCTCTAAGTTGTAAGCTGCAAATTGCTTTCAAAAAGGTGCAGGTGAAATTTCTTGCATAGTTGTATGAATTTTGTAGAGTAAAGAAAGACTGGAAACAGATCATGAGTCACTCCAGACTTCAGCTAAAGCCTGTTGCAGCCAGACTCTGGGAACAACACATTTGGGTTAGGAGCTCCAGAGAATTTTTTCCTTTTGTAGTGAGGACATGTGAAGGTGATAAAGGTGACAGTCTCTTCTCTAGCTTCTGAAAACTCTGTATTATCTCTTTGTGAAGGAGATTTCTTAATTTCCCATCTCTGAAGACCTCCCGCCTCACAGACTTCTTGTTTCCATGGGCGTATTCTTGATGGCCATGGTGGGAAGTGATCCCCCATGATGGTTGTGAGGTGGTTGGAAGACTTTTCACTTTCCAGTACCCAGGTGACGCCATGTCCATTTGCAGTCATCAAAGTATTGCTTGATTTGGACTGGCAATACTGGAGTTTGGGTCTGGGGAACTGAATTCAGCCTCTCAAAAACATCAAGGCTTGCAGCCAGGACTGGCAGTAACTGGTAGCTTGTTTTCAGAAAGTTGAGTGTCTTTGCCTGATTTTAAGTCCCTGGATTCCTGGCTTTTTTTTTTTTTTTTCTTCTTTCACTTTTCCTCAAGTTACATTGTAGACTATCTTGAAGCCAGTAGGGTTCAAAAGCTCTCTTCTTAGATATGAATTACTTCTTTTTTTTAAAAAAAAAAAAAAAAAAAAAGGAAGTTACTTGGTACAATCTGGTACAATCAAGTATCATGAAGGAGGAAAAAAAAACCTAAAGCTTTTGCACTTGCTTTCAAGGGCTCAAAGGCTTCTTTTTTTCCCTGGGTATGTTGAACATCTTGAAAATAAACCAGCATGTTTCAAAAGAGAGAGAAGATAGATGTGTCTGTTCAAATAGGCATTGCATTTGGAATTGGTGCCTCTGGTTGTTAAACAGAATCCTTGTTTAACATCCTCATTAAGAACTGTGACTTGCCACCAGTTTTATGAAGATCAAGTCATTTACTTTTAAAGTAAATTAAAGCAAATTTCTCTGTGGTGACAAGTCAATAAAACAATGGAAGGCTCAAGTTTTTCAATCACCCAACATCTGTTCCTTGTTTTCCTCTAGATGTAAATGCCCTTTGTACAGCAATAGGTGAACAGAGTGAGAGCCAACAGCTGTACTCTTGGTGTTCTTTTGGGTTTTGGGTTTTTTTTGTTGGTGTGTGTTTTGTTTTGGGGTTTTTTTTTGGTTTATTTTTGGGTTTGTTTTGTTTTGTTTTTTTTGTTGTTTTTTTTTTCCCTTCCAATTAACAGTGTAAACCCTATCCATTTTTGGAAAGCGTAATTGTGTAGTTTCCTGTGGCAGCATGTTCAGAGCTCCGTTGACATGGGAGCAGTGACAGCTGATGGCTCTGATGCTGTATTTCATTGCTGGAAGCAGAGTAAGCTGTTGCAGAGTAGTGTAAGTGGTAAACCACTTCTTGGAAGCCCAGTCAGCGCAAATGAGATCCCCGTCTTTTGTCCGAGCCACTCACACCACCAGCAAACACTTCTGAAGCAGAGGCTACTCGGATGCTCTCCGAGCCGTGGTGGGAACTAGGTTGTATAAAACCTCATTGAAACCACTTCCACGTTTTACCCACGCTCAACCTGTTTGTCTTGAAACGTTGTCTCAGAGAGAAGCCAGCAGATAAAACCCAAGGTATTAGACCCATTTTACATTTCAACAAGTGCAGGACGCAAACTGCAACATGTTTGTTTTAAGTGTTCTGGAGGGTTTGGCGTTTCGTGGTGTGAGAATTGGCTCCCTGCTGTGTGAAGTATTCGCATGTGGATTTGCGCTGCGTGGGAAACTGGGAAGTGCTGGCATAGTGGAAAAGAGAGGGGAAAGCTCTGCTGGGAAAGTAAGAGGGGGCTGGATATTATTCACTTGGGGCAGAAGTCTTTTCCTAATTCCTTTTAAGAGGGCAGTTTGTCTTGGACAGCATAGCATTGACTTTTGGAGTGGTTGAGGAAGACAGGAAGTCATTACTGGATGCACACGAAAATTAGAGAGCTCAGATCATTTTAGAGATATTAAAAAAGGTCAGTGAAAGTCCAGAGGTCTTTGCTGCTCAAACTATCCCACCCTTTGAAATCTGCCTGCTCTCGCACTTATGGTTATGGACCCCATCTTCTGAGGTGTAGGTATGCCTTTTATCTTATGGTGTCTTCTTCTGAGTCCTCAGGTTCAAGACCTTTAGGGGGAGCGGTTTGCCCTCACTCAGATCTTCATGGGGCCAGGAAATGGGCTGCTCTACTTTATGGGAAACGAGTAATTAGGTCTTACCAAATTCAAGGTACCTGGCTGTGGGGAGCAGGCAACTTCCTTGCTAGTTCTTCTAGAAAAGGATGGAGAAATTCTTTGCATGCTTCTGTGATGCTACACTAGATTTTAATATACAGAAGTACATAAATTCATGGAGCAATTCTGAAATCTCTATTTTGTCCAAAGGATGAGTAATGTTGTAATCGTATCACCATATTTAAAAAAACCAAAACCAAAAATCCTATGAGTTTTTGGATGATGAAAGAAATAGTAGCATTTAGTCCACCCCAAGATTTTTTTTTTTTTGTAATTTCTGCCTATTTGCAGCTTAATAACTGAATATGAGAAAGTATAATTTTAAACAGCTTTCTCTGCTTTCTTCTTGTCCACATAAAGTGGTGCTGCACTCAGTCAATGGAGGAGGCAGATGAGTCATCCAGCCAAGATGCAGCTTTCCGGGGTATGTTGCTCATGAGCTGTCGTGCAGAAAAGAGCTGATAGTGTTTGGA
Source organism: Aquila chrysaetos chrysaetos (assembly GCF_900496995.4). Lineage (NCBI taxonomy): Eukaryota > Metazoa > Chordata > Aves > Accipitriformes > Accipitridae > Aquila > Aquila chrysaetos. The sequence continues at coordinate 6,632,653 of NC_044012.1, forward strand.
TGTAGGGGTTCCTCCTAAATCCCTCTTTTCCATAGTTTCAGTGGGCTTTGGATGGATCCTTTCCATGCAACTGTCATCATGCTCGGGCCCGTGATATCCGGGAGACGTATATGCAAAGGCAATGCGCAGAAGCATCTTTGTAGGAAAAGTGCTTCCTGGGCAGTGCTGACTCCCAGCGATCTGCAGTCAGCGCAGCGAAGGAGCCCACCGCGGGAAGGGTCATGAACCACTGCAGGAACAGCGATGCTGCTCCCGCCGGGGACATCCTGGCAGCTTCTTGTACCGGGGCCCTGGCAGCACTGAGGCCAGATCTTTTTAAGGAAGCTCGTTGAAAATGGAAAGCCTTCATTTTCTTTTTTAAGTGTCACGGTGGGTTTTAGATACCAGGTAGAAACCAAGGGGACGAGGCCATCCAGGGCCAACTTCCTTCATTGTATTGGCGATAAATAGAGACGAACTGCCAAGTGCAGCACAGATTGACCTTAATGGAGAGCTCTGTCTTCTGCCTGAGGCCAGGAGCCCCGATCATTCCTGCTGTGAAATGGCCCCTGAGAGGTTTCTCGTCAGGAAGGAGGTCTCCCTAAATTGTACAGTCAGAAGCACTGAGGTCTTCCTCCAAACCAAGCAGAGATCTCTGGGCCTTGGCAATAACTGTACCCTCGTGGTCCCCGTGGCCTTATCAGAGCATCTCTGCCGGTGTTTGATTAACAGCAAGTGTTGTAGCAACAGCTGCCAGTTTTGTCCTCCTTTTGCCATTTTTATTATTACTATTCTATTAATTTTGCAGGGCCAGAGGTAGGGACATACATCCTCGTCTCTGACCCTGGCATCTCCATGTCATATTCCTCTATATCTCTGCACGCTCCTTACTTTAAGGGCTAATTGTGTGGGTAGAGGGAAACTGTGTAAAGACCTCAGAGCCAGCCGCTGCCAACTGCACGCTGCTCTTTCTGGTCCTCATTTCAGAATCAAATCAAACTCTCACTAAACCCAGTGGAAAACCTTCTTTTGACTGTGGTGGTGGTTGTCCTGAGCTCTTACCAAAACCATAGAAGAGGTGTGTTAAAGCACAAATGAATTTTCCTCAAAGGCAACCTTGTTTTGTGAGTAGCTGAGCATCTCCTGCTGCATGAGAAGCACTCTCGATTTCTCTTGGGTTCGGTGGGAGTTTTGGTGCTCAGCTCCTCCTGCGAGGTGCTCAGCCTTGGACAGGATGGGACCTTTCTCCTTGGTGAACCATTCGGGGAGCTAATGCTGAAATACACTCATGTAACTGTTTGAATTCCCAGGTCATATGGTTTATCTAGAGATCTGCTCAGAGGTGAGTGTGAAATAATAATGCCTTGCACTTCCTGGGTGCCTTTCATCTTTCCAAATATTTATTAATTAGCCCTCAAAACACCCCTGCGAGGCAGATAAGAGATGGATGGATACAGCTCTTTTCACGCACCACTGGAACCAAGCAGCTGTCTGGCTGTATAAAACAACACTGCCCGCAGTTTGGGGCAGATTAGGAAGTAGATAACAAACCTGTATCTTGTTGAGGGTGCAGAGAGAATTTAGCTAGAGAGAATTTAATTACCTCTGCTGGAGCTTGGCCAGTAAGTCAAGGCTCGCCTCCCTGCTTTCATTGCTTTCACCGTGGAGTCTGTAACTCTGTCAGGTTCTCGTCCCGTTCAAAGGATGATCCTGCACCTTGGTCTGGCTTAAGTGGGTGTAGGGCTGGGACCAGAGAACCCTTCCCGGGACTCTGCGCCTGCCTTGTTTCCCCAAAGATTCGCCCTGGTGCCTGTTATCCTGGCAAGCAAAGTTCTCTACTTTACATTGAGATTCCCTCTGTGGTATCCCCAGGGCAATCGCAGCTGCACAACACGAATTCCCTTCTGTTTGCTTTTGCAGGATGTCATTCTAGAGCATAAAAATGTTGAAGCTAGAACGCAAATTTTACCTATTTTGTGTTAATGCTTCTTATTAAATCTCCAGACTCTCTTTAAAGCTTCATAGAGAGCAATTTATTGTAAAGCTACACTTATTGTATTTTATGTCCACTGTAATTGCTTGTTTCATCTAATTCAGGTTATACTCATGTATAACAAAGACTAGCCCAAGATAGGAAGAGATGAATTATTAATCAAGAAAGTTTGGGAATTAAGATTATAAGCATACATACCAGATATATGTGTAATATTTAGAAACCGATCTGAAAGGACTTATGCAATGTGCTTTAATCAAATTTTGAAAAGAAAATGACCAATACATCAAATCTTGAAAAGGAATTGACCAATAAATCAAATCTGGAAATAGAAGCGATGGATAAATCAGGTCTAAAAAAGCAAACAACCAATATGTCAAATGCACGGTGTGTTCGTTAAAGTAAGGAATTGCTTGTATGTGACTGAATCTTCATGCTACAATCATGCAATTAAATACTTGAAATCCTTAAATAACAAATTATATGTGCAGGTGTACACACATGTGCCTGTATATATGTACACAAAGTAAACACGTGTCTCTGCAGTGTTTTGAGCCACACTAACAGCATAGAGTATTTGCTGAAGTCTCCTAGGAGTACCTAGGATTTCAGTTTGAAATCTCTCCATTTCAACCTGAACAGCTCATGATTCCAGCTCTTTTGAAAATGGTAATTTTTAATATAGCCCAGATTTTAAAAATGATGAGATATGCCTTGTTCTGAAAGCTTTCTGCTTTTGTTTTCCGATTCGAATTGTACACCAGCAGCAACACAAACTCCTTTGGCTAATTCAAAGGATTTTGATAGACAGCTTGGGCCCAAAGCATATTTTCAAGATCAAGACTATAAAAATCTCACTATGGAAAAATCATCATTTGCCTCACTGACTTTGATTTACATCTATGTTACAGAGCCATGAAATTTAAAATAAGATGACCTAAATTGTCCTATAATAATGTGGGCATGAACGTATACTCCTGGTGGCAGAGTTTCTCTGTCACTATACCAAATGAAATCTAGTTTTTAGTGCCAATCAGTTAGGCATCGTTAACCCTTTAAGAATGTTATTAGCATTCTCACAAAGCTTTTCATCATGTAACAAATGTTTTCAGACTAAACTTGTTGAGGTCAAAGAATCCAAGCCGGTAAGATTTAGGACTTTTTTGTCCTCTACAATAATATGTATACACTCTCATTCACACCAAGTATAAATTATTAGCAGTGGTTTTAAAAAGCTTGCAAAAATGTAATATTTAAGTTAAAAAGCAGTCCTTCGTAAGCTGTCCCCAACTTCTACTGGAAATATGTGCTCCTCCCCCTCATCCCTTTTTTGCTGTATAGTAGAAAAATTGCTCTGTACGTGCATCCTCCAGGATCCAGGAACGAAAATTGCTTTGCATTTGCTATTACATTATGGTGCTCTCCATTCTGATTTTTTTTTCTCAGTTCATGTTGTTCTTTTTGCAATAAGTGTATGTTTGAATTGAATTGAAGAGTAGCATATTAAAGAACTGGTTTTCATAGCTGTTTATGTCCTTTCATCCAAAGAAGTGTGAGAAAAGCAATCAAGGTTTCAGATTGACATGCTAAAGCAAGAACTATCAGAGAAAGCATCTTGCCGTTGGAGTGTTGAATATTTGCATACCTAGTTTGTCTGAATTAGTCCAGACTAAACCAAGGTATTTATAGAACCAGCTTCAGCCTGTGGTCAGGCCTATAAAGAACAACTGATTTAGTTTCAGGTAAAGTAATTATTAATCTGTTTCCCCCGGTTTTACGCCTCTGAGTATGTCAAAATGTAGCATCTATAACCCTGACTCAGTGTATTATTCAGACTTTCCATCACTCTGTTTTTCAACAGATGGCATCTAGGTGACTTGCAGTCTTACGAGTGGGATTGATGATGTGAAATAGAGGAGCTTAAAAAGTAATTGCAGAGACAGGAGGGAAAATTAGAAATTAATATCACTGTAGGAAATGGCAAGCAGCCTCACATGGAAGTGAAATTCTCAGTTGGTAGCTTTTACATCAAAACTGGTGTTTGATTTGTATTTATTGCAATATAAATAAAGGGAGGTAGGCAGTGGTATTGTGTTCAGTAATTTCTCCTGCAGGCATTTGGGATGAGCTTCCCATGAAAGACAAGTGAGTAAGAAGCTGCATGACTAGCTACTCCTCTGCTCACAGAGAGCACTGCATCCTTCAGCTAGGATTTGGGAAAGATGTTGCTTGTGCAGCTCAAGTAAAACATCCTGTGGTTTTTGGTTCTAAAGAGCTCACGTTAACATTTTGCTGATGAATCGACGTGGCCCATGAAACAACCTGGATTACTCACTGAGACACTCAACGTGAATGTGTGTGAATTCGGGCTGGGTAAACAGTCAGTTTTAAAAGAAGGATGAGGACTTAGAAAATCAAGACTACAATTTACGTGACTGGCTGAAAGATACGTTCAAGTGCTATTGATGAATCAAGGCAGTATTAATAACGGATTTACGTAGTAGTAATAAAGCAGAGAGTAATTTTCTCTGCGAAAGGGGCAGCAGCAGTGGTACCATAAGGGGTCAGCATCATGGGCCACCTCATCACCGCTGCTGAAAATCAGCAGAAATAAGTTGCCACATTTTGGCTGGGACATAGTTTAAAGCACCGCTTTCCTTCTTAGCTTAGCTCTGAGGTGCCTATTCCGTATGAATCCCACATCATCAGTGAATAGAGATTCATAGTCAACTCCAGGTAATCGGTGCTTGGAGTCCTGCAGAAATTCCCATGGGAATACATTCATCTGTGCTTGCTGGATGTGTGTTAGCACTGTGGTGCAGTGATGGTTTTGAAAGAAAGCATGGATACGATGGGTGATTTGCTCTTTCCAGTGCTGGCTCTGCTACTTTAGTGGACCAAAATCCCCATGTAAATAAAAACTTAAGTTGATCTCCAGCCCCTGTGATTTCAGTAAGACTCAGCTGTATGTGTCTAAGTATGGACTTAACACTTTAATGAATCAGGATCTAAATTCACATCTTAGTAAGGCTAATGCTCAAGAATGAAGAGATTATTTGTCTGTCCTAGTGGAATCCTTTTTGGCATAACACATTTTACAGCTACATGTAAATTCACAGTGGTGTATGAAATACTTTTCCCCATCATATACTGTCTTTGTCGCTACCTTCTCCTAACCTTTATCTCAGTAGAAAAGAACATTTAGAAAAGCACACTTTAAAATGTGCGCTAAAAACTTACTGCCTGAAAACATAGACATTGTTTTAACTAAACCTTTTTGAGGCTTAAGGAACTTCAAAAAGAAATTGGGAATCATAAAAAATTCTGAAGGTATTTCTGGGTTTTTTTTGTTGCTGTTTGAAAAATGAAAGTAATGGCTTTAAAATATGTGCACCGAAGAGATGAGGCTTTTGTTCTGACAGCTTGTACATCAAGTTTCAGCATGATGGGGTTTGAAATGGTAAAAGTTAGAATTTGATAAAACAAGCTTTTGGGGGTCCATTCTCTAAAAGACTCCTGCATGCTGCATGAATTCAGAAAAAAACGTGGAAATGGAGTCGATTTTTTTAACTGTGTGCAGCTGTTAAGAAAATAAGAATGCAACATATACTTTGAGATATTGTAATGGCAGGGATTTTGCAGTAGTATCATCACTGTTGAAATCAGCTTATTTGCTGCAGTTCTTTAGTATTTAGGCATAGTGAAACATGTAATTTCAACCTTTCCCCAGCACAGAAAAGAATGTTGTTGAAGTTTGATTAGTTTCTTGTTTTCTTGAGGTTTCCATTTTTGTATTCTTTCTGCATTTCCCAAACAGCATGGCAATACCCGATAAAATGTAAAAGTTTTTTTAAGTGGTTTTTAGAAGTTTTCCACGGTGCTTAACATCACTGGGATGAAATACCTTGCCATCAATAAGCAGAACAGAAAAATACTTTTCCCATATTAGCATGTTATCACCCGGGTCCTGTGTCCCAGAGCTCGGGGCAGAGGGTCCGTGGGGCTCCGGCAGCCACCAGAGAAGCAGATACTGGTTTGCACGACGTGAGCGGTTCCTCTGGAAGAGGCAGTGCCTGAACGTGGCTGAGGAGGGTGTGCATGAGGCTTGAAAATTTAGGGCAGGTATTTCGAGAAGCGGAGCTGTGATGCTCGGCAGGAGCGCGGGGCTGGAGCGGGGATGGGGGGCAGCCCTGCTGTGAGCCAGAAAAACGTCTTTCTTCTGACTGGCGCTAATCACTTGGGTGGAACGAAGGTCAGGGGACATCCCCCGTCCTCACCTCGTGTCGAGAAGAAGGTGGAAGGCGAATAAACCTGCGCTCCCCGCCGGGGTGGTCCGGTCTGATGGGTTGGGTCCTCACCGAAGAGGGGAAGAGCAGAGCCTGGATTTCGGGGAGGAGAGGGAAGGGGCTGGAGACGTCGAGGAGATATCCATATTCCCTTCTTCTCAAAGAGCTTAGCAAAACAAAATAGAGAAAGAAAAGCCTCCAGCAGCAGGGAGTGAACGGCTGGAATTTCCTTAATATTAACTGAGCTTTAGGCAGCAAGCCTTAACGTGGAGAATTATTTTTAATTAATAGCTTTTCCCCTACTTTGGAGCTCAGCGGGAGGATCTTCTTTGCATTGCACAAGGAGGGGAGATAGGAGCAGTCCTGGTTTTGCAACTGATAACTGTTTCAGGCCAACTGCATTGCCTGGAATAACTTTGTATTCAGAAAAAGAACAAAATGTTACATCAAAAGATACCTCCTTCTGGTTCTTGGATTTAAATTGCCTCTCTAGATAAACCCACAGCCTGGCCAGAAATGAGTTGATGGATTTTTAAGAGTCTCCTGGCCAAATTATTCTCTCTCTCCCTCTCTTCCTCCCTCTTTCTCACCTCTGCGTTATCAGCATGGCATTTGGCCCTAAGAGGGGACCTTGCAAGGATGCTGAGCAGCCACGGCTCCGCCAGGGTCCGAGGGCGCGGGGCTTGTGCCCGGCGGCGGGGTCCCTTCCCCAAACTAGCCCAGATCCAGATGGAAAAAGAGGCAGGAAGGTGTTGTGAATTTGTATTACTTTAACACAATGGGTTTGTTCAGAGACAGTTTTCAGGCAATAAATGGCTCCTTTGTGTTACTTCCCTCCCCGCGGTAGCTTTCGGAGCTGTGTATGTGCATATCATTTTGCTTGTGCACTAACAAGCAGGAAGGCTCCCTGGCTTCAGGCTCCCTCCTTCTCCTCCTCATCCTCTCCTCCTCCCCATCTTTCAACACCCTCTGCCCCAGCACACGGTTCGAACAAAATAATTAGCGAAATAAGTAACGAGTTTATGGGGAAAAAGAAAAAAATCCTTTCTTTCTGCTTCTCTTATTGTGAGGACTGTAAGAGACTGTAGTGCATCTTTTTATGAGCGGCTTCATGGGAGTCGGGACATTTGCTTGTTATACTGTGGCACTGTAAGAGGGTGATCGTCATGGACTATAAAGTAACGGAAAGTCTCACAGCCCCTCCAGCTCTGTAACACAGTAGCTTGCTCACACAGGAGAGAGGGATTTATAGCGTTGCCTTGTATTTTTTAACATATTTTTTCTGCTTTTTATTTACAACCTAGCGCAACAGTTCCTGCTTTGTCCCCTGTCTCCCTCCCCTCCTATCTTAATTCTGCCTGTTCCTTTTGGTGTATTGGAGCCCCAGCAGGGTCCAAAAAAATGTCAGTTTAGGTGGAGGAGCAGCATGGATAAAGGTTGAACTTTGAGGTGTGCACGTCCCCCTTCAAGCACTGTGTCTCGCCTAAGCAGAAGCAAGCGAGGGGTAAATATCTGCTTTTCTAGGCTGTGGGGAAGGCAAGGAGAGGATGGAGCTGGGAAAGAGAGGAAAGAATATGAAAAAGAGTGTGTTCCCTGTTATCAAACTTGTCAAGCTATTTTCCTTATGAGCTTTTGTTAAAGCCCAGTGTCTTTCTCTTATTTAAATAAGTATAATCTCTGAAGGAGTTTTGAGTTGCAGCTTTTCAAAGCGGTGGGGTGTAGTTCCGTTTTATTAGCTGTCATTGAAGATCTGATGCAGTCATGTCAGAGGCTGTAAATGCCTTGATGCTGTCAAGCCAAAGCAGTTGCGAGCGAGGATGGGTGCCTGCCGTCCCTGGCAGTGCCTTCAGAGTCAGTCTTCCAGCTGCTGGGGCTCATGAGCAGCATTGCCCAAATTTTGGCCCGGATTCAGCGGCATTCATGGGGTGACCATGCCCCGGTGTCGTTGAACCATTAGTAAACGCAGAATTAGTATTTACCAGATGAAGAGGGAAGATTGGGAATGATGCAGGCGTCGCCTTAATAATTAAGCAGCTTTTGGGAGACATTGTCTCTCTGTTAGCACTGGAGCCCGGTCCCCAAATCCCTTCCATTTGCTTTGATAAAACGGCGTGGCATTGCGTTGCTGACCACGGCTCGGCTTTGGTATTATCTGCTCCCATTGAAACAACTCCCCCAGAAGCTGCAGCAACGAGTTAACCATCTGGGGTCAAGAAGAGGACGTTAAATATAATCAGCAGCTCTCTTAATCTTAGGAGGAGAATCCTCATTTGCTTGAATGTGTGTGCTGATCAAAGCGTGGTAGGAGCCGGGATGCCATACGGTAAAAGCTATTTCCCAGGAAGAGGTTTTTCCCCCCCTCTTTTTAAGGGCAGAAAGGACAAGCACCAGGAATTTTGAATCGTTGAAACTTTTCCTCTTGTGGTTCAACTAACGCAGTGTCTGGAATCAACTGCACCTGACCAGCGCTTATACATGTTAACTATCAGCTAACATAATGTGAAGCCCTAGGAAAATAGGTTGTAGCACAGATGTAAGACACTGAAGGAAGACAGTAATTTTTTCCTGTAGATGGGAAATGCATATGTTGCCTCACTCACTTGTCATTACTGAAACTATAGGTAGGGACAAAAATAGAAACTACTGACAGCTTGATTTCTTCATGCTGGCACTGAGCTACAGCGGAGCTCTACAAGACCCTATAAATATGCAAGCGAAGGGAAATCCTACACAAGTGCTATCATACTGCTATAGGACTGAATAGAATTAGCTTTATTGCAACGAAACAGTATGGACAGAGTCTGCTTTTCAGAGCTTCCCTATCTCGCGAACAATGTAAAATGTGAACCAAAGGCAGCTAATCTGGCCTGTTTACTGGGAACAGTTCCAAAATATATTGTTGGAAATGACTAGAAAAAGCTTTGCACTGCACAGCCCTTATGGTGCAGCCCTTTCTTCCTTTTAAAGTGAAATGTCCTTGCAGAAATTAAACCCTGTAAAAAAAAAAAAAAAAAAAAAGAAAGAAAAAAAGGAAAGGGAAAGGGATCACTGTGGCTTAAAGCACTTATTAAAATTTGTGGAGGATGCAGTGTGCATTGAAAATGCTCTCCCTCCCCCCAAACCTAAACCAACAAAAACAAGCCAACCCCATGAATAGCTCTTCCTAGCTTCCTGCACATTGAATATGTATGTTAAAGGACAAGGAGCCAAGATTCGCTCTGATCTGCTTTGCTTGGAATATTTTTGCTCATTTGATATATGAAAGTCAGGGGCTATGCCAAGGAGAGGCTGGCGAGCTGGCCATCGTGGAGATTTCTGCAATGGCTCACAGTGGTGTGCAGAAGCAATATGTATCCCACTGTGTAAACGATGCTTCCTGCACCTACGAGTAGGGTTCAAAAGGTTTGCACGGCAAGAGGAGAAAAAACTGCTGCCGGGGCTGTGAGTGGAGTAGCTGGGGTGAAACAAGAGTCAAGCAGAATTCAGGGAAAAACAACCCCCAGAATTGGGAAGGGCTCCTTAAGCACGGACTCCTGGAAGTTTTCATCGTTATGCTTTCGTATTGTTCTTGACAGAAGATATTATTTGTGCCATCTCGTGAGCCCTGCCAAGTATGTCTCCTCTCAAGAGGACTCCGTAATCCTCTTACTTTCATTCACATTTCTAAAGCGGCTACATCTCCCTCATTTTTATAAGCTGCTGTTGTAAGTTTGCTTCGTGATTTAGCTGCTCTCACTTCTTTTTTTTCGGAGGTGGCGGCTGATTGTGAGGTCTTTCTTCCTTGTTAGAAATGAGCAGTGTACACAACTACAGAGTAAACATTTCTATCTTCCTCCTGGTTCAAGCGAAAAACCTTGACCCCCGTGCCAGTGGAAGTGAGACGTTTCCAAAACACACAGGCGACTGGAGATGTGACTGTGTTTAAACCCCTCCAATTCAAACACAGTTATCCAGGAAACCATGACCAGGAGAAGATGACTAGTCCCGGACGAGAGGTTTAACTCGGTAACAATTTGTTGGCCGACTTGTATGTTATTGTTTTATTGTCTTACCTCTTAATACGCGTGATAATAAGAATCCCACAGAAGTTTAAATTGGAGTAAGGCTCAGGGATCAGGCTTAGCTGTGATCTGGGGTCATTGACTCTCATATCAAATCATGTCACCTTCATTAATAACTGAACCATTGACCCTGAAACTCAAGCAGCTTTCCTCCGATTTCCTGAAATCTGGAGTTTTTATTCTGTCAGCTACAAACTCTTAAGGGGCAGCGTGATTCCCACCAGCCGAGGATTTGGACCTGTCGTCCTCCCTGCTTCTCAGCTTTTCTGCTCTAAGCTGGTTCTTGGCTTTTTCCACGTTGGCGTTTTCTACCCCACGTTGTGTCGTGCAGTCGGTGCCGTACGACTAGCATCGCGTGAGGGCGAGGAGCCGAGCAGGGCTCCTGCCCGCCCAGGGGTGCGGGATTCTCAATGAGGGGCTGTGCCTTACACCCCGACCTTTAAAAGGCACGAAGGCAGCATGCATCGCTCCTATCTCTTTGGGTTTTGGTTTTTTTTTGAAGAGGTGATCTTTTCTTCTCGTTTAGAGAGCTGACTTTTCTCAATTGGTCTGATTGCTGTCGGTATTCGTAGCAGGGGGAAGAGTGACAGACCCATTATTTCATTGTGCTGTCCCACACACCGGACTTGCCTCCATCCCTCCCCGAAAATCTCTCCGGAGTTGCTAGAAGTGGAGAGAGCAGTGGTTTAATTTTCTGTTGTCTTGCCAAGTTAGAATGGGATTAAATGCTCTCAAGGTCTCTGGACTATCACTTTACCCAAAACATCCATCCCAAGCATTCAAAGAGGCATAGAGACTCTGCATAGCTATTTATTTTAAATGCCTGATTAAAATTTCATGAAAACAGGAAGTCAGGGGAAAAGAATAGATTGCAAGAACGACGAAATCCAGGGCTTTGTCATTTTTAGCTCAACAACACACAACAATGAAGAAAAAAACCCGAACACCCAGCACGTTCAATTGTAAGTAAGGGATATTTTCACAATCGTACTGAGGCCACTAATAGCATATTTTGTCATTGGCAAGGGAGTTCATGAACTAAGAATGAAACCTATTTTTTTGCTTAACTTATTACACAATTTTGATTCTTTATAAATTTTCACCTTAAGGTAACCTAAAGCTGCTGTACTTAAACCCCGCAAACATTAAGATTTTTTTTGGATACTCCATTGTTTTTTTCTATCTCAGCAGCAATAAATATTGCAATAGCACATCCTTAAGAGTGCTGCAGCTCTTCTGTCTTGGTATCTTTCTGGCTTTTCCATTCTTAAGCATATCTAATCATCCAAATAAACAGGGGTGGGCAGGGACAAAAGACTGATTTTTCTGAATATCTATCAGGTGCAAAGGATCTTCATGGTTTGTCTGTCTTCTAGAGAGCATTTTTCTTGTATGTAGCTTCTGTCCTTCTTTTATGAGGAAATATCCTCTTTGCTGAAAACATATGAATCAGAAGTAATGTTTAGACAGCCTGCATTATGAAAGGATTTAGAGTTCGTTGAAGTCTTGTTGCCTTTTTAGGCGTTGGGGAGCAGGACCTCCATTAACAGCCTGCAAATGCCCCTCAGCCATTTTCTAGTACCTTTGTCACCTTGACTACCCGTAGGTAGTCGTGGGGCACTTATGAAACAGCAGCGTCCCAATCTGTGCTCCTGTACCAATCCCATCAAAAATAGATGGATGTTAAAATTCTGCATTAGCCTCTCGCTGCAAAGACAGCATATGTAGGGATCTCAGCTAGGGCATCCGTTGGCTCTGGATATGGTATAATTATGATAGCTTAATGACAAAGTAAGTTTTCACTTGCCAATGTCAAATTAATCCTGTCAGTATATACGTCACTGTGAGTGCATTGCTCAGTGTACCCTTACAATATGCATAACGCCATGTCTCCTTGCTTCTGCTTCACATCATGTGGTCCTCTTGGTGCAGATGCTGTTCAGCCACTTAAAGAGCTGCAACGCTACCAGGGGAAAGAAGAAAAAAACCCAGTACGATATACTGGAACGAATATAATGAGCCTAAAATCTTGGAAGTCTTCCTTTGTACATCATTCTTGCTGCAAACAGTCACAGCGTTGTGGATTCCTCTATTATTTCAGGTGTAAAAATCATATTGAAATTTGATGGGAATTACTGCTAGAGTTAGTTAATTGGCTGGCTAGGTGTATATGTGAGGCGAGGTAGCAGGGAGCCCACAAATGACCTTTTCCCTTGTTAGATCGGTCCCTGGCCAGCTGGACGTTTGGTATCCTGAGGTGAGGAGTCTTTTAAATTATAGTTTCATGGCTTTGCCACTTTACAGGACTGCAAGTTCCCCGTGTTAATTCATCGCATCGAAAGGAGGAAAAAAATCGGCTGCTGCAGAATGTCCCTTAAGCTTTAAGAAAGCGTGGCAATAATCGCTGGGATACTCTTGCAAAGCAAAAGACCGTGTGGCTCGGTCCACGCCTGCACACTCCAGTCGTCCCCGCTCCGTGCCAACATGTCACAGGTGCACACCACAAGGGACGATGCAGCAAATGTAATTGGGAGGCAGGTGGCGATAGCTTGGCCTCCGTAACACATTCATCCCAAGGTGCACTTGTGCATCTGTTAGAAAGTGAAGTAATTTTTTAATTTTTTTTTTTTAATTCAGTTGGTTTAAGAGAGGTTTGAGCTGTAGGAAAACATTTCCCATCTCCTAAATACAACAAGGAGAAAGTTACCAAAGGTCCTCAGAGACCGGGAGTGACGTGGGGTGGTGGCTGCTGAGCTCAGGGAAAAGCGGGGGGGGTTGTAAGTTTACACAGAAGTGGGTCAAATGTTTTTAAGAAACTTGACAGGGATTTTTCCTCCTTTGCTATCGCTCTAATATCAGCGCAAGCTTTTCCTTTTTAGATATCAGCCTTTGTAATCGCATTAGCACGGCGTGCTCTGGCCGGCTGTTCACTCGCATGTGCTCAGCCTTCCCTGCATCTTTCCAAGAGCCAGAGCCGAGCCTCTCATTATGGGAACCTTTGTACTTCTGCTCCGAGTCCTAACAAACAGTGTTTATTCCCTCTCGAAAACAATGAAAGGACCCCAAATACTTGTACTCTTGCAGGGAGCCTGAAAGCAAACCTTCCAGAGCTGAACTGCGGCGATCTCTGGGGTGGAGTATAACAGCTATAGCGCAGCAGATAGAGTCTCTCTATAGGAGAGGCCGACTAGTGCCAATTCTGGGCGAAACTGTGGGGAATGGGATTCAAATGAGCACACGCGCAATGTTGCTGACGGACAAAAATGAACAGCACAGTCCTGCAAAAATGCATGTAGGTTTTAGTAGCCTTTGGTGGACAAAATCCTGCTTTTATATGAAGGATATGTAAACAAGACAAACAACATAAAAAAATATATCACACGTTTTGAACGGCAAATGCTTCATAATCCCTAGGAGAGGATTTTCCTGGCCGTTTCAGTTCCTAACTCCACTACCCAACTCTCCTTTTAATCTGGAGTTGGGTCCTGCTGTAATGCGCAGCTATTTGGCGCGATTTGCACGTGAAGCTGCCGGGAGGGTCCCTTTGCTCCTCTCCCAAGGTCTGCTCTAACCTCTGCCGGCGGTTTGCAGACTTTGTCCTCCTTCCCGCATTTCAGAGCGACTCCTTGGCCAGGTTAACTGAAAGTGTAAGGTTTTGATAACCCACGGCAAACGTTTTCTGTCTCCCAGAAGAGCGCCGCGTTGGAAAACAATTTGCAGAAGACAGAAGCAGAGATCTGGTTTCATTTTTGGTGCAGCTACTACAGTCTCTAGCTGTAAACCCTTATCAGCGGAGTCCTTGTATAGCTGCTCATCAGCAGAGATCCTGCAGGCGAACGCAGTATTATTGCTTCATCCCATGTGGCTTTTTTTATCAGTGCTGTTCTGACTTCTAAACCTTCTGGAGACACTGTAATTGGGTACTTTGAGTGGCTCGGGTTCTTTTATAGCACAAGTTAAGTTTTTAGACTGGGCTTTGGAAATAAAGTAAAATAAAATAAAGTAAAATAAAATGAAATTTTAAAAAAAGAGTGAGTATCAGTAGTTAGAAGAAAAGAAATAAAGTTCCTAATAAATAAATTCCACTTTTATTTCTTGGAGTGATCTAGGACAGCTGAGGGAGATTGACACCCTAAGTTACATGAATGTTTTAAAAGTGTAAAGAATCCTTTATAAATTCAGCTCTGTTTGCTATGATACGCTTTCCAAATTGGGATACTGCGGAGCAGATTGTGAAACGATGATTTACATGACTTGAGGATTTCGCTCCCTGTGATTAAACACAATAGCACTTCCTTTGGTTCCCTTTAGAATGCATTTTTTAAAATGTATTTAAATGTATGTATAAATGTATTTAAAATACAGGTTATTTCAACAAGAGTAAAAATGTCAGGCAAAAAGTGCATTATTGAGTGCTGTGTAAAGTACAGCTAAGCATCTCTAGAATTGCAGCATTCTAAAGGTGGAAATAAATGTTAAAATTACAACTAAGAAAAATATTCGCTATACCATTTTTTTTCTGGCAGGAAAGTGAAAACATGGAATTTTGTTGGCTTGTTCTTCCTTTTGCAAAGGATTTAGTGTTGAGCTTTTACCTAGCTACATGATATACTGCAGTGAAATGCACAGAAATTCGGGATTAGATATGAGTTGTAACATCGAGTAAATTTTATGTAGAGAAATTTAGAGCATGCCAAACGGCTAGCTGCACGGACAAAAGACTAACATGAATAGGTTAGAGAATTATTAGCCCCTAATAATAGATGATATACTATATATCAAGTAATGACTACTTACTATCCTGCATTTATCTGTTACATGACGTCCTTTTTAATTACCTACCCTGCCGCCACGGAGGCCGGCAGCTGGTGCAAGAAATGCTGCAAAGCTCTTGCCTTCTTCCCTCGTAAAATGGAAATATACTCCCAATCTGTGCCCTTGTAGTTGTTAGACATGGGTTTCCCAGGGAAAAAGCATCCAAAGCATGTCTTTTTGAACAGTGGTTTTTAAGGAAGGTTGTCTTACTGAAATCTTTTTCGACATGCTTCAAGACGGTGAAGAGCAAAAGTCTGCCAATTGACCCCGCCTGTGGCTCTTCCCTTCAGATTTTAATTCCTTCTGCTGCTTGCCTAGGTGAGGAGCAGACAAAAATAGATTGGTAGATGAGGCTGTTGCTTTTAATTATATTCATAATGAGCATTCGCATCCTTAATTCGATAGGGCAGTATAACAGGGGGGGAGGGCAGGGTTTTTTAACCTCGTTTCCTAGGGAAATGAGGCACATAGCATCCCACCACCCACCACACCTGGACCCGGTTCTCTCCTAACAACCTGTGAGTGCCTTGCAAGTGGGTTTGAAAGGGGAAGGGCATCTCAAACATTACAAAGTCCTCAGGAAAATCGAAGCGAATGCAAGAAAAGGCTCCACATCGGTGTCAGGGACCAGGTAAGTTCGGTCTTTATCCACGCTGATGGCAACCCACGGCCAGTTGCATCCCCTGCCTGCTGGGGAAGAGCAGGATCAAAGGAGTTGGGCATCAGGCTTGCTGCTGGAGCTGGGCTTTGGGACAGGCAGCACGGGGCATAAGCAATCGCTTCTCCTGCTCACGCTTTGTTTTCTGGTAGGAGCATAAATTCTGGGACCCTCGTTTTGCACGAATTCTCCCCAGTGTAATGTCAGTGCAGGTAGCCTCCTCATTTTGGTGAAATCAGGGCAGAATGAGGAGCTGGCTTGCTTTCTGGGAGCAGGACAAAGCTCAGCTGAAAGTTTGCTGCCGGCTTTTGGACCTGCTGTGTTGCAGGGGACCTTTCCCCTGCTGTTACCCCAAAAGAGCAGCTCTCCTCCCTGCTCCCCTCCCTCCAGCAGCTCCCACACCTACTGCTCTCAGAGCTGGCAGCGCATTAATAAAAAAATGTAAGTTTTATGGGACAAAGTAAATAAGGCAATTCATATATCATTCCTAAGACACACAGAAAGGAGGCAGAGAAAAATAACCATCCGATATTTTATATGAGGATATTTCCATGAGTCAGCTCATTTTCAGGTTTCTGGGCTTCCAGCTGCAAGCTCTGCTGTGTTGGCTTATCTTCTACTTGAGGCCTGGCATGTGCCAGAAGTAGCTTATAATTGGCTGTGTTTCCCCTTTGTAAATGGTAATAATAGAGCCTTTATCAGCAGAGAATGGCTAAAAATTTGGATGTCTTTAATTTCATCACAACTCGTAATTTTTTTCAGGCCTGGTGTTACACAAATAAATCTCAGAACTCCTTGTCCTGGTTGCAGAGGTGACAGCAGAGGGGATGATTTTTGTGGGTGGGATATTGAACTGCCCTTCAAATGTTCCCTAAGCAGTGGTCGTAGAGCTGAGTTTATCCTTTAACCCTTATGGCATGGGTTTCATTAACCCCTAGGCTTATGGAAAGTTGCAGTTGTTGCTGCTCAGCTTGGCTGAGAGAGGCCGATACATTTCTTGTGGCAGCCCCGGGTGTTTATTGCAGGGCAAAAATGCAAGGTATTTTCAATGTATCTTAATTCATTTGAGGTTTTCAATGAACTCACCTCAACCTTCTACACTCCTCCTGAGATTGCTTCCTGTGGATTTCAAAATGACTAAATTTAACTGGAGGAAAAAAAAAAGGCAGCTCATTCAATACGATTTCTAAAAACAACTATGCAAGCTTTATAGAAAATGAATTTTAAATTTGTACGTGGTAGAAGAATTTGGTTAATCACAGGCATAGGGAGGATGCTGCAAGATTTATTTGGCCAGTCACAACTTGAATTTTGAATAAATTCTGTCAAGCTGTTAAAAAAAAAAAAAAGGTATGGAAATACATCACTTGATGCATTCAAATCACAAATATGTTCGAGGGGAACTGCAATCTGCTCATAGATGTCCTGTAACTAGAAAAGATTTCACATGTGTTTAATATATTCTTTTGGGGGAATTAATTGTCCACCAGCACTGACAAGCATGGGGGATGGAGGAGCGGAATGGGAGCGATTTGCAGTTCTTAGTGGGAATTAGTGGCGTGACTATATTATAACAATCATAATTAAGCTTTGTACTTGAACAGTGCCTTTCCTTGGGGAATCTCAAGGCACTCCATCAAATTTATGGGGAAATCCCAGGGAAATCGGTGATTTCCCTACAGATCTGCAGGAATTCAGTGGCAGAGCTGGGAGCAGACCCCAGGGCTCCAGCCTCCTGGACGCCGGGCTCTAGCTCGCAGCAGGAGCTGCCTTATTCCTCCATCACGGCCCGGGCACGGCCGGGGGGCTCTGAGCTTGCCGGTGCCACGTAACGCAGCCCCGCGGGTGCTGTCGACCACCGTGGGTGCAGGTGGGTGCTGGGAGCGGTGGGGGGGGGTCCCTCCTCCTCGCGTGGGACAGCCCGCGGGGGGAGCAGGGACGCGGGCTGGGGGCGGTGGGAAGGCGCGGGCAGCGCGCAACAGAAGGCTCGTTCGGCAGCAGCCTGAGCTTAAATGAGCTCAAAATAACGGTGGGAAAACGCACTTCGTCATTGTGTAACCTTAGGGAAGCCCTGGCTCCTCCAGGCCTCAGTTTACCCACCTATGCGGTTAATATGATGGCACTGCAGGAGATGGACTTGGGGAGATGGATATTTTTGTGGCAAAGAGAATGAAAAATTGGGGAATCTTAGCTAGAGATGTGGTGCGTTCACCATAATTTGAAGTTTTTCATCAAGGCTGAAGTCCTTACCGGAAAAATATGTTCTACTTTATCTCAAAAGGTTCGTGCAAGAAATACACAGGGAAATTATGTATTTGTCATGAAGGAGGAACCGATGAGATGATCACAGGGGTCCGTTCTGTTTGAAAACCCCAGGGTTAAAAATCTGTGCAATTTAATGTTCCTAACACGCTTTGAGATCTTCAGAGGCAAGGTCCCTTTGGACTCAATAGGATGAATTAGCCTCCTTGAGTAAGCTGATTTGAACTTTGTGCGTAAGACAAGGAACATATTACATTGTGAGTTTGTTTGTTCCCTTGGCTGATTTCACCAGTTTGTACAGCCTGGTGAAAAACCGAACAAATTCACTTGACTCCATAGACAGAGCAGAGCTGACAGTAAGTTTTTCATCTAAGTGCCTGCAGAGGATGACAAAGTGTTTAAAAGACAACTGGACTTATATTATTGAGTACATTTCAAGTAAGCAGTAAAACCTTAAACATTGATTTGGTGTTTTACTGGAACCAATAGAGAGATTTAAAAATAGTGGTTACATGCTGAAAAGCACAGCTCCAGTGAAAATCCCCATATTTGCGCTGAATAAATTCTCTCCCTCCTGGGAGCAAGCTGAGTGTGGAAGGGAACAGAGTTATCGGCCTCTGTTGTTAGGTCGAGGCTGCGCGTTTGGCTTGATGATAGGCAAAAGGATGGTTTTGGGGGGGTGTGAGGGAGCCTCTCGAGAAGCAATGGGTGATGCTCCTCTGGCTGGGAGCACATGGTATTTTGGAGGGAGCCGAGTTGTTGCTGCCGTGCAGAGAAATCCCTCCCCCCTGCCCCGGGAGCAGGGGTCCCGGCGGCGGCATCGCGACGCTGCTGGCATCTCTGCAAGCCTCGGGGCAGAGGACCAAGGGTATCCCACCAGAACTGGGACAGTTGGCAATCCTCGTTCTTGTGCAGACTGTGTGAAATGCACACCATTCCCCAGAGCTTACAGGCACAGTTACAAACGAAGCAAAGATGGCAGGAATGACATTCCCTTGCTAATTATAGTGTGGTCCCATCTGTATATTTGGTGTTATGTCACCAACTCCAGCCTGCTTTTTTCTAGCAGGGAAATACTGCTGTAGGTCAAAGCTCAGCACAAAAGGCTCCAGACCTCTAGTAATGTTATATTTACCTGTTTAACGGGGACGAAACAGCCACCACTCTATTTTTAAGGGCTATCGGTTGGAAATCTGAGAACGTGTTGGCTACGGTGCTTTTTGGGTAACTCAGCAGTCCCTATTTAAAAAGCATTCGGGTGTGGATAAACAGAACAGAGTACAGTGGCTGCACATTTCATTGAACCCCGCTGGCTCCATCGGCAACTTGTGCACGGCAGCGAAGCTGTGAGCCCGGATCCATCCCTCCCGCATGAAGAAGGTGGGAGAGCAGCCAGCTCCCTGGCCATCAGGGCTCCTCTTGTCCGCAGACTTTTCGGTGTAATGGATAGTCTGGGAAGAGTTCGGGCTGTAGGATGTGTGCATCACCCTCCGGCAATTCCCCCCAAAGGTATGAGGACAGAAACCACCCTTCTGGATCACCCCATGGGGTGTTTTCATCCAATCCTCTTGAGGCTCTCATGAGTCCTCCTTGGAGCCCACATACAGTCCTGGAGTCCACATCCCTGTTTCTGCTGGTGGAGTTTTCTGGCTCCTGCTTATAAAGTCAAGATACATGGTTGTGATTTAAGACCTTAAATTTGCTCATGTAAGGTGTCATGAGTCCCTCCGGAGGAGCCCATGGGGTGCTTCATTCTTGCATGTCGTACGTGTGAGCTGTATTGGTGAGCCTCATGCTAAACCATACAGGCCTGAGATTTTTAATTAAGGTAGAGATGGGAGCCTCCAAATCTCATGTGATGAGAGCGTTCTCATATCTTTTACATTTATTATATAGTCCAATTAGCATATTTCTTACTTTAATGTCTGTGTTGCCCTGTTCAGTGTCGGAAATCCAAAAATAAGAGCACTTTGCTATAACTTGAAAGCCATGAAGCGAATATAGACCAGAAAGAGAAGTAAAAATGGGTGTCCCTAATTCACTGTTTTGGCTAAAAGCAATGAACAAAACATAGGCAAAACAAGGAAACACCTTAAATAATAACAAGGAAGCTGAAATCTGAAAACCATCCACCTTACTGGTTGCAACAGAGGTAAAAGGAATTAAAAAAAATGAGTTACGTTAGGTTTTAAGCCATCCCAAATGCAGGCTTGTACGAGGAGGCGCAGAAGCACCATGCGAGGATGCATCTCTCACGACTTGCACCTGGACCTGTCCCCTAAGCTTAAAGCCCCTCTCTGCCTGGTGTACTGATGCATCGCACGGCTATTCAGTGGAGCTTGTGTGGCAGGAGGGGAAGCAGTTGTCAAATGTCTTTATGGGTGAGGAGCTGAAACACGAAGGCCACGGTGTCTCTTAAAGTCAAGGAGAATTTGTACCAGCAGAAATAGGCTTTGGTTTCTTGTCATGCAGGAAGCCGTTGGTGGAGTAGGAATTTAACAAGTTCACAACTTAACAAGTCCCAGCCTAGTGTCTGGACTACCAGAATAGATTTTTTTCTCAAATACCCCCAAATGCTCAAGGTTTTTGTCAAATTTCTGTCTCTCTGTACCCGGTGTCAGCCTCAGCTTAACAATGAAGGTAGTCCCAGAAAACTTCTCACAAATAAGCAACCTATGCTCCCTGTTATGAAAGCAACCTCCTACTGTCATGTATATTAATTCTGTGCTTGTGGGGCACTGTAGAGGTTAAATCTTCTCTGCCTGGCATGGTAATTTTCATTGCTTTCATTTTTTGGGAACTTTCTCCAGGTTTCTGAAAGGCTTAGCGCAAGCTATGAAGGCTCCACCTCTTTCTTGGCCCTGTAACCCGTGAGCAGTTCAGCTGAGGCTAGGGGATTTGTGTATAATGATTTGGAAAAGTTGTGAGTATAAATAGAAAGGAATTTGAGATGTTTTTCCCCTCCGTAACTCAACACTCAATAGCTTCCCCTTCTACCCTGCACATAAGGTGCTGTACCAAAACCATGGAAAGAATTCGTGGAGCTTCAGATCAAGGAACTTCATGAGCTAGCAGGCTTTTCTCTTGCTTGCTCTTTTTTTTTTTTTTTTTTTTTTTTTTTTTTTTTTTTTTTTTTTTTTTTAATCTGATAATATCATCTCTTCTGGGGAAGAGCATGGCCAGAGGACCTTACAGATTTTCACCAGATCCTCTCACCAGAAGCATGTGCCCCAGGGCAGGGCCACTCAGGGGAGCCCTCTGACGTCCTCTTACGCGCAGCTTGGAAAGGGTAGGAGCCTGGAATAAAAGTTCAGCCCGGGCTTTTTCCTTTCTTTTTCCTCCTTTCTCTTCCCGGGAGCAATTACTGCTGAGAGCACGTGTTCAACCCGCTCTGAGCTCCAACCTCAGCCTCCCTTCGCCTTCCACATCTCGCGGGTGTACGAAGGCACGGCGTCACGTTGCGGCACGTCTCGGCCCAAGCTCTGCGGTGACGTGCCCGTCAGCCTGGGGTCAAGCCCCAGGACGGGCATCCTGAGCTCAGAGGTTGCTGTCACATCTGGCAGCAGCGCGTGGAGCTGGGGAGCCCCTCGCCCAGGCGCCTCGGTATCGACAGGCTTGCTTTGAAGTGCCCCTCAGGTGCCTTTCTTCTCCCTAGTCGTCTTTGTCTTAATTTCTCCCGTGCTTTAACCCCTGCGCACAAATACAATGTAAACCTTAAAAAGCCTCACTTATTCTAACAGAAATGTCAGCTCTTAACAGTATCGGTGCAAATTCTCCGTAGCCCCTGTGATTTCAGCACGGTGGTGGGTCTCGGTTCTGCACTTCACCCCCCAAAGCCTGATTTAAAACCCCTCGTGCAACTCTGCAGTTACACTGGCTCGGGCACAGACGAAGGGCGATCACAGTGTATATTCGTGTACCTTCATTGCCAGGCGTTTGATGGATGGTTTCATTTTTGAGTCTCAACTTCATTTTGCACCATGATATTTGGGCATGCAGATTTACAAATCGGGCCCCAGCAATATTGTTTAAAGAACCCTCAATGATTTCGGTAAAAACCTGAGTAAGTATTTGTTATATTTAGAGGCAATTCTGCTTATTGTCTCTTCATACCAGTAAGCTTTTCACTGACCTAGATTTTGCTATTCCATTTTCCATTTGCTGCCCCATGTTACATTTGCATGGAAGCAAAGTCTTTTGTCTTTTAGTGTTCTCTTGCACTTGCTATTTTGTCCACCAGCCAAAATCACACTCGCTGGCCAGCGATGGTGTGAACAGCTTCGCTGGAACTGATCATATCGAGGATCCTGGCTTCAAACTAGAAATAAAAAGCTATTGTAGGTGACTCCTTAGTCTTAAGAGACCTGGAGGACCAGCCAGTGGTGGAAGAGCATGCAAAGAGGAAAGGTTTACATGTTTTCCAGCAGTAGCAATTTATAGAAAGAAAAGAAATGTGGGACAGAGTCAGAAACTGGCTTCCTTTCAGTTGAAGGGAGTAGTCCTCTCCCTGGCTATATATTACAACTATCACTAAAGACACAAAACTACATCTTGGTTTT
Source organism: Aquila chrysaetos chrysaetos (assembly GCF_900496995.4). Taxonomy (NCBI): domain Eukaryota; kingdom Metazoa; phylum Chordata; class Aves; order Accipitriformes; family Accipitridae; genus Aquila; species Aquila chrysaetos. The sequence goes on from NC_044012.1 coordinate 6,655,266, forward strand.
AATTCTGCTCTCGGTTTTAACATGTCATTAAAGAGATACTTGTATTGGCAGGAAGAGTTGTAATGCTTTTGGGGAGTTGTTATTATCATATTACATGACGATGGTCTTTACTGCAGTAGTGCCTTAGGGCTGAATTTACAAACATTGTGGATGGATTACATGGGAATTATGCTGCGCATAAACATTTTGCTGTGTGTTCGTGTTGAAATCCTGTGAACTGGACAATGTAAACAAATTAACATTATCGGGGAAAACCTGTTTTTTAAGTCAACTTTCTCTGCAGACTCCACTTGGCCACAGGACACTTGTCGTAACTCTCACATCTCCTGCGTCTCCACTGTGTTCAAAAGTGTTTTTACTAGCACGTTAACCAAAACCTCTTCCTTTTTGGAAAAAAAAAAAAAAGCAGGCATGTTTAAAAATGCATTTGATCCGACTAGCTAGTGTATTTTTAAACACGACTGTGTTATGTTTAACAGCGTGTTAGCATATGTCAATTAACTTGTTTCCGCAGAGTGCTGACAGAAGTGCCCCTGCCGCCGCCGGCCCCGAGGGGCCCCGGAGCTCAGCCGAGTCAGCAGAAGGGAGCGTGTGCCCACACCTCCGGCCCGCCGAAATTCGGCACTGACTTTTCGTGGGCAGTATTAGGATGCTGGACTTTGCGTTGGAGCGGTGGATGTGAAGGCGTGCCTCCTTCTGCTGGCTGCAGTCTGGGGGTAACCGGTCATAGCGGGGGGAGCCACGGGGGCTCATCTGTCAGCACCCCAAACAACGTCTCTTTTGAGCGCCTGTGCGAGCTGAGAGGCTTTCACTGCACGCAACGCTCTTCCAGACAGAATAAATAAAGACTTTTTCTCGCACTGTCATGAGATCGCACTCCTTCCCTGTGCCAGATATAGACGAGATGGAGGAGAAAAGCTGCACGTGCGCGTAGCCTCTAAATCTCCACCGTGCCCAGCCCAGGCGGTGAGGATGGCTGCGCGTGGCCGGGGGACTCCGTGTGCCATAACCACGCAGGCTGCTCACCTCTCTGCTGCTCCAGACCATGGTGGCCAGTGCAGAGGAAACATTTTAATCTGTTGTAGGAAGCAGCAATGAGCTTTTTGTCCGGGAGGCTGGCACGTGCTGCTGGATAAAGCCCTGGATGCGTGTGAACTAACCAATCTTTTCCTGGCAGGTCTTTCTTCGGCATCCCGGCCGTGAAGTCGCGTGTGAAGAGAAGTTAAGCGGGGTGGGAAGCACACAAGTCAGGTCTCGGCAGCAGCGTGCCGTGGGGATTGCACGCCACTTTCCCACGAGGATGTGCGAGCGCCCGTCCACGCGTGGCGGCTGCAGAAACCCGGGCGGGTGTTTGGCGGGGGCTCGTCTCTTCCCACCCGTGGGGAGGGTAAAGAGATGGGCGTGCAAAAGGCAGAAGAGGTGGCTCAGGACCTGCACCCCCGTGCCCTGCCGCTGCAGGCTGCGTGGCGTCCCCGTGTCCCAGCCAGAGCCCATGCGCGGGAGCAGCCCCCGGGCAGACAGACCCACCTTCGGTCCTGTTCCTCATCCGGGGAATCTGGGCAATCTTCCTTTTTTAGTTCGTGATTAGTAAATGCATGAATGGTTACCACATGTTCTGGTACAGTGTTAACTGGATCGGTAGAAATACCTAGCATAGGCAGTGTCCAAAAATAGGTCCCTTGTCCTGCCAACGTCTTGCACGTGTCCTTAACTTTCCTGCCCTGGGAAGGAACTCCTGGCACCCTGCAGGGCAGAAGAGTTTTTCCATTCACTTCAGCGGGTGCGGGATTTCATTCTGCATTATAGACCCATGGATTTTAAAGGGACTGTCCACCGGGCACGGTTGAACTTTTTGCAGGGTTGAAGTGCTTTATATTTTTAGCATTGACATGAGGATCATGAGGGAAAAGCATTTGTTTTTCCCCTGCTTGGAGGGCACGGTCAGACACGCCGCTCTGCTAGAGCTGCTCAGGGTCAAGTTGTTACTGGCCCTGGACCATTTCTTTCAGGTGCTGCACCTTCCTGCCACACAGCTTGGCTGCCGTAATTGGTGTTGTGAAGCTGACCCAAGCCAGCCGAAACACGTTTTTGGAAGTGGGGTTTTATAAATAGACCGTGTGGACAAAGGCTGTCTGCTCTGGAGTGGTTATGGGGCTGGGGAGAGGAGCTCGGGGCAGGGGAGGGAGCCCAACAGCTCCCGGTGAACCAGCACAACCCTCTTTGTAAAACAGCGACCGCGGTGCCGGCGGAGCCTGCGGTGAGCCCTCGGCAAAGGGAAGGACGGAGAGGCCACGACCTGGGGTGTGGGCGCGCGGCTATTTTCTCCCTGTGAGACTGGCTCCCAGACCTTTGCTCATGCAAACCCTGACAGAGCCCGTCTAAATGAGTAGTTGGAAATGATGTGCTCCCTCCCTGGTTTGGGCTGGGGCTGAATTTTACCTACTGGGCTCGGAGAGTAGGTTTTGCTACTGAGCGTAATTAAGAACATCAGAACCTGGCACTGTGGGACCTAGCCCGTCCCTGGTAGTCAGGGTGATTGACGTTGGATCCTTTGATTTCTCCAGAGGCGTCATAATATTTTAAACTTATTATTAATTACAAGTGTATTAATCTCTGAATAGTATTAACAGTATTTCAAAATATTATAATTTCATAATATCCGACCCACTGGGAAAAAAAAGTAGTTCTGGATGAACTGAACAGCTTTATAGACAGTGTGCTTTATAACCAGATGGATTTTCCCTAGTTAGTTCCATTTCTATCTAATATTGGCTGAAGATTAAAGATACTGAATCAATGGCTGTAAAAGCTCACATTAAAAATTTGCAGTAAATGAGAAGAGGAAAATTTCATTAGAGGCATAAATTGTAGCAACTGGAATGCGTGCAACTTATTTTTAGTATTCTACTGACAGTCACCCTTGAAAGTCTTTTTTTTTTTTAAATGTTTTCTTTTCACAGATAAAAAAAAAAAGGAAGAAAATGACCTCTAATATTTTGAAATATAGAACTAATTACAGTAGGGAGTGATCCTGATCCCACTGAAGTCAACTGCAGCATTCTTTATGACATTGCAGGATAGTGCCTCTATTAAGAAATAATAAGGAAATGAGATACTTTAAAGAGAGGGGTTTAAAATGAACTGGCTCTGTTGGCCTCTTTTGTAAAAATACCTTAGAGCCACTTTTATCAAGTCAAAAGGTTCATTGAAAAGAGAGAAATTAAAAGATGCCGCTCGTGGAGCCTGGCAAAACATGAAGTTCGCAATAAATATCTCTCCAATCCAATTATAACATTCAAATCAAGGAGAAAAAAAAAAAAAAAAGATGAAATATAATGAAAGCTTTCTTTCTACTGAAAAAGTCTACTTGGAGGTGTCCAGACCTAAGGGAATTTCCAAGTCAGCATTATAGTGGGGAAAAAATGTAATGTAAATGAGAGTGAAATAATCAAATTTTTCTGGTGGAAATAAGTGCAGTTGTTTGATGTAATTTTGACACACAGCATAATTTCAACATCAACACTGAAGTTTAAAGGATCAGTGTGTCTTCATGAGATTTCTGGACAGAAAAGCCATTCAACGGGAAAATCTAAATCAGACTTTGGTATGCACATCGGGCCCCTTTACGACAGAAAGCCCTGTATTATATTAGTTGCAAATAGAAAAATAGAGATGACCCGTTTTCAGTAATTTCTAGGCACCCTTTCCACTTGAAAATCCAGTATGATTATGGCATATAAATCACAAGAAATGCGATGTGTGAATGTTTTCATGCTCACAAAATCAAACTTTGTTTTATGCCTCTAACACCAGCTCAGCCATTTAAAGATGCACACCGTTTCCGACAGTGAGTTACACTGGGCTCATGTCACCGTGTTTATTGGAGATGTAATTTTTAATATCACAGGGATATATTCCAAACAATTAAAACAATTAAAGCAGGGCATGTCTTCGGCATTTTACTCAATCTTTTAGCCTGTATGAAATATATTTGTAATTTTGGGTTCATTTCCAAATGGAGACAGATTCACACACCCTCACAGCCAAACTCAGCACAAGAACCAACAATTAAATGAAGCCTGAGATCCAGTCCAAAGGAGGCATATACTCGATTTAATTTTTAAATAGCTTAATTAATAGTTTCAGTTAAAGCAAAGAAGTGAAAATGGGTCAAACTATGTAAACATTGGTTAGAAAAACACACTGTCCAGCCAAAGCATTGTAGAAGTGCTTTTAAGAAGAATGGTCTTTAAATTTAATTTAAACATGGTTTTCTAACTTAGGTAAAAGCCCAGTTCAGACAAGGCCCAAGCCACTTCTTATGCCACGAAGAATTACCGAGGTATGCTGAGAGTTTATTTAGTCTTTGCTTGTTCCGAGGCTGCGTTTCACTCTGCAGTCATCATTTTCTCCTTGCTGTCAGCCTGCTGTTACCTCTCGGCAGCTCAGAATTCACCGAGAGCCTCGGTGTGTTTTGAAGCTGAGTTTAATCGCCAATGGGACCTGTACGAATGCTACAAAACATAGTTCACAAATATTTACTGGAATTTTGAAATGAATTGGGGTAGACTCTGCTATTGCACTCTTAGTGTTTGCTTTCTGTAAACATTCAGGTTCAAGTTCTTATTGACACGGCTGTGATGGATGGGATCCCTTACATAAGTCTCAAGGCCAGGAGGGCACTTTTGTGCCAGAGCAATTGGGGAGTAGAAGCAATACCACGTGCCTTATCTGACCAGTCATCGCTAACTAACAGTCCTCAGATCGTGGGAAGATACAATTACTGATTTGTTGGTAGTTCCTGAATTCCAGAAGGACAAAATCATAAAATTCAGAAAATTTCTCTCTCTGTTCCAGACAGCGTCTGTATACAGAGAAAGGGATGGTCTTTACTCAGAAAACATTTTTTGCAAAATCTTTCTTTGGCTCTTAAGTTTCAGCTTAAATGAAACAAGGGTTAAATCATTTGAAAGTGGTTGAGAATGTTGTTTGTAAGAATCCTTTTATTTATTACGCAGTAGCCTTTACATGAGACTCTCTCTGTATATGTTTGTAGTTTGAAGTTTCTGGTCCAGTGAGGGCAGCGAGTTCTTTGCAGATTTGCTGATTTACAGTTAACTTCCAGGATCTTAACTTTGTGGTTACAACAACTGAAAAGTTTCCATTTGTTTGGGTTTTTGTTTGCTTTGATCTGATTAAGTTAATAAAAAGAGAAAGGCGGAAGAACGAAGGAAAATTATAGGTGATAAATACCAAGACTGACTCAGGTTTGACATTACGGTGCATTGCTTTAGGATGCTGTCCGTGACATCCCCTTCATCAGCACCTCTTACTGGTATGATAAACTTTGGGAGTTTGAGCCTAAACTTTGGCCAAGTTGTAGCACGTGAAAATGTTCCCCAAATTCTCCTGTTGCACCTCGATGTGTGCAGAGCAAGTCAAGCAGCGTAGGTTGGCAATGTCTGAAGGTATCACTGCTCTTTGCCAGCTGTCCCCTTGGGAGTGTGAAGTCAGGTTTTGGGGAGGAAATCCACTGTTGGTGGCTTTTTGTGGAGTTCATGTCTGGCAACTGAGACTGATCGTTGTTTTGGCCTTCCTGATCTGATCACCTTTGCTTCCATTGTAAAGGACAAAATATTCTGTCCAGTTGAACGAAAACCAGGTGGTTCTTCTCATCACCTGCAGAACATCTGCAGAAGTAGGGAAACTTATCAAAGATCGTCATAAGGAAGAACATTTTTTACTGATAATGTTCAAAATGCAAAACCGCAACGGAAGACAACATCCTTTTCATGGGAAACAAACACGCAAACATTTTGGGTTGAAGAGCAGCCCAGATGAGCTGGCCCTCTCCAGCTTGTCCGTAAAGTTAAACATGTCAAAGGGCTCTCTGCTAGGCAAAGGAAAGATGTAGGAGAGGATTTTATAAATGGCAGTTGGGCAATTAATGTTAACCATCAATATCAGAATAGCTTAGATTGCATGATTAACTAGTAAGAGTTTTGAGCTGGCTGGTAATTTTAGATTAAATAGCCAGGCAGTCAGTGACTTGAATATTGATGAATATCCTGTGTTTTATTAATATGCATTCTCTATAAATTAGAGGCTTAGTACACAAAGAAGAAACCTAATGCTCTTGCTATTTTTCATTGCCACAGGTAGAGTTGAATAATTCATAGCAATTAATTTATTTCACTGATTTAGCCTTTTGGGGGGGGTGGGGGAAGTTGAGCACAAGTAATCTGCAGGTAATTTTTTTCACATTTATTTATTATAAATAACTCACCAAACACATTTGAAGACTAATTCTTAGTTGTGGAGAATTTTTTGTAGTCTGAAATTGGAGAAATTGGGAGGAATATGGGCAGAACTGCAAGCAACCCACCAGTCATTATAAGAACCCAAATGAATTTTAAATTGCAAAAAAGCACGGCTAATTGCAAATACAACCCAGTTAAGATCAGACTCATGTTGAACTGTATTGATTAGTGCAATACCGGTTACATTGCCCGTTTCTGCTCCTCATTTAATTGATTGTAATTCTTTAGGACCAAGATTTTCTTACAAATTTTTTTACGTATGCAGAATTTGCTATCTGTATTTAGTCCCTAATGCATTTAAAATGGAATAGGTGAAATGCTGCCCCTTTTGAAACCAAGGGGAGTTTTACCCTTGACTTTGGAAGATCCAGGATTCCACCTACTGATGGAAACATTCTTGAAAATCCTTTTTGTGCAAACAGAGCAATAACACGTCCAACACGAATGACATTTTGTATTTGTGCAAAGCTTCAGAGTATCCAAATATAGATTTTTAAAATTTTTTTAGGTAGGGGGAGATGGTGCAGCTTTAAGGACTAGACAAAGCGTTGCAGCACAAAGATCATTTGCCAATCCTGCAGCTCAGGGTGGTTGCAGCCCCGTTTCAGTGTCACGCAGTCAGATCCAGAGCAGGTAATATCTAGAAACACACGAGGAGGAGGAAGCTGTATCATTACTGCCTCTCCCTTTTGCTGGTTCTTACAACACACTGCATAGCAGTGAGAGTTGCATAGCACGCAATAAATCATTGCCTCATTATGCTCCTTCTGTAGGTTTGTTTAGGGCACCTACTCTAGTACCAGCTCCAGAGAATTATTTGTTCTTCCCAGGAATTCCTCTCAGATACAGACTTCTGTTTTGATTTGCAGAGAAAAAAAAAAAAAAAACAAAAAACTCTGTCTTATTTCTAAAATAATTTCTTAGTGTACACAACAATTTACATTACAGAACTGCCTAGGAAAGTAATTCCAGCAATGTCTGGAGATGATTTTAATTTGTAGGTGGATGATTTTGTCAAGAGGAGGCAAGAGGTTAAAGAAGGTTTTTGTGTTTTTGTGACTTGTCAACATGAAGTATTAGCAAATGAAACACAGGGTGTTCCTCCCCTCCTTTCCTCCTTCCTCCCTTCTTGCCTGCCTTCCTTTTTTCTTTCCTTCTTCCCTTCTTTCTTTCTTGTGTTCACAGAAGCTGCTGATCCCTTACCTAACCAGATTATGTTGGATTGTTCCCAGTTGTAAAAGAAGCCTAAGTACCTCATTAAAAAATATTGTGAGGTCCTCATTCACTTTTTCCGTATGTTTTTAGCCAGCCCTAGTCCACAGCTGGTGCAGGAGGGCACCGGTCTGATTGATAGAATAAGGATGTTTGACACTTGGTTTTGATTTAAGCAGACAAATCCTCTTAAGAAAAAGTGTTCATTAGTTGGCCTAATTTACTAATGAGGAGCGGTATTCAGCCTTGCTGATTTTGATAAAACAGTATTTCTTTAGCACTGCACCAAGCAAATGCTGGAATAACCTAGATTGTACCTGCAATGAATTTGAACGGCTAGAGCCGAGACTTTAGAGAGTAGGTGGGTACACTGCAACACGGCTGGGTTTTGCTGCAGTGTGACAATGTGATCTAGGATCTGATCCAGGCTCCTTGGAAATCAATGGAAATTCTACCCTTGAATTTACTGGGCTTTGGATCCTGCTCCAGTTGTGCCAGAGTGGTAATGAAATGACTCCAATTTGGGGGAAGAATTTTCTGGCTTAACAGATTCAGCATTTTGTATTGATGGGTTTGTTTATACAAGGGGTCCTGACTTCAAGTTTGAACGGTTTTCACACATGCCTTGCTCTGATCCTCCCTCCTAGTCACAGTTCCTTGAAATGCAATAAATTTCTGTTTTGTGACCACTAACAGGCATCCCAGCTGAACAATGAAATTTTGTAGATGATTATGATGTGAAACTCAATATCATTGTAAGCTCGCTCAAAATGTGACCTGCCTTCACAAAAAAGCTCCCCGAGCCTTTCAGCAAAACTGGATGTGTTCAAAGCAATAATGAAACACAAAACTAAGTCAGCCTTGTGTAATTTGGAGTTTCATTATGCATACTTCTGCATCATTGTCTCTCAGAGTCCTGGATATAATTCTTATTCCATCCTAAACTCTTAAAAAGAATTTAGGAATAGAAGATGTGCTGAGGTCAGGACCAGAAAAGACTTTTTCCAACACCCACTGCAACCTGAGTGCCCCATAAACATTTAGTACTCAGCGAGAATTGTACCCAACTTTTCTTGATGGAAGTACAGTGGTGACCTTCTCGATTGATTAAAGATGTGACATTGATTGACTTTGAAGGGATCCACATCCACCCTTCTTCTGCCAAAAAGGCAGTGGCTGCAACGTGAAGCCTCAAGAATGGGGCATTGCTCTTCCAAGTACATGGAAGACATCCAAGGGTAACGGGATAATGCAGATAATGGGATAGGGTTTCTCCCCTCCTCTCCCTCAAATACCATATAGCTAGATTTTACCCAGACTCAGGCCTTAGGAGATTTTTCTCTGATAGCTATTTAAAAGATGAAATAGCTAAGGAAGTGAGCTCTTTTTATAGGTTACGTAGGATGTTTGGTGGTTGAGAATGTCAAAAAGGACTGGTAATGTTGACTCTGCGGGGACCTTGAATGGTGATGAGGGGATGATGCTGTGAGGACCGGCGTGAGCCGCGCAGTGGAGGGGACGGTGTGGTGGGGGAAAGAGCTTTACTCCTCTGGCAAATCCACCCCTGATGATTTTCCACGCTGTCACTTTGGGGTGTCTAGTTTGAGAGATGCTAAAATGGCCCAGTTTTCCAAGGTATGCAGTATCTTAGCAATATCTGGTCTCTTTAAGGCACCTTGAGTTGGCACTGAGAAATATTGGCCTCCAAAATTACCACCTTTGAAAATCTAGGCCACTGAACCTGATATGAACTATCAGAAACCAGAGACAAGGGAGCATTTATGTTGGAGAATGCGTAGTGGCTTGAAAACTACAAATCAAAATAATTCGCCCTTTTATGTGTAAATCTCCTTCTCTTTGATACACGAATTGAAAAGCTGTCTGGTTTCCTTGTAGTTTCCATAAGCAAGCAGCGTGCGACTGTACCCTCTAGAATGCTATTTAAGCGTTATTTAAAGTGCAGACCTGTTAAGGTCAAGCAAGCTCATCTGTATGCTAAAACTGAACCCACCAAACCTTACACCTAAAACCAGCAAGCAAGGAGGTCTCGAGTTCCGCGGTTCCCTCCTGACAAGGGTACGGCGTGACAAATGGCGAAGCACCAAAAGATCAAAGTACTTTTTCAGGGATAACAATAAAATCAGAGACAGAAAGACACCAAGTCCTGGTGCAGGTGTCTGCTGTTCCAAAGCAGTCTTTCTCAGATACGACACCGTCAGCCCATTGCAAGGGGATGCGGGCAGGAGCTGCAAACTGGCAGTAATAGCATCAGTAAATTTAGATCCTGTGTGGTGCATTTCTGAGCTGGTAGAAAGACTGAAGAGTCACTGCAAGAAGCCCAAGTGGAAAGGATTACTGTAACTCACTGAACTTACCATGAGCATATTGAAAAGAAAGTTTTCAATGCAGACATGAAAAGACAGTGTGATGTGTTTTGCTCATATTCCAGAGTTGCTTTCCTTTCTCTGAGCGCCTTAATCCAGATCCTGTTGAAGTCAATAGCTGTCTTGGCCTTTCAGAAGGATTATGCCCCTAAATAGCTACTTTAGGAAGTGTACTCTGCTTGGTGATAACACAAAGCAGAGGGTGGATGATTAACACCAATTAGGATTATTTACGAGAACCTAGAAAACAATAGGTCCATAAATCATTGTCTTATCAATTGTAGTTCCTCCCGAGTAATTTAGTCATCATTGGGCAAACTGCGCTTCACTGTTCCTTAAGTAGAGATCTGACTGATGTTAGCCGAAGTTTGTGGAAATGTTGAAGGTACAATATGACCTAGTAAAATAGGAGAGTGTTACAAAACACTTCTGGTGGTTTTCAACATTTTTTGTGTTATAAATCCCCTACAGTTTTTCCCCAGGTATATTTAGTGAATTTAAGGTGACTGACAGCAGCCTTGTTTCTCTTGGGTTACACTGCAGCTCTGTCTACACTAGTGTCTCAGTTTGGAGCCTGGGGTGGTTTTGCAGTAATCCCCTGGTCGTCTCCATTTGTTGGGCACTAGTCCAGCTGCAGAGCAGCTTTGGTGCCCACAGATTCCTTCCAGAGGAGACCCAGTGGGGAGCTCTCTCCAAAAGCAAACCAGGGCTTGGTGGGACATGCGGCTCTGATCCAAGTTGTCAGCCACACCACCACAAGGTCCTTCAGGGTGTATATAACCCTCCTTTGCAAGAGTAAGGCTGTCAAACTGCCCAGAGCTCCCATGCCAGCCTGGAGTGGAGCTTGTGCTATAGAGAGGGTCAAAAGCTTTACGTGACACCCTTTTTGCCGGTGACTGGTAGCTCTTGTGACTGTTGCTCCTCTTTCTTCCACCAAGACTTCTCCTGGTTCGTTACCCTTTCCGTTTATTAACTGCCCCGTCTTCTGTAGCTGTGCCTCCTTGCTGCTGTCCTTTTTTCTTCTACTTTTATCACTTTTTGTGATCCCTTTTCCAATTTCCAACCTTAGTCTCCCAGAAGACCTGGAGTGGTGACGCCTGGATGCAGAGGAGATCACACTGCTTATAAATCTGCACCATGAAGAGGCCAAAAGTTTCTTCGGCAGCAGGAGGTAAGCCAGGACTGCTGGTGGGTGTAAGGAACGGAGAGCAATGCCACATGCATTCGAGAAGATGAAGGCGGCGTTCTTGAGGATGGAGACTTTGGGGCAGTGTCATGGTCCTGTACAGAAAGCTTGAAGAGATCTTCAGGTGGGAACACACCACCCAGCCAGCTGCTTGTTTGGTTTAGTCCATGGACCTCTGGGTTTTTCACACCAGAGACTGGAAACTCTTGATTTACCCTAAGTTTCCTCTTTGTGGACTTCTGATGCGATAGGAATGGCACAAAAAATTCAATATATCTGCTTTGCCATAACTTTTTCAGCGTGCTAACTTTCCCAGGACTACTTTCTGCTCAAATTACTGAAACTTAATTACATGAGGCTTAATTTCAGTTGCTTGGCCAGCTTTAAAAACATATATTCAAATTTGAACCACAAGGGCAGAATTTTGGGAGCCTCTTTGTCCTCTTACTTTGTGTTAGTTTAAATGAAGAAACTGTGCCTGTGAATCTCTGCTTTATTACACCTGTTCCAAGTCAGTCTCACTTCTGGAGAGACTTCCCAGACTCTTGGCAGTTTAAGGGGGAGTACAAACTACCCCTTATGTTATAGTTTATGGTTTTGAACCTGTGCAAACAATAGATATTTGTCTCCTGCTTATGCATTTTCTTGTAAATAAAATGTATTGAGACCAGAGATGGAGTTTCACTGACTTTACACCAGATAAGAATTTGTGTTGACATTTTACATAGAAGTGTTGTATAATCTGTACGTTTCTCAAGTAGGTCTTGCATCGTTTCATTGCAACAAAAAAAGAAGGGGAGGGAGAACCAAAGGAGGGGCATGGAGGAGAGAGAAGGTGAAAGGGTACAAATGGGGAACGGTGGAGTTGGAGGATAGCACTGGCTATAAATGCATTATCTAAGAATTCCCATGGTTAGGACTTATTATCTTTCTGACCTCACCATTTCATTACAATCTGCTGCTTAGGTGATAAGTAATAAATGGCCTTCAAATTTTATTGCATTTGCTCACTTTCTTTAGAAGATTTTGCATCAGTTTCTTCACCTCCATAAGATCTTATTTCTGTTAAGGCATGAAGATTTTATGTTTCTGCCGGGGTTAACTTGGTCTTCTGGTATATCAGTGTTGTTATTTAGCTAGCAAGTGTCCCACAGCAATTCATCGAGTAACACTTCCATCTATCACGTCGGGATGATCAAGAATACATTGCAGCTGATGTGCAAACACTGATGTATATCTGGAGTTGGGCACCCACCTCCAACTCAGCAGATTAAAAACTCTCCAAAGAGCCAACAAAAGAGGGCTTTTTTTAAACACCCCAACCCACTAGTGGATTACCCTTAATGTGTTGGCAGCATACCGCTTCCTTCCGCTGCAGGAATGCTAGCCTGGCTCTGCAGCCCTGTTGGGGTTTTTTTTTTGTGTTACAGCAGGCAGAAGAAATAAAGTGCAAGACTGATTTGTAATAGTTCACGGCACTTTTTTCCTCTGCAGCCCAGGATCACCTTATTTACCTCCGAAGAGGCAAGTGTAATGAGCAGCACCTCTCTTTGGGGAGTGATCTTGCCTCGTCGGCGTGGCTGTGCAGGAGAGGGCTCCTTGCAGGGGCTGGCTGTTGTTTCTAGGAGCTCACCGACATATCTTCAAGGGCTGGGGGTTCAGCTTCTTCTGCGTGAGAGAGGAGAGGAAATGACCTTCGCCCAGCTGAGCAGGGAACAACAGGAAAGCCTCACGGTCCGAAGCTCCTGCCATTTCCCACTCCCCAGAATCCGGCACTCAGGGACCGTTTTGACGAACTGTCAGGGTTTTTGTCAGGATTTAGCTGCCGCAAATATATTAGCAAAGTATGTTGATGATTCATGGCGAAATGGTGTACGCTGATTTAAGTGATGGACTAGTCATTCGGTAATGGATTTGAGAATTCCCAATCAGATTGTACTTAGTTTTATCAAGCAGGAAGCTGGCAGGCTGTGTTTTAATCAACTGATAGCATCGCTTGGCAATTGGCATCCAGCTAGTGAACAGAGACCAGCTTGCTAAGTTGCAAACAGCAACATCCACTCAGATCTTTCAGGTTTCCCTCCTATTTGTTCTGTTTAGCCTGTTTCTTTCCCAAATGAAACTTTCAGCTGGAAGTGCAGAAAGATGCAGAACATCAGATGCTCTGCTGCTCTTTCACCAGTGTTGGAGGGGGAATGGATGAGGCAGCCGACATTTGCTCCACCCTCCAGGAAGCTATGTTAAAACGACCTCCCAGATATAGCACAAAATCCCAGAACCATGCAAATTCAAGGATTTCACGTTGGCACAAGTTGCTTAAGTGCGGTAAATCTATAACATGGGACCAGACCAGGTGAGACATGGCCTTTTCCCCTTTGAGTCAGGCTGTTTCATGACCCATTATCTACTTCATCACCAAAGATGTACCCTGTGTTCTGACCTGTGCCAATAGACTTCAAGAATGGTTTCCTTTCCTCATAAAACTTGCCAGCCTCTTCGTTACTTCTGGGAAAGACCAGCTCCTGTTGAGCATCTTCACGGCGCAAACCCTCAGGTGCCATAGCTACCTTAAATAAGTTCCTACTCGGGATTTTTGTTCTATCACAATTATTGAGCTGTGCAGCCATCTACACACATGTAGCTGTACTCAAGCACGGAGTCAAACCTGGGGAGCTCGTTTGTTGTGCCTAGCTCCTGTATAGTAGTTACTGTGCTTAGCAACCCACCTCCAATATAAATATATCTGCTACTCTGAAGAGCAGGCTTGGAAAAGCACCAGAAGGGATCACTCCCCCATAAGGATTTTTTCCAACATTGCAGAGCTGTTAGAACTTTCAGAGAGAAATTCTTCTCCCAGTTAAGCTTCCCATCCAGAGAGGTCAATATTTCACCCCAGGCTGACGAAGCTCCGGTGCAACTTGTTGCGATGGGTCGTGAACCCCCATTTAAAAATGGGTTCTGTCTGAACTGCTCACGAGCCGTGCGGGCATGGAGGGAGACGGAGAGCAGCCATCCGTGCAGCTGGCTGTAGGGAGCCATCCATGATGTCTTTGCACGGGGGTCCCACGGCACCGTGTCGGGGAACGGCTCACTGGGCTGCTAGACGAACTGGATAATTCTGGAGGTTTCAAATTGGTCAAACATTTGAGGCCCTCAGAAGAGGCTGATGATTGAAAGGATGTGAAATAATCATGCTCCCAAAAAGTAATAAAAATGAAAGTGAGGTATAAGGAACAGAGAGGAGTGATTCATCGGGAAATTGTACTCTCAAAATTGTGTTGCAAATCCTGTGTGAGGGAGGAGGAGGTGTATGTAAGCATGTAAGGGCCAGATCCTGGTTTGTCCAGATGAGTTGAAGATACGATGATTAACAATCAACACTGTAATTTAAAGGAAAATTTTAACTTCCATCTTAGATATTCTCTGCTGACCATTACACGAAAATCAGAGAAACTGAAAAAGATCCCTGTCTCCAGTGTCACGTCCACCTGAGCACTTCAGCAGACAATGCCACCTGCTGCAAGAACCGAAGTTACGGTTTCCAATGCCGGAATCACAAAAAGGACATGTGAAAGCAAAGCTGAAAAAAGTCTTCTGTCTTCTCTCCCTGAACTGGAGAGCACGCGATTTCCACAGGGTCATTTTCTGTGTAAACATTCCTATTTGTATGTTTTACAGATTAAGATAAAAACATATCTTGCAAACATATTCAGTAAGTCAATTTTAAAGCTGGTTAATTAATGTATCTAAGCTTTATCACAGAGCACAAGTAAGTGGGAAAAATCCCCCAGTCAGATGTGAAGTCTAATCTTGACTTTCTCATTCTTTGGGTTCATTTATTACAAAGTTTGCTCACTTTTATAAAAACCCTGCTGATGGAATCATCTCATTTCTGAGAGCATCTCCAGGGACAGGAGGCCACATTACAATATCTCACATGATATGTCATTCAGGCAGTATCTCCCAAATCATAAAACCTGTGGAAGGGGAATGGCACTTGAATAGCAGATTCCTCCTCCTTTTCCTTTTTCTGAGCACTTTTTTTTCCAGCCCAGCATACTCTTCCTCATACTATCTCCATTCTGTAGAGAAACAGGCAGTGATGTACATCTCTCCTCGCCCTACCTGACTGCCTCATCCTCTCTCACACTACCTTATATATAGATTGGGATTTTACCTTCTGTCTCAGCTTTCATTTATATCACCTCATTGTCCATGTTTTGTGCCTACAGGTGCTACTACGTGAACTAATGAACTGGAGCAAAGAACTGATCCTGCTGAAAAAATATCTGAAAAAAGCCCAAGTTTCAGATCGATAATTTCCCTGATCTGAATCACTGCATTTCTGTCCAAAAATGCTCTAACACAAGGTCAGGATAGGTACAAAGAGACAGGACCTCTCCAGTCACGAGCCTGTTGCACTACCTTCTCAATTTTCTTCAGCAGTTTCAGGGATTTTGGTAGAGACCTCATGAGGAGTTATACGGTCTTAAAACATTTCATTGATCCATTCATGTCCACACAGTCAGACAGGGCTTCAATTTTTAAGATTCCTTCCCTATTATCATGGAAACTTGCTAATTACCATAGAAGCTTGCTAGCAACTTGCTTGAGACAGCAGTTTCAATGTAGCAAAGCACTTGCAGCTTGCGTAAATCTCAACATGCAAATCTATGGGGTCCTCTGAGTGAAAATAGGTTTTCTAGGAGATGATCCTGTTGCTCTAGGTATTATTTTAACATTCAAATCTAAGGCCGAGACCTCAATCCCGGCTCATCCAGTTGACCACAAAGACCATAATCAATTTTATTTTGTATGCTAAATCCATTCCAGATTACCACTCCCACTGCGTAATTCTTCATGTAGGAATTGCGCGCCAAACTATGTAGTCTGATTAAGACCACGTTATTGTGCCTACTAGTGCACTTACAATTTTGCAACAGGAAAATAATCCTGGCCGTTTTAAACACTGAGGAGAGCAGAAAAAAGGACAACATCAGGACTAAACCAGCCCTGACAATTTCTCATTTCCATTTATTCAGAAAAAAATCATAATTGAGACTTAAAAAAGAAAGAAAGAAAAGCCCTCCATGACTTTAAGTGTAAAATCCATTTTAGTAGCAGGAAGCTGTTATATGGTTAGAGCAGTTATTTTTATTGTCTGTCTGGGTATAGTTTTTAACTGCAGGCACAGAATAAATCAATAGTGTCATAAAGCTACTCTCACCCTCTGCCCTTTCTAAAGGGACATTGTTCAGTGTCTGCGCTGGATGTGACACAGACTACTGCTTTGATGCACAGAATTACGCCTTGACTAATATGCTAAGGGAGAGCTCTGAGTGTGACACACACCTACCTATATCTCTCTGTCCGTACCAGCTCAGAGTCACCAGATTAAAAGCAAAATAATACACAGATACACACACAAAAATGCACAGAAGTTCTTCATCAGAAGAGACGGGGGGCTATTCTGGTTATTCTCTTGCAAATGATATTTTCAATGAATTTGTCCATTCAAAAATCTTCTCAGGTGACATATTTCCAAGACTATCCAAGAAGAGAAAGTGTGCAGTGATTCATAGGATAGTCCCCACAACTTAAACCTGACTGTAATCTGCTCCTTAATACAGTGAGGAAGGACGTAGCAGGATCAGACTGTAGGAAGCTGAAGCTAGAGAAAATTGCCCTGGAAGTGTGCCTTTTTAATAGCAAGAGTAGTTAACGGCTGGAACAGTTGGCTTAGGAATGTGGCGGATTTAGCATTACTTTCAGTCTCTAAATCAAGTATGAGTGTCTTTCTAAAGATATGCAATAGCTTCAGCAGAAGTTATGGCTTTGATGCTGAAACGAGTGGGTGAAGTTCTTCAGCTGTGTTACATAGGAAACAAAACCAGATGATTATGATGGTCCTTTTCAGCCTTACTAATCCATTAAATCCTGGTTTGGGGCCTTTCACACGTTGGGGTTTAAAGCAGCCTCTTAGGTTTTCCGGATGGTTTCTGCAGGCAATACACGTTCCAGAGCTGGGTCTGACAAAATCCCTCTAAATGGGTGTCCGGAATTGACACATTTTATAATTTATATATAAATCACACCCTCTGAATGCAGTTCCAGATCTGTTTCCCTGTGCAGCTGAGTTCACTTTGTCCATTCTGTGCAGTGGGGATTTTCCTTTGCAAAGCAGATGATACACATCCGAGCTGAAACACACACCACGTGCTGCTGGATACCCCGAGAACAGTCACCCCTAACATGGAGCACGGAGAAGTAAACCTTTATGGATCAAATTCTTAAGAGATTTATTGTCAGCAATGCACGTTGTCAAGTTAATTCATCGCTCCTCTCCTTACTTGTGCATTGCAACTTCCCCAGGTTGGCACTTCTGACAAAGGCATGAAAACTGTACTTGTGCTGCAAGTGGGAGGTGGAGACAGAGAAAATCTGTGCTCTGTCTGTAGGACTCTGTGCTGAGACAGCTCTATTTTCACATCTAGTCACAAGCTGATCAGTATTACCTCGGTATTTGTTTTGAGGACGGCTCTCAAGAAATGGAATTGGAGTTTGGATTCGGTAAGATTAACGAAAGTAACCCCCAAAATAATGCAAGCAGTTTCTGAAGGTAGCGCCATTCACGTGTAGCTTAGTGCTCGGCAGGCAGAGAGACCGCAGGAGTTCGCATGCTCCTTGGTGAGCGTGGAAGTTTTTGACTGTGAATAACATTCATCTGGGTAACTTAATCTTTGTTTTCCTTCTCTCTGCAAAATGCTTAGTGCTGGATTTTGATGTCTATAAATACTGATTTGGATTTCCCTTCCTTCCCTCCCCACACTCTATTGAAAGCGAAGCCATCTCAGCCCAGTGCTGGTTGCTGACTCCTTCCCTTCGGCTCTTCCCGTCCCCGCGGTGTGTGAGCTCGGTTGCGTGCGGCCCCTTGGCTTCCCCTCAAGACGCCGGCACTTGGGAACGAGAATACCAAATGTTGGGGAGCAAACAAGACCCCAGCAGGTATGAAAAATAGCTTAGAAAAAAACCCACATGAACTTCTCAAACTTTTTCATAAATAGCCAGTGGCCGCCTGAATAGCAGCAAGCAGCAACAATAATAATAAATTACAGTAAATATCATGCTGCCACAAGTGACAGCAAACCAAACCCACTGCTGTTCAGAAATGAATTGGAGAAAATATTTCTTAATCTCTTTTTGTATTATTCAGCCAGCTGTAATGATTTATAATGCTTCAAAGAAGTTGCTCTACGGAGTTGTTTCTTAATCATCCGTCTTAGCATCTTGCTATTATCCGCATGTGTCTGTGCTTTGGCGGGGGCTCCAGCACCGCTTGCTCTAGTAGTTTCACCATCAGCTGCTGCTCCCTCCGTGCACGGTGCCTGCACACGGGCTGGGGTTGGGGCCGTGCGTGCTCGCCCTGGGAATAAACTGATTTCATGCGAGGGACCTCTCAGCCTTTCTCCGGGACCCTGCTGCCTTTGGGGACAAATCTGCTATTAGGAGGAGATGGTCTGAAATAGGAAAGCCGCGCTCAGCCGTCGCTGAGCGGGGAGTCAGCCCCGTAACAGTGCCTTGAATGAAGGTGTTGCCCCAGAAGCTGTCTGGTTTGAGCCCATTCTGCTGTAAATAATCCCTGTCTCGCGGACGTGGGGGGCTTTGGTGGTGGTGCGCGTCGGATGGCTGCCCTGCGAATGAGTCTGTCCCCCCGTGAGTCTGCGAGCGCACTCATTGTCAGCGCAGGAAAATAAAATGGTGGGGGATAAATTAAACTGGGAACACGGTATCAATCGCTGCTGTCTTTGTCAACTTATTACCAAAGATTTATACGTGACGCAGTGAGGACTGCTCAGTGACACATTTTAATTTAATTAAATTTCCTGTTGGATTGATGTCTGATCAATCAATAATGTTAATGTTTTTGCAATTTAGAGATTAAAGCTTGGATGAGCGGATATTGAAATACTCTCACATCCAGCTGCCTGGGAATATCTTCTTCTGCTTCCATTTCTCAGAAAACCTGTTTTGGGTGAGGATGCGTCCTGGGGCTTGCCACGTACCTACACCAAGCCTGAAAGCTTTGCCCCATCCTGGAGGCGGGCGAGGGAACCGTGCAGCAGCGTCACTCCTCAGAGAGACCGAGTTGCACGGAGCTAAGATCTGGGTTTGTGCAAAATCTGTATAGCTCTCTTTATTTTCTCTCCGATGCTCACTGTAGGAGAACGTTTGAAGAACGGGGCATTGCTGGTGTGATACTTCCCTCTGCTACATGCTCCTTGTTCTGGAAATCAGCAGATTAGTGGCTGCACCTGGGGTTTTGAATCTAATGGCCACCAAGGTGTCTGTCCTCCGGGGCTCCTCTAGTCCCCTCTGGATCCCACTCACTCCTGTGGCCACCACAGCTTCTTCCAGCAATGAGTTCCCCAGTTTAACTGCTGCTTTCTAAGCTGCCTTGCAGGGGACGACAGGATCCTGGTCTGGAGCTGAATTTATCACTTTTTGAAGCTCCTTGCCTGCCCAAATTTCTCACAGATGAGCTAATTGTGCTCCACCCTCTTCAGGCTGTGAAGATAAAGAGATGCTGTAGCATGTCCACAGAACCTTTTTTTCCTCTTACTGCCTTGTTTCATTTAGTGCCTCAAATATTTTAGTAGTGAGGTCAGGAAAGGCCTTAACTTATTCAGGGGAGTTATTCTACACTGACTTTTCCATGAGGCCTTGGGGTCTTACACAGCCCTTTAAAGACTTACGACTCAAGGAAAAAAAAAATCCACATTTTCAAACTTGTAAAAGTGTGAACCCAAATTTCATCTGAGTTGCAGCCGTGGCCATAGTCTCAATAAGTCAAACTAATTTGTCACATCTTAACGCCATCGCAACGTGGACGGTGAGAAATCCCAGCTTGGCTCTGAGGTCTGCAGGCTCAGGCATCGCTTTCTGGTCTCCAGGTCTGTACCATAGCTGGCTCTGTGCTACGTGGGGTGCTTATACGCTCATTGTATTTAGGGGAGCCTTAGAAGGCCAATTTCTTACCCGGCTGTATTTTAAAATCTGTAAAATCTATATGTGTTCTTTCCCTTAAGGACACTCTGGTGGCTGTTTGCTGTGTACCTGTCACTCAGACAACCCCAAAGTAACGCACAGAGGGAGGAAGGGAGGCAGAAAGGAGGAGGGGGAAAAGAAAGAGCAGCTCATTTTCCACTTTAGCACAGGCACCTGAGGGGTAGAAGTCAGCAGCTTTTTGATGGTACATGAACTCGGTAACTTAAAACAGGAAGCAAAAGAAATACCACAACCAAATAACTTTGCCTTGACCTCCTCATAAGAGAGTCAATGACTTTAAAGTAAACTGGAACTTCTTGCTGGAATTTATTTGGATGTCGGTTGCTCCTTACCTCATTAGAATAGCAATATTCAGAAATGTGCCAAAAGATTTAGGCAGGCTGTAGGACGCGATGGAGCTAATTTTGGAGGAAAGGCAGTTTGCTCTGCAAGAGTCTCCTTTTGGTTTTTGTTGTAAGAGAAGGCTTTACAAATTTGTGTCTCGCTACTGAAATACCTTATACTGCAGAGTTTCTTCCACTGAAACACACCGTGTGCATCGGATTTTGTTTCTTCCTCTGTCGTAAGCTCTGCCAGACACCCACTGCTCCGGGCGAGAGGGCAACCTCACGGTCGGTTGGCAGGGGGGGTGTCAGTGCCTGTGCGTGTGTGCGTGCATGTGAGTGTGTCTGTGCATGTGTGGGGGGAAGGCAGGGGAGAAGGAGGTATTTGTTCCTTGGAACAAACTGAGGGAAGTAACCTACTGCTAAACTAATGATTTTTTTTTTATGCTTAAGCCCTGATATATAATGCCCTCCAAGGGTGATTTTCATAGGTAGGACCGCTGTAAGTTGGTCCAACTTGCTGAGGGATCATTTGAGAAATCATTTTTTAACTTTCTTTCCTTCCTTCCTTCCCTCTCTCTTCCTCTATCTCCACCTCTCTCCCTCCCTTTCCCCCTGTCTCTGGACTGGGGCTGCGGTATCCTCTGCGGGGCACAGAAGTGCACGCAGCTCAGCGTGGCGCGGGGCCGCAGAGGTGGCCGGGGTGAGCTAATGACCCCCTGCTCTGGCATGGGGAAAAGCACCACGAGACATTGTTAAAATGGGCAGTCCTGACTGTTAGGGATTTGCTGTGCCCTCCTCATAAAAAAATAAACTGCTAGATTTTTGATGCACCTTGTTTGCAGCAGCATGTGCTGCTTACACCATCTCCCAGCAGCAGCCGGGTTTCGGCTCCGCTGCCTCATGTCTTTGCTGGTTCCAGCTAAGCTATTTCACAGCCAAAAAGCACGATAAGCCCTGAGAAAAGGATGTCCTGGGGAGCAGCCCAAGCTTTTGCCACGTTTTTCGGTTGACCGTTTGTGATCTAGAATTCCCTTTGTTGTTCAACATGCCACCTTGCTCACTGGGACACACTGCATTAGGCCCTGGCCAGTTTGCTAGTTTGGGGAGTGTAACCTGTAAGGAAGGTGGGAGTACAGAGCAAAGCCACACTGTAAGTCCCATGAATCCTGGTCCTGCAATGAAATCCATTTAGACAGCATCACCAGACTATTTCAGAGTTGTTCATCTTACCCCGAAGAGTAAATTCCTATAGGAAAATAATTTATGATCTGGGAGGGCTGTTACTTACAAGCTAGTAAAATAACTTTAGCTGGACTTTTACTACCTTCAGCAGCAAGCATCCACGCTGAAGCCAGGAATGAGCCTTTTCTTGCTAGCTGTGATACAGCATGATCTATAACAGAGCCACATGGTTTTTTGGCTTGCGTTCATCTTGTTTCCATGCAGCGCGTTTAAAAAGAAATAACTGATTTCTATTTGCAATGTTTACAGTCAAGTCACGTTGTTTCAGCAACCACATGAGCTTTCAGTAATTTATGCATGTGTAGGATCCGGGTGGCTTCTAGCATAACTGCTTGAGACCCGTTCCCTCAACTTTAGCTGTCCAGAAATTAGCCATCTCCTCCATGCCAATCATCCAGAATCCCTCCATCTTTGGGTGGGCTCAATCCCCCTTTTGAGGTAGTTTGTTTTCCTTGTTGACTGCAAGTGAAGTTGGACTTGGTGCTTAATCTTTAGATCATTCAAAAATGTCGTCACAAGTGTATTGTATTATAACCTTCACAGTTTTTCTGCACCCTTCACTGCAAAGTGACTCCTACCTGACTCTGCCTCAGGCACCGAGGACTGTCGGGTATCAGCTTCTGCATGGAAATGGGCTCAGTCCAACAGGTGGCTGATTCTGGATCTCATTACACATTTTCCCCAAGTAATTAAAACCAGAGAAGCACAGAAACACTGGCCCAAGTCTCCCGTAAGAAGGATGTAAATAAAAAATGACTGAAGCCCATGCTGGTGCCACTCTGATAGCAGAGCAGAATCGGGCCCGTTTCATCCCTTGTAAAGCATCCCTCAGGGATGCTGAAGCAAGCCTTAGCTGCATTTTTCTGTTTAAATTGGGTCTTTCTAACCTTTAGAGGAAGAAAGCTCCTTTACCCTTTACCATATTCAGCATGAGAGGAAACCTGCAGTACAAATATTCAAGTATGCCCCAGTCAGCAAATTAGAAATCAGATTATTTCTTTTATACCATGACTTACTGCCACTGTTTCAGGCTACAATGTGCGTGTGGGAGTATACAGCAACATTTAGCACTTTAATGCTAGCCACAAGTAGCCAAAGCCAGGCTTTTGTGTTACGCATAGGGCAAAGCAAGTCAAAACCCTTTGCAACCATCTATTGTGTCTGAAGGAAAAGCACACGTTTTTAACCTTTATGTTCCAGAGCTGCCGGTTGTGTCCTGAAAGTCATTGCATTTGTGATTATGCCCTCAAAAATAAAGTTTTGAGGAGCTGCGTGCCCTCCTGCTGCCGTGCAGACAGTCCTAGCACCTCTGAGCTCCCTGCCAAGGCTGTGAGCACTTTTTGCTCATTATGCCTTCAAAAACTGGCAGAGATGAAAGCAAAAATGAGCCTGTGGAGAAAGCCCCAGCAGAGTGGTCTTCAGGGCCTGTTGAGAAATGCTCAAAAGACCAAAGCTTCGTGGTTAGGTTCAGACCAAGAACCTCAAAAAGTGGTATGGATGATGGAGGAAAATGGCTAGTTTCTCTGAGGGAAAGAAATACTCCAGTTTCTACCCCAGTGCAGGAGATCTGGACTTCCTCGGTGGAAGGGAAATAAAGAAGAGTAGAGATATGTGGGTTGCACTTTCCATGTATATTTTTAATTATGGCACATCTATCATTCTTAGCACTGCCTTGAGCAAAGAAAGATAAAACAGCAAAAGCAATAGCAAGATTTCCACACATGTAGCCAGTCTCAAAATCAATGGGAGTTCGGTATCTAAATACCTTTAAAAACCTGACCACCGGTTCCCTGAGGCCCCCCGTGAATATCACAACCTTAAATCCTGGTGGATGTACTGATGTTGCTCAGCCCGTGGAAGGCAGGGGGTTGCACTCAGGACAACATTTGGTTTGTAATGTGAAGGGCTGAAAAAATGTTCCCTTTAAGGTTGGCCGGCTTAAAGCTGCGCACTCTTATTCTTCAGCATCTCTTTGGTTACAGGTAGCGTTTGGCCATGTACCAGCAGTCAATGAGAGGAATTTGGTGACTGTCCACAAATGCGTTTTAGTAAATGTTCATTACCCCCGCTACATTTGAGTATTTTGCAGGGGAAAATGCAAACCTTCACTAAGTCTTGGTAGGAGAGGAGGAACAAAGGACGTTTACGCTTATTCTTTGGCATACAAATAGAACGAATAAATATTCAGGCAACTTAAAAAACCCTTTCCACTGAAGATGAGGGAATCCACTGAAGTCACGCCACGCGGTGGATGCGAATGAGAACTCTCGCCGTGCCTCCCTTTCTGTCCTGCCGAGCTGGCACCACGGCACGTGCTTGTCTCGCTGCTGCGCGCAAGAGGTAGCTCACCCAAGGTTAGGTTACACGAGTGACTTGCTTAGCCAAGGTGACTCCTCTCATCTGTTACATATCATAGGGTTATAAATAACAGAGCCACCTCCGTTTGATCAGGCAGGGGAAGCTGACAGCCCCCTCCCTCCTTCGGGATGCTGCAAGGATTACACACGGGAGGAAGCCAGCAAGCGCTTGCGTCTTTACTGCGGAGGGTTGGGTTGGTCTTTGCTCCTCTTTAATTAGAGTTTATTGGTAAAGCAACTCCATTTTTCTGCTCCTGGAAAATCTGGGCTGTCAAGGCCTAATTCCTTGGGCCTATCAAGTGTGAGATATGTTTACCAAGTCCCTCCAGGATTAGCTGGGTTGCTATCAAAACCGAGGAGTATATTTCTATCAGTGAAAACCGCTATGACAAGGTCTGTCCCCTGAGACAAATGGCCTGTTCCATGGAGGCTTTAAATAGGAGCAATAATGGTAGTGAGCAGCACTGAGTTGAATAATTAGATTGTTCTTCATAAATCCTCGAGTGAAGACTTCCAAGCAGGTCCATTATGTGTGTCGTATGTTAGCACTGAGCTTTATGTGGTGTGGACACCACTCTGCGCCGGGCTGCGGTGATGGGTGAGTAAATCACCAAAGATTGGGACAGGAGGAGTACGGCTCCTTCCCCTCCTGCCTTTTCCCCCACGGAGATCATCTGCTCTGAACTGCAAACACCCGTATTATTTATTTTATTGCTCAAAGAGTTTTCGAGAGGACTAACTGGAGTAATCTCTGAATATTTATTTTTTGTTTGTTTATATTCAGAGCCTGGAAAACACACATATTTTGTTCACGTCCCCAGACTGGTTCATTTACTGATTCACTTAAAACATCCTTGCAGATCCATTGAGAGATAACTTCTTCCTCAGAGGGATGCAGTCGTATAATAGCAGCTCAGTATTATCTCCACATATCCTTGGTGGGATTTCCTCTTGCCAACTGAGAACTGATCTTTTCTTTTAAAAAAAAATCTTTCTCCCTCCTCCCCTCTCAATTATTCAGGTTTTCTCTCTCTTTCTTGCTCTCTGTGTCAGTTACAGAAAGAAATCTCAGAAGACCAAATGTCATTTAACCCTAACCCCGACTGGTAATTTTTAGACATTTGGGAGGAAATCCTGGAAGGCAGCATGTTTGCAGGCAGGGACGTACACCCACCCGATGCACGATGCGTGTGCATGCTCAGGCAAGCGCTTCTGCTAGACCCAGATGCACTCCATTCGCTTAGAAACGCGTTTGTCAGCCCTGGTTAAACAACGCTGGTAAAAAGAACAAGAAATCGCGTTATTCCCCCGAGAACAGTGTATACACCTAACTATTTTGTCTGCCAGTAAGAATCTCGTGTCACTGTAAGGTTTATAGGAGCTGACCGGCAAAGGATGCCCTGATGATAAATAAAACACCCCTATCCCACGTCCCACGACTCTATACATCTGAGCAGCTGCAGTGCCCTTTCCAGTTACCTTGGCTATGAAGATGTTTCATCTGTCTTTGGACCAAGCCCTATGTTATAGGTAGCTAATGGGGTCCCATGATGGAAGGGACACGTCATACAATAGGGCTGGGAACAAGCACCAGCCATGAGCCAGCTTCTGATAAAGTTCATGGCCTCCTGTCAAATTCTTCAGCTTGCACACGAGCATTAGGATGAGCTCTGGGCTCGGTGTGATCCACCGGCTCCGCCACGACCCACCGTGCTCTGGTACCGACAGCCTTGCTCCCAGGTCGTCGCTCACTTGTCCCTGATGGAAAAAAGTTCTCCAGTGTCAAAACACTGCCGGGATAAACAGTCTTAAGCATTTACAAGGCAATTTAGGTGATAATCATCAGGGTAATAGAAAAATAGTATCCATATTCATTTAAAGGTGTGCTGTGCTTTCCTTTCCCCTTAGCGTAAGAAACTCCTTGCCAGGCTGTGAAACTAAAGTGACTGTGAGAATTTTTAGAGGCACATTCCTCCTCGTATCGTAAGAGCATGAATTCCAGGAATTTCCTATCCGTAAGAAGTTTGCATTCCTAGGACGCAGCGCTTGCACCCTTGAACACGAACTTCCCCGACGCTGCGACAGAAGCCAGCCCCGCTCCTTTCTGCTCTGCTTGGGCAGCCGGAGCGGGGTTGCAGACTTTCTTAGCCTGACTCCGAGCTGCGAGTGCCGAGCACAGCCGAGAGTCAGGCCACATCCATCCGAAGGTGATTTTCGGTGCGATGCCTGGGAATTTACGCGTGACCTTGTTTCCTAAGATCTGGCTTTTCTGTAGGGTTGTTCTGCTTTGAGCTGAGCTGCCTGCAGGCAGGCAGGCTTTGTGCCTGTCAGACAGAGCCAGCAGTGAGGACGTCTGCCAGCGAGTTTGTCCGTATCTAGTCCGAGAGGGGACCAAGTGGCATTTGGCCCTCGGGCACAGCAGTAATTCAGTATTTCAGGTGATAACCATGGTTTGTAAGTCGATTCATTAGATGAGAGTCCACCTGTTATCTCCCCCTCCAGAAAAGCAGTTTGAGATATTTTAATGTTGCAGATTCTGGCCTGTATGCTGGTTAGGAGAGGAGATGTCGAGCAGAGCTCTGGGCAGATCTGGGGACTCCCGTCCCACCAGAGGCAGGTCAGAGCGCACAGTAAAATCCAAGTCTCCTGCACCAAAAGCAACTTACGTTCTATAAAAGTGGAGTTAGGTCTTCTTAACAGGGTCCAGGCAGGTAAAACTGGTCCCAGTTTGGAGACGGGACTGAGTCATCAGCCCCAGTCCTTGTTGCACCCTTTGCTTCTGGCGGAGAGCTGCTGATCTGTAATGTAGCTGGACTGAGGCACCCAGGACACTCAAAAGAAACGGGAAATGTGTCTGCGGACATTAGATGATTCAGGGCTTGCTGGCAGCTGAACAGAAGTTTTCTGGATTTCAATTTTGAACTCGGGCAGCTTTATTCCACCCCGTTCCCACGGTGGGCACCTCCATCCTCTTAGGAGCCTGGCCTTAGTGCTACGTTAGCGCACGGCATTAACGGCACTTGCCTGCCTCAGAGGCACGCTGAGGAGTCGAGCACAGTCTCAAAATCGGGGCCCTTCAGTCACAGGACCGTGTAAGAGCCTTAGATACATTCATTTCTTCTTCCAGAAGGTAAGGTTCAATTTCCAAAAGGTTCTGGGAAGTACCTGCCTAAGCCAAAAGCTGGTTCGCCACCATCTGATTTTGCTCTTGCTCCATGCATCTGCAGGCTGGTCCGGTGCCAGGCTCCTTCCCAGTGCTGGTATCCCTTATGAAAATAAAGGCAGTGGTTTTTTCATGCATCAAAACCCCCCTCTCTTCAGATCAGGAAATATTTGCTGCGAAAACAGAAGGTGTTCTTTGCTCTCCAAAGATTACTTTATAAGCCTGAAACACATCAGGCCCCAAAATGTCCGTAGATTGTCTGAATTTCCTAAAGTAGGTTTAATAAATAAAGTCTCAAGACTGAAAACACTGTCTGTTTGCAGTAGGATTTCTCATTACATTTCATGCCTATTTCAGCTTTATGAGGATATGCTGGTTTAACTCCTTTCTGATGCTGTTTCTTAATACAAGCAGATTTTCTAGATTAGTAAAGATATATGAAACAAAAACCTGGAATTAGATTTGCAGAAAGTCTGTTATGTATACTAGATAATAGGTAGACGTTAAACCAAGACAAAAGAAATTCACTGTCACAATAACAAATCCATTTTAAAGTCCATTTTCAAAGCAATCAGATCACCGCAGAAACCCAATGACAAATACATAACAATAATGTATATCTAAGTAGTAACTTTCACCCCAAGGAATCCAGAACCTCCAAAAAGATCAGCGTGGGAGGTGGCTCTGGGGTGAAGAGATCCCAGTGAGTGACACTGGGGTTCCGGAGCAGCCCTGGCAAGGTCACTGGAACAAACTTGCCTTCATCTAAAAGACCCCCGGCAATCGCAGGAAAGGCGAGTTCTGTTTCCAGTCGGACTGCCGTGCCCACGGTCAGCACGCACGTGAATGAGAGGTGAACTTTGCCTCTCTTTGCAAAGGGCTGAGCAACAAAAAAAGAAAGCGGTTTCCCCTTTTAAGGGCATAAACAGGATGAAAGTGCTGCTTCAGCCCGGGGTTGTCTCGCTGCGTGAAGCTGCCCTGTGCTCTGGGTGCACAATCGGAATAGTTTTGCAAGGGGGTTTTTACAGTCCTTTGAAAAACACCGATTTTTTACTAAATATTAATGGAAGCTTGACGTGAAGTCAGCTCGAGCTGCAGAACAGTGCTTATAATAATGATTTATGTATTAAATGCAGCTGATCTGTTATTTTTATTATCTTGATGTGTTTTTGATGTTCAGTTCTCATAAGAACAGCAGCCAAGTGGCACCAAAACCAGCTTTGAACATGTGCATGTGTGCATGCCTTAACAAACACTACTCATGTATGATGTTTTAGTCAGGGCTCTGAATAATCGGACGTAAGTAATAAGCGGTGCTTCGTGGGATGTCATCACTCCATTAGTTTCAGCATGACAGAGTCATCTGTAGCCAGGAAGCTTCTGCTGAGGTTTTGTGTATCATCTGCAGGAACTTTTCTGCCTTATCTGTGGAAAATTGATCCATACAGTCTCTTTAGAGACCTACATCAAATATTAATTTTGCCTATTTGTTCGATGTAATTAGCAGGTGTGATTAATCAATTAATCAATCTGCGATTCCTATCTGTGCCACAAACAGCTTGCTGGGCTGTGTGGGGATACTGTGAGCAGCGATCCCACAAACGCCTCTCACCTCCCCATCGCAGGAGCCCTTCCCGACCCACGTCGGGGTCTGGAGCCACCGAGGTCTGGTGCCACCGGTGCCTCTTGCAGCCCAAAGTCCCTGGAGAGGACAAGAGCATCGGCGAAGCCTTCAGATGAGGACCTTGCTGGTCCCGTCCCCTGCGGAGCTGGGACGACAGTCCTGGCTTGCCTTGCCGTGGGGCTGGAGGGCAGAAGGATGCTCCTAGGCGAGGGGTGCGGTGGCCCCAGTGGGTCCCCTGGCTCCCAGTAGAGCAAATGGGCTGGCGGGGGGAGCCAGGGCTGTGCTGGCCCCCTCGGCAGCCCGTAGCTCCAGGTGATGCCTCGTTTTGCCTGCGCCTAGAGGGGACACAGCAAAAAAGAGCTGCCAAGAGGGGGTGAACTTTTTACGGCAGGCTTTTGGTGACTTTCCCGGCCTGATTTTGCAGGCCTGAGGGATGCAGGTAGGTCACGTGAAGTTCAGGTAGACCTGAAGTTCTTTAAATGCTTAGATATGCCAGACCTTGGGACTTCTGCTGAGTGGGCGGCAGGCAAAAGCCCAGCCCTATACTCAGGGACTCAATGACTTTTTAAATTTAGCTCCAGAGGTGGTGCTGGATTTCACGGAGAGCGGGGAGTCTGGATCACGTTGCACAAGGGAACGAGCACCCTTGGGTGTTCCCATTCCCTGGAGCACTTATTTGGGGGCAGTGGGAGGGGTATGACCATGGATATTACAGGCAAAGCAGGGAGACATGTCCCTGTGCTAAATTGCCAGGTGCGAGACTTTGCATTTCTCGGTGGCAGGCGGCGAGGACCTGGTGGAGCAGCATGGCAGGACCTTGGGCTTTGCTCTAGCCAGGGGCATGGGGTTGAACCAGTGCAGGTACAGGAGCCTTCAGTGCAGGATGGGCATTTTCAGAGCGTCCAAAATTTGTAGAGGACACGCTGAGGGACATTATTGCAGTCTCCAGCTTGCATGTGGTTTCTTCCAACACTGTGGCAGCATCTGCTCTGCTTTTTAGTCAAAGTGGCTCTACCCAGGTGCTGGGTTACACAGCTGAAGTCTGTGTGAGTCCTCTGAACCACCTGTCCCTTTTTCGGTGTCGTATTCTGGACCAACTCTATCCTGTCCTGCCTGTTTTTCTTTGCTTTCCCCCCGCTATTGGGAGTCCTCCTATCTTGTGCCTTGCCCACCATCACCCTGGAGGACCTGGACCAAACTGCACATCTGTCAAGATAAGGTATGAGTGTAATCCAGGAGTAACCACGTTGATGCTGTGTGCTGACAGCCCCTGGGTCTGCCTTAAATCCTTTTCCTGTTCTGTGATCTTTTGGTTCAGCAAAGCCTATCGCCGTAATATATATCCCTCTGGCCAACCTGACCTTACCCTGGCCTAGGGTGGGGTGCTTTTTTTTCATTTATTGGGCTCATTGGGCCTGATTTCATTCCTGTGAATTGTATGCTTTGCTGACCTGGGAAGATTTGATGTTCCACAAAGGCAAATGCCCCCCAGAAGATGAACTGGTCTTGGTTTCGGTGTGATTTTTGGATTAGAACCGCCCAGGGTAGCACTTTCCTCAGAATAGTTTTTCTACAGAGTAAAAAGTATGAGTCTCCATCTGATGCCTTGAACTGTCATCGTAATAACCTCAAATATAGCTGTCTTCACCACATCACCGTCCTCCTCTCTGACCCATAAAGTTTTACCATTACAACCTGCCCTTAATCACCTAACCATTTCCTTAGTCTTTCAAGGACAATGGTTTTTATGCCATACTTGCTAACCTTACGTATTAGTCTACCATCCCGGGCTGCGTTTAAATGACTTTTCTGAAATCTATGTGGATTAGCTCCACTGCTTCGCTCCTGCCTGTTTTTCACGTTAGCTCCTAAAACAAATTCTGCCAGATTTGTCAGACAAGATTTACCCTTTATGGAGCTGGGCAGATACATTTTTATCAGTTCATATTTCTCCAGATGTTGGGTGATCTCACCACTGCTAACATCTCTAAAGTCTTGACTCTGATTTAAAAAAAAAGCCCACATTCTGCAGGTTTGGGGCCAGATTCTCACCTGGTGGGAGTGAGCGCGTGTGTGTGCATCAGTTTTTATGAGCGTTCGTATCAGCTGATAATCTACTGCAAATATGTCTTGGTTTCTGCCTATCTCTTCTCATAGATGCTCAAAGATGTTTGCTTTATATCAGTTTCTCTTTACCTCTTTTTATCTCCAAGAAATGTCTCAAAACCTCTGTTATTGGGCACTTAATCTCTCCTGCTGTTCCATTAAGCAGTATGGGCTAAAAGTACGCCCTCCGCACTCAGCCCTGTCTCCTCCTCCGCGGTATGAGTTTGCTTTGGGGATTATTCGTGCTCTCAGCTCTTCCCTGCCTGGCTGTCACAGGAAACTTTGCTTCTGTGTCTGTCATCTTACCTCCAGGTTCCCCCATGAGCACCAGCCAGGGGAAATAATGTAATTTCCCTCATTTCAGTCCCTCTCCCTGTGTTATTAAGCTCTCTCGACCACCTCTCAGTGGTCCGGCCGCCTCCCTGGTAATCTTGTCTCCTTTACCTGTTTAAAAGAAATCTTTCATTGTTTTTTATTCACCCCATGGGCAATTCTTCTCTTTCTGTCATATTTGGTTTCCTAATCAGCTTTTTATATCTCTTCAGCTTTGCTTTATAATCCCTTTCATCCCCTTAATATTTGCCTTCTTACCCATGTCACCTGCCTCTTTCCTCTCTCCGATAGCTTTTATGACTTCCTCAGTCATCAGCCTTCATCGGAAACAGCGCTCGCCCATCCCTGCTTGACAGAGATCGCTGTTTCCAAGTGCTACACTCATTTCCTGAGTACGAGTTGCTGTATGTAAACGAGGGCTCAGTGAATAGGCACCGGTGCCTCTTATATTGACTTTTATTTCTTGCTTGCTGCTGTTTGCTCATGAGCAAATGGCAGTATTCTCACGTGCACTCATGGCTTCAGTTTGGTTCTGAGTAGCTCGGTGATTTTATTTTTTTTCCTTTGCGAATGAAAGCCACCCCAAAGCAGAGAGCCACCATACAGACCGCCATGGATCTGTGAAAAAGGTGTAATGTTTTTTTTTTAGAGGGACTTTAAATACTGCGGGAGTGTAGCTGGCCCATTCTGCTCTCAGAATAGCACTAAAATACTCTTTGCCATTAACACATCTCAAAACTATTACAAAGAAAGTCAGTGGTGGTGGATTAAGCATAGGAAGGGAAGCAGTGAGAGTTAACTGACTTGCCTAAGGCCATCCAGCAGGTAAGTGGCGGAGAAGAAAACAGACTTCGCTCTTCTACCCAGGACTGCGTCCACTGAGCCAGGATAATTCCTGGCAAAGCAGCAACAGCGAGACCACCGAATCAGATCATTACTCATTGGGTTTTATTTGTTCCAGCACTAGGTGATGAAATGCAAATGGTAGAGGCAGATGCACAATTTCAAATCCTCTGTGTGCGACGACTCAAATACCGGAGCAGGATTTTCTCTCCCTCTGCAGAGCAGTGCTTCTGAAGCTGCACAGAGGCATGGAAAAGGGCATTCAATGAGTTCACATGTTCAGAGAAATCTGAATTTGCAGAAATTTCTTTCTCAAGCAGCTTCGCTCAATTGCAGTGTGAAAAAATGTATAGCTACACACACACGCGCGCACACATATATACATATGTTTTAAGCAGTACAGGTCCCAGTCTCTATTGTGGTCTCTTAATCTTCAGGCTGAAGAACTGGGAAGGAAAGAAGAGGTAAAACAGGAGGAAGACCCAGTGTGGCCCGTCCTGCCCTGCCCTGCGCCCAGCCCAGATGCACACATCTGGCAGCCCCTCTGGAGGGCGAGGGCTGCAGGGAGGCGGGGGGACAGAGGCACGCCAAGCGCGTGTCCAGCCGTTAGCAGGGGTGTCCTCTCCCTCACCGAAACATTTTGGCCAGCGGCGAGCAGCAAGCTCGGCAGTGGGACGTGCAGTGGCGCTCAGGCAGCAAAGTGGAGTTTTTTAATATATATTTAAAAGAAAGAGTTGGCACAAAGGGAGGTAGAAACGAGCTGCGAGTGTGAGAACAAGAACGAAACCACGCCTTTGTTCCTCCTAATGCTCTTTCCCCCGCTTCGTGGTGATTAAGGCTGGTCAAAAACTTCTTCGTGCTCTTTATGTTTTTGACAGAGCATTTTTAGCTTCCTTGCCGTGTTTTCAGGCTTTTTCACAAAAGGAAACACTCCCAAGTCCACACAGCCTTAAGATTCAAAAACAGTTCTGGGTTTTTTTGACTTTTTTCAGTTCTTCAACAGAATCGTGTTGCAATCAGAAAGAAGATTCTTCAAGAAAAGACACTAATTAACATTTTATTGTTATAATTATTCCCATCATATTCCCTCTGCTATACAGGTCCTCTCTTTCATCATTTATTACAGTGATGTAACTATACAACAGGGCTTGTGTACAAGAAAAAGACAAAGCTGAAGGCTTAATTCAGCATCGCGAGCATGATGAAAGGAACAAAGGATGATGCAGCTATGCCCTGATCCTGCAAATACTTATGCACATGGATAACTTTGCTGCCAGGAGTATTTCTGCTTGCAGTAACTGTGCGCTAAAGTGTCAGCAGACTTGAAGTCATAGGGCCTGATTTAAGCTCTGCCGGAGTCAGTGCACAAACTCTGACACGTTTCAGCAGGGACTTTGCCAGTACTTACTTAGGGAAGCATTTTAGCACTGCTGAGTTTACTTGCAACCTAATCCTGAGCATGCATAGGCTTTCCCGGGCTCTGAGCACACGCTCCTGCTACTAGATGTGACAGTGATTGATGACTTGATTCATCGCTATTCTGTAAAATTACCTCTCGCGGGCACTGCCAGGTGGATCAACAGAGCTCGGCTCGGCATCGCCAGCAGCGGGACCGGGCATCTCGCTGGCCGTGGGGCACGGATGCCCAGGGATGCTGCCCGCAGGGCCAGCTGCCTTCCACAGGGCTCAGGGTGCTGCTGGTTTTGTCCTGGTCTTCTCGAGAAATGATGTCTTTGGCGAAGGAAACTCCCAGGGATGACATTACCGTGCCAGATAGGCGTTTTTCAACCCTGCGGGGGACATCTCTATGCTTCAATTAGTCCCTTAATTGAGCTATTTGCAGGGGAAGACTCAAGGGAGCTGAACACCTATTTTCTTGCAGTTTAACTACCACCAAATCTAAAGACTTAGTTTGTCCCTTAAATAGGAGCAAATATATAGTGTCTCCACAAACTTTGTCACGGTGAATTGCCTAATATTTTCCTGCCATAGTAATGGTTGTATGATCAAACTGTGGTCTGAAGTATATTCAATTGTAATTGAGTTTTGATCCCATGATTTTTAAACAAAACCTTGTGCATTTCCTCCAACTACTTCTAAAGCAAAGGGCTAGCTGAGTTTTCAGGCCAAATATTATAGACCCAATTCTCTTTTTGTGCCAAGTTTTAAAATGGTATCATCCCAATGTTTCAATGTTCTAAATTTAGGGGGGAATGAGAAGAGCAACATCAGGTGTGTCCTTAAAACTAAACCAGGATGCGTTCCTCCCTTAAAAATAAATTTTTTAAGGGGGTATCTGGAAGTTTTAACCCCAAACTCAAAGCCTGCTTTAAACCCACCGCTGTTGCAGGGCTGAGCTTCAGCCCTCGCCCCCAGCCTGCCCTCCAGCCCCTCTTGCAGAGCAGACGATCAACGCCTGCCAGGCAGTGCTGCGGGAAGCATGTTGGCAGCAACGTTAAACCAAGGAGCAAAACTTCTCCTTCAGAATCAGCATCCCTCACCTATACCAAACCAAGCTACAAACAGCAAATCATGTCATGCTAAAAAAAAAACCCAACTAAAAATCTCTATGTGACTACTGCAGCTAGAGCCCTATGCTGAGCTCTCCAGTGCTCTCTGGGTGTAATATTGCTTCACCGTCCTACCCCATCGCAGACCAAACTGTGAATATAACCCTAAACCTGAACTTTGACCCTTAGGTCAGGCCTTTCTTTAGGATTATTCTAGCAAGTGCTGTCAAAGCCAAAATTAGCATAGCTATGTGGACCCTGTAAGTAACTGCCGCAGTGAAGCTGAGATGCTCTTTTTTATGATTCTTGAGTAAACCAGACTAACCATGCATCTAAAGTCATCCCGAAGGCAAATTAGCTTTACAATCAAGGGACTTCGGTTGGTCTGGGCAGCTTTCCACCAGGGCCTTATAGCGAAAGCTACTGCAACATCCAACTTCTCTGCGGGGTGACTGGACACAAGTAATAAACGCCTGAGACTGGTGGTTGGCCTGATTTTCATCTCCTGGCTCCTGGTTGAAATAAATGTGCTGTCACATGATATGAGTATCCCATGAGACTTATGTATTATTATATCCAACTCGAAAATTAACTCTAATGTGAGTTGCACAGAACACCAATGAAAGCAACCATTAATTGTTAATATAAACTATTAATGAAACACCAGGATGAAGGTCAAAGTGCATGACTGAAACCTCGCAGCAAATGAAAGGATTATTTTGCCTCTTACTGAGCATAATTATCATCTGAATTTCATTGGCTTTCTGATCAAACCACTTCCCTCTGCACTGACCTGTTCCACCACTGTGGTAAATCTGCTCCCCAGAACTGGTATTTGCTTTTCATTGTCCACCAAGGTTTTTATTAGCATCCTGGATGTCTGCGAGGAGCAGAGAGCCGGCACCCTTTCGCCTTTGTTCCTATGGGAGCTTTTTCCCCCCCTTCCATTGTCCATTACTCACAATAAATTTGCATTGACCTGGCTCCCCATAAATTATCCCGTCTCCTGCTGGTACGTCCTTTAACTGTCCCGGTTCACATTTTGCAGGTCCATGACGTGGTGGACACACCTGAGGGCATGCAGCCTGGAGTGGGAGCAGGCCGCTTCCCACGTTACACGGATCAAAATAGCAGGGAGATGACAAGTTGGGGGGGATGTTTTGGAAGGACTGTCAATCAGTTTTCCTTTTCTCCTGCGTGCGGCAGTGTGATCAGCCTCACCCAGCAGTTTTACTTCAGTAATTTCTCATACAGGCTTGGACTGCTCAGATACTTTCTGCTGTATATTTTTGTTTATTTTTTATACCACTCCCCCCCCGCCAAAGTCTTTCCCCAGAAAACGCTGTCTTTGTTTTTCCATAAGAAACAGAAATCCCAGCGAATGAAAAGGACTGGATCCTAGGGCAGAAATATTCTGGGGTTTTTTTTTGTTTCTGACAAACCCTAAAAAATTTTTTAGGTGTGCAAGAAACCAACTCTCTGTCAACGTTCATTGCTTTGAGGAAATTTCAAAAGTGCTGCTCAGACCCAAGATTTCTTGAGAGTAACGTCTTGGCTCAAAAGTTCGCTGTTACGGTCCATGCCTAAACTGCAGGTTTTCTTGGAGGTACAGACTAATTCCTGGGACGTTGCCTACCTGCTCCATGCCCTGCTGGAGAGGAGCTCGTTGGCAGAAGTAGAGCATTTGGCTCTGTGACCACCCACCGGTGCTTGCCTGGGGTATGGGGATCGCAGGGGACGGGGTGAGACCGTGCTGGGTGGGCTGAGCCCAGGTGGGCCCCCCCCCAAACCCTGGTGAACCAGGCTGAGATAGGAGCTGCCAGGCTTGAGAGCTTTGAGTTGCAGCAGTATAAACCTGTGCCTGGAGTTAGACCTGGTTTAGATGCTTTCTGAGTTTTCCGAGACAGAAAAAGGGCCTGGGACCAGTCAGTCCCAACAGCAGGGGTAGGTGTTGCTCTCGGCCAATGTCACAGGAGACCTGTGCTGGAGGGTGGTTGTATGAAGTCCAAACTCTTTGTAGATAGAAGTCCCCATGGCTGAGATTTATTGAGCCAGTTGGTGTTGATGGTTATGTTGGTGAGGACTTCAGCTGGGCGTGCTGACCTAATTAATAAGTGATATTATGCTAATGGGCTGCTCAGAGTCTTACGCGTGTTTCTGTTTGCAGGTTGTCTGTAGAGTTACCTGATTTTCCATGAAGAGCATGACCCGTCTGCATGGATCTTTCTCGGTTTGGTTTCTTTTTTTTTTTTTCTCTGTATGCTTTTCATTTTTTCATTTTTTTTAGAAAGCGAGAGTACAACCCTTGGGTTGCCTTTACCAGGGGAAAATATTGTGCCGTTTCTGTTAGCATGGGCATGTGTAACTTGCTCCTTTGAAGAGAAGGTCCTAATATGTTAAGGTATGCCAGGCTGTGACAAGCTGAAATCTCAGCTGAAGAGCCCTGTCAGATCTGTTCTCTCATCCATGCCCTCCCTCCGTTCAGACCCTGACCTTCCCCATCAGATAAGCAGCACAGATCTCGGCCCTGCGTTCCCTCTGCAGTCTCAGCTCATTAAAAATTCATTGCCTAAAGTGAATCTATTCTGTTGCTGCTGAAGTGTTATTTACCTCGGCCCGGATTTCCTCAGGTTCTGACAATTAAAGGGGGTCCAAGGAGAGGGCTGAGTCACAGGATTAAGTCTTGGGCAATAACTCTCTTGTAGCAAGAGACGATCATGTAAAGCCATAATTTCCCAGCTGCGTTTTGGTTCCCCTTCAGTGCTTCATTAAAGGTGGTGACTCAACAGAAAGGACGGAGGCACAGGTTAACAAGAATCCCTCCTTTTGTGGGATTAGAGCCTTGCATAGTGAGGCTCTTTCAAAGGCAGGAGATGTTGTCAAGCATCATTAGGAAGCCGTTTTAAACAAGAGTCATAAAGCACCCTTTGCGGTCAAACGAATTTATTAGAGAGGCGAGTGAGTGGAGGCAAGCACTGTAGGAGAGAAATAGATGAACAATTTGCACAGCATTGATAACAAAGCAGTTCACCAGATTCAGAGCTGCTACCATTAGAACAACTTAAAAGGATTTTGCAAAAATCCCAGGGTGTTTTTCGTTCTGGATGAAAGCGGCGACTTTGTGGATGGCACTGGCAGACAACGGGCACGTCTTGAAATCAAGGTTTGTGTGCAGGTTCTCTGTTTCCCAGCCTCATGATAATTCCTTCCAACAAGTGGAAGTGGGAAGAAACTGGCCTCTTGTTGTGCCCCAGTGATCATGAAAGCCCCCACGAACCCCAGTTTGGACAGCCCTTCACAAAGGCTGAGCAGCTGGGGAAGAAATCTGGGGCTTTGCTCAGAGCTGGGTTTTTCATAGAAAGCGCCAGGGTAAAACTATAACCCAGCTTCCTTCGAGAAGGTCATGTATTTGCAGTAATTTCTCAGACAGCTTCTGGAAATATTCTGTAGCAAAGCGTGGTTTGAAGGGCTGTGAGAGAGACTTCAGATATTATCTGATCTCTGATAGGGTCTGGTTTTGGAGAGAAAGAAAATGCTGGGTTTGGGTTTGGGGGGGGGGGAGAAAAGAGGGAAAGAGGGGAACGAAAGGAACAGATGAATAAAGGCTACTTGTTTGGAAGGAGGTAAGCAGCTTTATTATGCAGTTAGCGTGATGGACTGTGTACTGTGTTTGTTTATTGAACCAACAGCATAAATCTAAATGAACCAGTAGCTCAAATCTAAACCAGCTGTGGCTGAAGGTAGAGGAATGCCAGATACTAATCATCCAGATAGCACCAGTCCTGGTCATGGGGATTCCCCCCCCCCCGCCGCTGCCATCGTCGAGAAATGTGCGGAAAAAATCCCATTTTCTTTGCGTGTTCGCTTGGGCCACAGCGACCAGAGGTTCGGCAGGCTGATGTGAGCCCCACCAAGAGCCTTGTGGCTCCTGCGTGCACGCACGCTTTGCTGCCCAAAGGACAGAGGCTGGCGGTGGGACAGATGGAGCAGGAGCTTGAATGGACTGTTATTTTTGGAGTGGTTTCTTCCACTCTGTTTGAAGGGCTCTTGCTAGGGCATGTTTGGAAAGAAGCGATGCTAATGTTGCAGGGAGCTTGCAAGAGGGATGAGCCACGGACAAAGGAGTGGGTATTTATGCCGTCTCTTTAGAGATTGAAAGATAGCTGTTCATCGCTGAGGTTCTTTGGAGTGAAAAGCAGTGGCCAAAAGTACATCTCCTGGCCAGGAAGGGTTTTTTAATTCGGTATTCAATTATTTATATGTGTAAGCTGGTTTGCAGATGAAGCTGCAGCTCCTCCCTCCCTCCCTCCCTCCTCCCAGTGCACACCAGGAGCGTTCAACGTGGGGCTGGGGAGCCGGGAGCGCCCCGGCTGGCACGCCGTGCTGGGATGCTCTTGGACATACAGGATGGTGAAATTGAAGCGTCCACTTTTGGGATCCCTAATTTCCTCGGGGGTTCCCACTCTTCACGTTCTCCCACCGCATTTGTGCTGCTCCTCCACCAGCGCCCCCGAACCTTTCTTCCCCTCCTCTCCCTGTAGCTCTTTGCAGGGCATTCCCGGGCGGTTTGCCAAGGGCCCCCCTTTCTTGG
Organism: Aquila chrysaetos chrysaetos; assembly: GCF_900496995.4. Taxonomy (NCBI): domain Eukaryota; kingdom Metazoa; phylum Chordata; class Aves; order Accipitriformes; family Accipitridae; genus Aquila; species Aquila chrysaetos. Next base: position 6,694,529 of record NC_044012.1, read on the forward strand.
GCGGCAGCAGAGGGGAACAGCACTCGGGCTTTGCACCCAGAGCCCTGGCAGAGCGAGGGAGGAGACCTGGAGCATTGTCTGGATATAATTTAGGCACTATAAACAGAGGCAGCAAGGGGTCACGCTTTCTATTCTCATTTTACCCCCTGCAACGTCTCTGCTAACTGGTGCATACAACTTGAACTCTTGTAAAAATTAGCAGAGAGCACAGTACCGGTGACAGAAAGCTGAACTTTTCCAACAGCAGGCTCTAAATTCACTGTGTGCACTGAATCCACTTAAACTTTAAAGAGACAGTCTGCTTTCTATTCTTTCCACTGCTTAGTCTGGAAATGACTGCAGTACTAATTAAAAGCAAATTGCTTAATGTTGTTGCGTCAGGAAGGGAGTCTCTCTTCAGAGAGGATGCCTCCTGCGAAAGGCCTGGAAACGCGGGACCCCCGCGGGGCGGCAGAGCCGAGCGAGGCAGCCCGCGAGCGCGCCGCTCCATCAATTACCCGGCGCGCTTGTGTTCAGGCCAGCAGCCGTATCGCAGCCCTGCCTTTGCCAGCAGGTATCAGAGCAGCGATAATGATATTTGTGTTGACTCATTATATAATAATCCGAATTTCCTTTGCGAGGGAGCTCTCTGATGCTGGAGCCGCGGCAGAGATGTATTCCTCGCCTTCGCGTTACCGAGGATCCCCGGCACGCCGCTCGCCCCTTTCAGGCTCAGCTCAGCTCGGAGCGAGCGCGGCAGCGAGGAGCATCGACGGGTTTTATGCTCAAACCCCAAAGTGTAACTAAAATCCACCGCGCACAGCATGTGCTGCGTCCCCAAAGATCCGGGCTCTCCCAGAGCTGAACAGAGCGAACTCTTCGCTCCTTCGCCCACCAAAACTTCTAGCTGATGCACTTTTCCTCACGTGGAGAAGCCTTATTTTTTTTTTTTTCTGATGATCATATCAGCCTGCACTAATGATTTCATATGACCTCAGCATAATAGAAATGTACTCTTTTTTTTTTTTTTTCCTTTTTCCCCAAGTTTACATTTGCACGCAAGGATGTGTAACAACACGGAGAATTGATTTCTTCCCCTGTATTATCTTTGGATAACATGCATACCATCTTTGCTGGCTAACAAAGAAATAGGAAACCTCTCTTCTTTTGCTTCAGGATACCCATATGACACCCTGTTCCTGTATTTACTCTAAAGCAGCTGGGCATTGATAGCAAATTAACTAAAAGCCATAGAAGAAGTCCATACCCATTTTCCTCCCTATCATGTGTAAGGAGAACGAGTACAATGTACCTTTTTTTAGCAAGATTTTTATTGAGTTATATAATATGTCAATGGTTTTAAATTTAAGTCAATTGAGGCAAGGCCACATTTTTCCTGTAGCAGGCCGGAAAAGAGCAGTGAATAGAGAAAATTCAAGTCACTGCAGATTAGAGCAAGATTTGCTGCTAGTCCGGTTGGAGTCTGCATCCAGCTAAAGTCCAACACAAATTGATCACACCTTACATCAATTAAGTGTTACAGTAAAGCAGGGAATTGGTGTGAGTGGGTGGGGTGGTTGGGTGCAGGTGCTGTCTCTTCTCCATCAGCTCCCTGTAGGGAGCCGTGTTCATGCCTATAGCTGCTGTCCCTATATATACCTGATTTTAGCAGACATGAGGTTTCTTGTGTTTGGGTGACAGAGCTGAACCTTGGTATATAATACACTCAGTGTCTTTGTATCATCAGCCTGAAGGCTTGGGAGAGCTTTTTGGTTCCCCGCTGGCAACCAGGACAGGAGTATTTCTGGGTTTTGCTGTTGTATGAAGAGCACTAGAAATCTCCCTTCTCCCTTTGTGGGAGATGGGGAGGCCCGGGGTGTGCTCAGCACCCATTAGAGGTGGTGGGAGAAGGGAGTTGTGGGGCTCAGCAGCTTCCCAGCCCAGTTGGCCCAGGAAGGACGGATGTCATCGGCTCTTTGTTCATCGTGAATCAGATCTCTAAGGTAAGAGGCTGGGGGAGTGCTAAAGCCAATGGTCGGATGCTCTTGAAACGTGCGCAGCTCTCCTTTTTAGAGAAAGGTCCCAAATGTAAATCGGGTGAAGGTGACTTCCCAACAATTCTTTGCTAAGAAAGTTTTGTGGACTTCCAGTCTTGTGTGACGTGCCAAGACAGATGTAACATGGCTAGAAAGGCAGGGCAGGTGTTCCCAAGGCAGGTGTCACGCGTGGCAGGGAAGGAGTTGTCCAGAGCAGCAGTGGTGGCCGCGTTCCTGCATGCTTTCTGCCAAGGGACTGTTGGGTAAGGCCGATTTTAGGCTGCTGCTTTTGCTGTAAGAGGATGGAGACAACTAAACCGCTTTGTACCACGAATGACTGGCTTTGCAAAATGGTGTTATGCTTGTGATAAGGAGTTTCTGGCGCAGAGCCCACGTGTGCAGCTCGCCGGTGGTGTGAATGGCACCCGGGCTGAGCTGGGTCCTGCACCAGCTTTGTGCTGATGGGATTCCCTTCGCCTCGGTGTTACTTTAATTTACACCAGTGTAAATTCAAGCCTGATCTACCTTACTGGCTTGGTGTGTTTTTCTCATTCCCTGTGTAAAATGGAGATCTTTCCAGGAATCTGGTGGCTGTAAGTCTGGTGTCCAGCTGTTTCACACAATACCTACAGCAGAAATGCTGAGCATCATGGGTTCTGCTGTCTGCACCTCTTAGCAGAGGAAGTATTAGTTTTAATGGGTGGCAGCCTATGAAATAATAAATATGTCTTAATTTATTTGAGTCCCTCAGCATCCTAATGAAGCTTAACAATGTTATAAACCACATAACATGAACCAAATCAGGTATTTTGCCAATTTCAATACTTCTACTTAATAAACCTGAAGCTTTTCCTGTTTAAATATCTATCCAGGAAGGCTGAATTCAAAGCAATGTTAAAAACCCTGCGAGAGAGAGGGGGGAAGCTAAGGTTATATATAGACTCCCTAAAATGACTCCCTGCTTATTACACTGTGTGTTATTTATGCTCCCCTCTTATAATTCTGTATTACACTCCCCTTTTCGTATCTGTACTCCCACTTTGTGGGTCATTGTATATATACTGTAGAGTACCCCATGAACATTTCTAAATGCATTGACTCCCACAGTTATGATTTTTTCATTCCAAAAGAATCCACAGCAAGGATAATGATTTTTCTTATTTTTCTGCATTTAATGTCCTTTAAATGGCAACTTGGTGACAGTAGCTGCTTCAAACTTTCCAGAACTCTGCCATAAAGTAAAGATAGTCTATTACTGTTATAGATTTTATGTTCACTCAGTTTGCTCTGAAAGGGTGTGTGGACATGTATGCACAATGTGTGATTATTAGAAATTCTCTGCTACGTTTGTAGAGCCCCAGACTTTTGTCTGTTTAGTAATATATCATGGAAACAGTGCAAAGCATTGCCTTGTGCATGAGTGATCCTGTAGTGTTTGTGCTGATCTTTATATGTTTTTTTTAATATGTGAAAAGAGAAGGCTGTGAAGTGCATATTTTTCATTTCCTGATAATTGTAGTAGGTAGTTACCAAGAGTGAATGAAGTGAGCTGCACTTCAAATGTGCATATTCTGTTCAGATACAATCTTTCATAGCGTTAGAATGGGGCATTGCTGTATTAAATGTTACCGTTGTAGATGGCAAACGTGTAGTCCTCAGTGCTGAGAGGGTGGGGAGGCCACGTACTGCACGGTACAGTGACTGGCAGAGGAGAAAATAGATGCATGTGAACAGAGGAATTACTGCCTTGTACTGGGATGGTATAGAGTAAGCAAACGCGACGGAAGGACTACTTGTGACTGTCCTGTATGGTAGGTTACGCAGTTGGTACTTCTCTGAGTTTCCCTGACTAATTGTCATCCAAATACCTTTGCTTCCCAGATCCAGGAGGAAACAGAAGTTGAGGCACTCTGCGTGACTGTAGAAATCATAATTGCTCAAATACTGCTGTCTGAATTTAGGTCTGACTAAAGCTAGAATACTGCCGTCCGAGTTTAGGTCGGACTAAGGAGACCTTGAAAAGTTGCCCAGAAACTGCATTATTTTGCAAGGTCTGGAATTGAGGTGGTTGTGTGGCAAGGGTGGCACAATCTCTGCTATAAGCTGCCAAAGCTAAAATATAATATTAAAAATGGTGGGTAAGATCCTCAATGGGTACAAGGTGGCTTAACTCATCTTGAAGTCAGTGCACAAATTTATATCGGCTAAACACTGTGGTTTCAACAAAGATTAGGTTGAGAACTCTTTCAGGAAAGAGTCTCCTCTGAGAATTAGGGTACCAATTCCTACTCTTATTAAAAGGCCTAAACCTTGAGTTTTCTCTTCATCTCCTGGCTGGCAAGTTTAACACTTCCACCCAGGACTTTTACTGCTGGGGCCCAATGCAGCCTTTTACGCTGAGAGCTCCTTTGGCAGAAGAAGTCTCCATTTCATTGCCCATTTCTCTCTGTGAGAGAGCTCGCTGCGGTGCCACGCTCCTACGGCTGGCTGGAAGATCCTGCTGCTTAGTGTAGGCTCTCCTCCACCCCAACTTGTGAAGTGGACTCTGTGTCCCCATGTGCCTTTTTTTTTTTTTTCACACTTTTATGCAAAAATAATACTGTTAGCTATCCCAGAACTCTGATCCACATCTATAAACGGTGCAGCTGAATGATCAATTTTATTGATTTCTTTCAAGTGCCTCTGTCAAAATGATCACACAGTGCTAGACCATTTTCCAAACCTGCGGGCACCTTATTGGACTAATACCGTTCTTTTGGTACCTCTACAGGTCTCTGTACATGTTTTTATTTTCTTTTTAATGGTGTCATCTGCATTTTTTTTCAGGGAAAGGAGCAAATCTGTTTGGATTGCAAAGAATTGATTATATCTGTCAAATGAGTTGATTTGTTTGCACACGAGGGAAGTGCATTTAACATGATCTTTTAAAATAAGTAGTTGTTCAGGTGCATAAGTCAGGGGACAGGCTGTCATCGGGTGTAAATCAGTAGTGGCTTCAGTGGCACTTGCAGAAGGATCTGGCCCTTATGCCTGTGAATGACACTACAAAGTTACAGCTCAACTGGGCCATTGATTTCAGCGTTAATGATGGGTGGAACAACAATGCTTTCCGCACTTTACCAGTGCAGTGCTTTGTTCTTTGGATATTATGCGCCTAAGGTTTATTTTTTTACTTTGCGAGAATCCGATAATTACTTATTATTCTTATTACAACTTGTGTTCATTAGCTATAATCCTCCTGTCCCAAGGAGGTGGGTGGTATGAGTTGACACTGATGGTTGGGGTTGAGAGAGCAGATGGGGGGGTGGTAGAGAGGAACTATTCTTTCCCTGCAAGGCAAAATATTGCTGAAAGCAAAGGAAATGTGTGCGTGGAGGAAAATACCACTGGGGTGGGAGATGGTGAGCACAGAGGTGCTGAGCACATTAGCAATCACAGCAATCGATGGAGATGGTTATTTTCTTCCTGTGATGCCCTGCTAATGTTGACGAGGTCTTGTCCTTCGTTAACAGCCAAACTACCTGTCAAAGACGACACTGATGGCTGCAGCGAACTAAAACTCTTGGCAGATTTTTCACTTCCTCTTGTTTGTTGTTTTCGCTAAATCTCCTTATTCGTGCGGGTCCCAATGTAAGTGAAAGGTGAAGGCTTGTAACACTGAAAACCGGAGCAGCGTATCAGTGAAACATTGTGATAAGCCGTTTCCTTCCTCTAAAATGCACAAAGGCTGGGGCAAGGCTATCTCTCGGGGTCCGTGCCAGAGCCCCAGAGCCATGGGTCAGGGAGCTCTGCTCCCCCCCCCCAACACCTGCAGGGATTCCCCTGGGAATGTGGAGAAGCCACGTGGGTTTGTTGGGCTTTTTGTTAGCACCAAAGCTTATGTGTTTCCTGGAGAAACGCTGCTGATGCTCTGGAATTTAACTTAATAAATACAGATAATACAGTTCTCATTAATATATCATAAAAGAGCTGGAGTAGCTCGTCTGAATCCCTTAATTTCTTGCTTCTCTTCTTGCCCCTTGTTTGTCTTGAAGGGAATGGAAACCAAGAAGCTCCCCTTGTGCCTTGGCCCATCCCTGCTGCCACTGTGGTCCCCGAGCTTGGTATTTGCGCTGGTGGACCTGCTGTGCTGAGACCATGTTGTTTTATGCCTTCCTATTATGCAGGGAATGGCCCTCTGTGTGTTTGCTCAGGATATAAGAATATGAAAAATTGCTGATCATAGATCATCTCCATAAATCTTACAGACAATAAGTCATAAAACCTTGTGTCCTTACATATGGCGGTAGCCCAGGGACAGCTTTACCAGATGTGAGCAACAGCCCCTGGAAAAAAAAAAAAATTCAGTTGAAAAACTTCTCCCACCGTTTACAGCGCCTGGAGTTGAAGCTGTGTCTCGGGAAGGCTGGTGGTGGTGTCGCTTTTCCCTTTTTCTTTTCTTTAATACCTCCTTAGTGTTACATTGACGTGTCTATTGCATGGTGAGAATTCCCTGTGCGGTAATGAAAAAGCACTGTCATTTGTTAACTTCTCCTTTGTATCAGTCGCAACAGGACGACAGCGTGACAGACCGTAAGGAGACCTTCAGGTACTCCCGTGTTTCACCCATCTCCCCTCCCAGCATCCCTCCTCCTGCCTCCACACCCAGCCTAAGTGTTTTTCTCCCAGGCAGCTTAAAAGAAAGGCAGCTGGGTTATGGTCTGGAAATTGTCTTCTGTCAATAAGAGAGGCCTGGTTAGCTTTTTCCTTCCCTGGTTTGCATATCTATCAAGGCAAATTAAAGGAGACACAGGAAGAAGTCCTACTGTCTAATAATCACGTGAGGCTGTTAGATCTTTCTGCTCATGAATGGAACCAAAGCGTTTCAGCAACAGCAACTGAAACCCACGTGAAGTCGCCAGACTTTGCTCTGCATTTGCATGTAGTGGTCGAGGCTGGGATTTTTTTCCCCCCTATGATGTATGTCTGCTTTTATTGTCATTCTCTTCCCTTTGTGACTCCGTCCGCAAAAAAAATGAATGTAAATAGCAGCCGGCACTTTACAATAATTCTCTGTGGGGTAAGGCTTTAACAGAGGCACTCTGTGATTTACCATTTCAAAGTGCTAACACTTCCAACCTGAAACATCGCTGCTTTATCACAGAAGGGGATGTTGCCCCTGCCTGCACGGAGGGCTCGCACCACCTTTCCCTGGTGTCTGTGAAGGGACCCTCCTCGTCAGCCCCGCGGCAGGCGCCGGGTGCTGCCCGAAGCCCACGGCTGGGATCTGCTGAGACAGGGATGGAAAATGGGGTTTGCAGGTCGTCGTTTTCTCTTCTTCCTACTCTCCACCCTCTGAGCCCAGAGAGGCAGTTTCCTTTGCTCTCCGGTTGTTTAGTAATCCCCTCGCTGCTGCGTCTGGCTGTGCAGGTGAGGGGTGAAATAATCTGTCCAAGTGTTGGGAGCTCAGCTGCCAGCATGGGTCTCCCTCCTGCGTCCATGAGTTTGGAGGATGCTTTGCTGTTGGAAGAAAACGCAGATGTCCCCTTCCACTCCGGGCAACAGCACATTAATGAAGGAGAGTGGAAAAAGTTCTTTCTTCATCTTGGTAAATATAAACACCTCCCCTTTGCACTTTGCAAAAAAAGGAGAAGGCAAATTCTGCCTTGATGTGCCCCTGGCAGGGCAAATTTTAAGGAGGTTGACTGAAACCAGGCGTGCTTTTTTGGTGTCTGACTCCCAGCGATGTCAACGGGATCTGTAACTGTAGCACTGGTGTCACTGGGCCGTGGCTGCTGTTTGAAGCCCAGGGATAAGAAGTGCCTCCCTGACTGGCTCGTGCCTGTGTGTGGCCACTGAGTGTTAGACCCTTAGTGTCTGCTGCAGGAGAAGGGAAAACCAAAATACAGCCCTTGAAAGCGTGATGTGCTTCTGGGAGAGGGGAAAAAAACTCTGCAAATGGGACGTCCTTACTCGTCAGTTCTGCTCCCTTTATCTGTTCGCTCACAGTTGCCGTCTTCAGTGGCAAAAATAACTTTTTAATACACTTTTTTTGCAGCAAACAGAGAATGAGTAAGAAAATTGGAGGGTGGACGCTTGCGGAGCTTGCTGGAGGGGGTCGTGAGGGCAAAGCTTTGCCTCCGCAGACGACCTGCTGCGGGTGCCCTGGGATGTGCGCTCTGCGCCTGGCTCCTGGGGCTGCGGAGAAGCCGTCGCCCTCAGGAGCTGAGCGTGCAAATCCCCGTGCTGAGGCGTGGGGTGCCTCCTGACTCTATCTCAGGCAAGGCAAATAGCACTCATCTAACTGGTTAGTCCTTAAAAATTTTTCTTTGTAGAAGCTGGTTCACAAACAAAGCAATACTGAGCAGAGGCATCGGAGTCCTGGTACCCCACGAGCTTCTTGTTTTCCCCTTCTTCCATTTCCTCCAGTAATTTTATTTCCCCTGTGCACTGACAGCAAATTGGAGCTTGGTGTTAGAGGCACAAATTATAAATAAGTCAACTAAAGTAAGAGTGCCTCTGTAACATTTGTCAACTGAAGTCTGTTATCACTCAAGTATTATTTGTTGCTGGGTTAAATCAGGTTGTATTTAAATTAACATGGCACAAGCAAGTAAACCTAACTTCTCTTCAGTCTTTTTATAAAAAAAGAAAAACCCTTGTCTCGCCTTTTTAATGAATTATGTATATTTATTTTGTGGGAGATCATCTGATTTGGTCCTAAGCCTTCTGAGAAGAGTTTTCAACACGTGCTGAAGTGTTGTTAATGGTTTATACCCCAGTTTGAGATGCAAGTGGTATCTTAAAAATAGCTGAAAGCCCAGATGAACCAGCTTTTGGCAGGAGATGGGGGAGATAGGAAGCATTAGTGTTTGGGTGCGATGGTTAAGCGTTGACTAGCAAAAGAGTCAAGGTTTGGACCTGAACACTGTGAGCGCTTTACTGTGTCAAAGTCTTTACAGATTTTCTTCCTTGAGGTGAAGTTATATCCTTTATAGCAACATTTGGTAGTTGCTTTAAATTATTAAAGGTATTTCATAGGGTTGTAGCTCTTTGAGCATAGTTTGCAAAGAGGGCCCCTGCCTGTATTCTTAAGGTAGGTTAATGATGACTTTCCTAGCGCAATGTGTCCAGGACACTGAGGTTAATAAAACCCGTAGCTCTTCTTCATGGCTATCATGGGATATTTAATCTTCAGGAGTGTGCAAGACCTCAGCTTAATGTTCCATATGAAGAATAGTGCTGCCAAGCACTCATCATCCCTGGTGCCGGTGCAGGGCATTAGAGGTGCGAGGAATGGGCCGAGCATGCTCGGAATGAGCTCAAGCACCTCTGAGCACAGCCGTCCTCCTTTGTAGAATCATTGAATCTTTTAGGTTGGAAAAGACCTTTAAGATCGAGTCCAACCATAAACAACAGTTGTGCTTGAGGGCAAGGAGCTGGGACTGGCTGGTGGGGCTTCCTGGCTGGTGGTCCACAGCCGCTGCCTGGGCCAAGGAGTATTTTGCTCGAGAGGGGCAAGTCCCAGTCTCGGTGTAGCATAGCTGATGATTCATTCTGAGCTGGCTCGATGAAAGCGCTTGTTTATTTGATATGATCTCTTTATTTTCCTCTTTCCTCCTCTCCTGCCACCCCATCTGAGAAAGGGAAGGAATTTTTGGGGGGGTGAGGAATAATGAAATATTCGTATGGGAGGGCAGGGTTTGCTTTTGTGAAAACTCTTCCTGAAACAAAGGAAGAAAGAGGGTGGGTGTAAGGGGGAGTTAATTTCTCCCTTCCTCTCCCCCCCCCCTCCAAACAGAGCTTGAGACTTTAAAATAGTCCAGCATTGTTCTGGGACTTAGTGGGCTTTTCTAGCTGTGAATATTGCGGCAAATACCACAGCAATGACAGTATAGCACTGTCTGTATTCTCTCTGTGTGCTGGCCGGACAGGGATTTTTCATTTCATGCATCATTTACAGCCTTCTGCATTGATCTACAAAGTCAGTGCGTATTGCTAACACAAAGGGAAAGAAGAAAGGGAAGAGATAGGCCTGAATGACAAAGTTCAGATCTGAAATCAAGTCTCGGTTCAAACTTCCCCAAAGCATTGGTTGTGCCTTACAGTTTGCCTCATGCTACAAGAAGGACAGTTTATATCACAAAGATCAGATACAGGCTTGAGCCAAGTTTTAAAGCCCCCGAAACTCCAGAAAAATTTGAGTTGGGGTTGTATCATAACAATGAAAAGTCAAAACCCTGGGCTGGGATTTTCAGCCCCGAGGAGTGGTCACTGGATGTATCTGTCTACTGAGAAATGGTTGCGTTTGCCATGTTTGACAACTGTTTTTCCTGTATGCTAAGACAACAGGATATTTCAGAGTACTATAAAGTGGTTTTGCCAATTTATGCTAGTTCCTGACCCTTTCTAACGGATGGCTCACCAAGCTGGGATCCCACAGATTAGCACTCAAGCAACGTGCTCTTTCCTTAGTAGCACTTCCACGTCCTGTTGCAGGAGGGAATAGAGATGTGAAGGGAGGATAAAAGTGGGATTGAGAGCACAAAGCTTGGGCGAAGCACTTAGGGCTTGGGCTGGAGTGACCATGGTGGAAAGGGTGACTGAAAGTATTCCCTCATGCTTCAGTCCACTTACAGTGGAGCCTGCTGCTTTTCTTTGAAATGACAGGTTCTCAAAAAATAAAGAGGCGAGAGCAGATCTGATTTGCTTGTTCCATCCAGGGGATTTTTATAGGAGCGGAAGCACAAAGTGGAGGAGAAATGTTGTCTTCTATAATTTGTCTTATTTGCCAGGTGTATTTCATACCAAAACCTCCTCCTCTGGCAAAATTCTACCTCTACCAGCATAGACTTTTCTTGGTTTTAGTTAAAAGGGTAGCATTTTGTGATGTTAACTTTTTTAAAAAGCTCTGTCTAGGCATGTTTCATACACATGCAATTTTGCTTTATCATAGTAACAAGCACTCTAATCTTTCTCATCTGCTTTAATGAACTACTAGTATAATCTTGTCATTTCGGTTCGCCATACCTTGCCATTCAGTGAGGTCTCATTTCCCCTGCCAATTGCCCAAGGCTATTAGTCAGCAGCAAAGCTCGCTTACAAAACCAACCCCAATCAAAAGCAGCAATGCCACGAGGTAAAAAGTTTGTCTCGAGCCGCTCCTCCGGCAGCCAGGCAAGTTCTGCAGGTTCCTCAGCTGGGCGACCGAGCCAACGTGCCCGCCCTGGCTGCGATGTGCCCAGCCAGCACCTTGCTTGAGCTGAGCCATCGTAGGAAGGACCAACATGTCCCCCGGGATGCAGGTGGCTGGTGCACAGCGCCCGGCGCTCCGAGCGTAATGCCTCCGCCGGGGCAGGAGCTCTGCTCCGCACGGCCGCGGGAGGTGCGGGGCTGCGTTTTTATGGGTTTTTGGGACCTGTTGCCAAGATCAAAAGGAACGAGGCGCTTCAGATTACAGGGAGAAAAGACGTGAAGCGTTTTGTCTTCTGTGTAATTCCCAATCAAAGGCAATTTCCCATTTGCAGCAAGAGATAGAAAATTGTGGAGTTATAAGCTGCAAAGAAAGGGGAGCCCCCAACTCTCCTTGGCAGAGGAGGAAGGAGGAGGAAAATGCTGCCTCTGTAGCAGTGTGGTGGAATTAGTAGAAAGGAGACTGGGGAAGGAGCAGAGGGCTGAGATACCTCTGTGATGCTGCCCAATCCCTTGGTGAAATCTAGTAATAACTTGGAGAAATCTAAGCATCGTTCTGGAGCAGCCCCACGGCCCCAGCAGAGGTGGGCACACCCATAAAGGGCTGGGGATTTGAGACGCAGTCGTTCCCCCTCACATGTGCTGTGCACCCCACAAAGCCCCGGGCTCGCTGGAAGGTGCCAGCTGTAAGGAATCCAAACCTCCAAGAAATGGCTCTCCCCACCTACACCGCTCCCTCTTCCCCAGCGGCGGGTGTTGGGCAATGCTTGCACCATCAGTTATATATAGAAACCAGGAGGAGATTCCTAAACCACCCACCTTTGGGTGTTTTAGGAACCGACTGAAATGTCCTCTAAAGGCAAAGCCCAAAGTTTCCATGAGGGAGCTGAGCGTGGTGTTGGGGGAATTACCCGACGGCCGGGGAAAATCCTCTTGGCCTGTGCCTTGTCCCGGGCTCGGCTCTTGGCATCTGCGATGTCTTCGCAGGCAGCCGGGGCTGCCTGCGCTGCTCCCCTGCCCACACAGCCAGCGAAGTGCCTGCCCCTTGGAGAGCACCCAGTTGTGTGTGAGGGCACCCGTGTGCTCTCCCTGGGGACCTGTGGGCTGTCCTCGCAGGAGCAATAAAAGCACACCCCTAAGTGCCACTGAGTAGCCTCAGAGGTGGCCCCCAACCTTCTGGTTCAGCGGAGGTGACACTCCAGGCAGGTATCTGGTCCTGTTGTAACATGATAACAAACTGCATTTACCTCTTATCTCTATATATTGGGCCTCGTGGGGTGTTTTCTGCTTTTCTTTGTTGAGTGTCAGAAGTATCCCATGTAGGTCCTTCCGGATCTTCAAATTGCCTCCTAAACTTTGAGCTAAATGACGGGAACGAGGCTTTCAGGTCTTCAGATCAATCTTTGATCTCTGTTTAGGGTGTCTGTGAAAAGGTAGCTTGTGCCAGATGTAACTGGTGTTTAGCATTGTGGTCGTAAGAGCGAATGAGAACAATCCCATAGTCCTTACTGCCTCCCCAGATTGCTGTTGGTTACAATCACCTCAGAGCCAATATCAGGTTATGTCAATCATTACTGCAGGAAATGGGCCCTTGACACAGAGGAATCCCATTCAATAGCTTTCTATATCATGATTGATTTCAAGACCTAGTTTAAAAATGTATCGGAAGGTTCAGAAGATTCTCCAAACTTTATATACCCTGTTCTCTCATCCTTCCAATCTGATGGAGAGAAATTTTCTGGCCTTTATCTCTTCCTTCATGTGCCTTTAGTGTTTTCATTTGTGGTACAGCTGTAATTACTTCTTCCATTTGCCACTACTTTGAATACAATCTCACTCTGGGTGAATGAGTATTCAACCAAACATTACAAGGTTTAGTAGATCTGGAATCTCAAATTAAGCAGCCTCAGAATTGTTACCCTGGGGACCTTTTCTGCCTGGAAATTTTTGTGTCTGCTTTGCCGAGTGATGCAAAGGCAAACGTGATTTAGGGGGCTGTCTCGCTCTCAAGCCTAATCTCATCAGTGAGAGTCATCTTTTTAAAATACCTGGGCAGTAGGAGCCTGAAAGTCTCCTTGAAAGGGTTGCAAGATGAAGATGAAAGGATTTATGACCTGGGAGACCAGAGCAGGAGTCAGAATTGGGCTTTGGAGTTGGGCAGGGTAGGTGGCTTTTCTTTGTTCATCTTTCTTTTTTCTTTCTTTTTTAGTGAAGTATCTTACTAATAGCGGTATTAATAAGAACTAATTATCAAACTTGGTAATTCAGACTGGCAATCATTCCTCCAAGCAGTGTCCAGCTTCTTGCAAGGCACTAAGAGATTTCCTGTCTCTTCATGTTCAGCTCATCTCAGGTCCCTTGTCCCTTGATGTATTCTGGATGAAATGGGAACACTTACAAGTAAGTTGAGCCAATGTTTGTCTCCTCAGATATCAAAATTAACTCCTAGTTAAAAACACTGTGCTATTTAAACATATTGCTTTGGATTTTTTCTTTTTAAACCAGCGTTTCCACCTCTGTCAGTGACACAAACACATCGCCGTGAAAAACCAGTAAGAAAGCACGGTTCTTATCTGCTGTAATCTAATAAGCCGTCAGTGTGGAAAAAAAAGGAGGTCAGCCAAATGCGGCTCCTTTCAGTCTAAAATTCTGAAAATGACTCACTCCTTATTTAGTCTTATAATGAGCTCCCGCCCACTTAGGGCAAGCTTCTAATTTCAGTTGCTCTGGCATAAATCCAGAGGGCTTCCATTGAAGTGGATGAAGCTCCTGCCGATTTACATAGCTGCAAATGAGATTAGATCCCGGCCTTGGGCGCTCGCTGCTGCCCGTCATCGGGCAGAGCCTCCTGCTCCAGGGTGGGAGGCAGTTTTTGGTGCAGACTGACTGGGACGTGAGCTCAGGCGTGCATCACCGCTCCCGAGCACTGTCTGTGAAGTTTCTGAGAACGCTGTTGGTGTCAGAGTAGCATCGTTTTCGTATCTCCCTACGTATTGCGCTACCAGTCGGTTCAGTTCTCAAAGTCTACTTTTTTTTTTTTCTCTCTCAAGGCCCAGGGTTCCTCACAGGAGAAAAGTGTTAAGTGCTTTCAAAAGTGAGCATGAGCACCACAGCTTCTCAAAGATTTCCAGTTCAATATGACTTAGAGACACATCAGTGGTTAGACAGAAAATCCTGACTCTTCTAACTTTGCTTGCCTGCTAAGAGAAATGAAATTTAAGATGTATGTATCTTTTTTCCAATCACTTTGTCTTAAACCCCCCTTCTGTTCCTCTGTCTTGCTTTCCTGCCTTGTCCCCATTGCTCTTCTGGAAAAGAAACAAGGGTGTGCCTTAGATATCTGACAGCAGTAACGCAAAGCACAGTGATGCAAAGGACATCGGGCACTGAAACTCCTTGAATGTTTGTGGGAGGCTGCTAAGGCTTGGTGGCAATGACTGCCTGGGCCCCTTGCCAAAACCTCGTCTTGAAATACGTTCTTGGAGGGCTCTGGAAGTCACTGAAATCCTGAGGTTACCATGGTTAAAAAAGGTGCTTCTTAACATATCAGAAATTGTTCATATGAAGGTCATCGACTTGGATTAAGGGACAACATCTACCCTCAAGGCAATAATAATGTCTGTAGTAAGAGGGTGTTTGAGCTGCTGCAAGGAGATCAAGGAGTCATGGTCCCTTGTACCCCCGTGTAGACTTGTCTAGGGAAAAACACTGTGGCAGGGCAGAGCAGCAAAAGCCCACTGGACAAGGACCAACTTCATCTTGTCCGTCCAACATTGCGGCAGGAAGGATCACCAGGGGAAAGTGTCGCTCTCCAAATCAGAACTTGGCCAGAACACTTGTGTTAAGCGGCCGTATGCTTGGAGAGAACAAAACAAGAAAAAAGCCTCAAACCCGAAACCTTTCAGAGTCGGAGGCAGTCAGGATGTCAGTTTTATATCCACAAGATGACACCTTAAGGCGCGTGGTGTTAGCACACAGGTTTCAGTGTTGACTCAAAGGAAGACTACCACCTACTCAAGCAGAGCGGCGTTTCCTGGGCTCCTGGCCCGCTGCTGGCCACACTTGCCCCGGCTGGCATGCCAACGCGTGGCTTGCAAAGGGAGTGCTGCAGGACATGCACCAGTCTCAGATATCTTATTTAACGCTGACATTTTACCTCGCGGAAAAGTGCAGTGGAGGTTATTGCCTGGGTACGGCTTGGAGAGACCTCGTGTGCGAGGCTGTCTATAAATGTCCAGGATGAATAGTGTTCAGGCACTTACAAGCTTAGCCTGTCACAACCTGTTGTGATTTATTATGATTTAATAGAATTCCTAGAAATTATTCTCAATACACATGTTGTATAATTGTTTCACAAAAGGGCTGGTTTTAATCACCTGGCAGAAGCAAGGTTCAGGCTAAAGTCAGGGAGTTTTAACTGAACAGGACAATTAAAACATTCTAAAGCAAATTACTATGTCCCCATTACATTCCATAGCTTTTCATGGTGATTTTCCTGTTAATTCTGTTTCTGGACTGTAAATCAGATTGAAAACATATTTTATACAGGGGGCCGGATTGCTGGTAAGACTTGTTGCTCAGCTGGTTTACAGCAGCCTGGGTCTGCTGCAGGGAGTGTCAAGAATGACGCCAGGCCACGTGCGAAGCTTCGCTGGGAAATGCCTTGCTTTGGCAGCCTGAAGGCTCGCATCTTCAGAGCGATTCACTTTACGTAGGAGAGTGAGATGCCCTGATGCTTTGGAGGGTCTAGGCTGCTGCCCTTGCTTGGGGGGGGTCTAAGTTGGAGGAAGAACAGATATCCAAAGCAACTATAACTTTCAGAGTTCAGCTTCTTGTATTCTCCCACTGTATCAAAAATGCTTATAACATTGTCAGAGACTTTCAGAGGATGTTACTCACAAATTTCAGTTTCAGACATGAACCGCTTTCATGAGTGTTTATTTCATTTGTCTTTTTGACTCTTTCTCCCTTCCTGCGAGCCCTGGATCAGTACGGTTTTGGAAAAAAATACAGAGCTGCTACAGCATGAGAATTACTGCACGTGCACCACATCCATTACTTTGATGTTTCACCATGGCATCACTTGCGATGCCTTTGCACTGCACATACGTATCATAGAACAACTTTTCTACACAAAGCAGCAGTCCCTCTCCACTGCAGATGTGACCAAAGCTCTTTCAAATCCCATGTTCCCCTTTATTTATATGGCCCCGAATGCTAAGATATTCTTGTAAGAGCACTTCTTTTTTTTTCCCAAAAGTACCCCCTTCCCCCCAAATAAAATAACTCTAAGCAAGGTTGCCATAATATTGATGCCTCTGTAGTTTTACTCATAACCTCTTTTTACTGCAAATTTTCTTTTCAATGAGCAGAGCATTGGTTTCCTACCTATATGACGACAAGATAACAGAGGGTTACCCAAGACTTTGGGAAAGGCTCAAGGCTGCCCCGTTTCTGGGGTTTGTTATGAAGGCTGTTAAGTACCCGTGAGCTGATGCCAGTCCTGTCCTCCATCCACCTGGCAGGGCAGGTGAGATGACTTTTCCTGCCCAGAGAAACACCATTTAGGGGCTCTAGCTGACAAGACTGCTACAGGAGACTGAACAAGTGTAGGTCTTCAGGGCTGGAGTTGAGATACTTTAATTCTTTCTTAATTGATTATCATTAGATAGGGACCAGGCTGGAAATTCCCACCATCCGCTTTGAACCTTGCACCACTAGAAAAGAAACCCTGCTCTGAGATGCCTCTCATCGCCAATTGCCAATGAGTTTTCACCTTGAAAGCCTTCATCCCCAATCCCATTGCAAAGTCTTCCTCGGCTCTTATTTAGCTCTTGTGCCTTTTTGCTCAGCGCGAGTGGTGTTCAAACGAAACTGGAAGCCCCATCTGGTTTCCTGGAGGCTTTGTCAAAGTGCTGCTGTCACGCTGCCAGCTGCAATCGGTCCCTGGGGCTGCAACCTACTGCCAGCGCCTCATGGTATGAAGCTGGGGTTAGAAACGCTAGTATGTATTTAAAAAAAAAAAAAAAAAATTACCTCTTTTAAATTAAAACTTTCCACATAGTTGATCTTTTGGCAAATAATGATCTGAAATGACATGCCTGCTCTCCAAATCTAATTGTTAATTGGTCAATCGACCTCTAACTGACTAGCATATTGCTCTGATCATCTGAAAGCCTTTTGGCACGATTTCCCCAGCTCAGGTTAGTTGCTCATACTTGTACAATCTGGTTGCAAAATGTCATTGCTCTGAATCATCAGGGCCGGCGCCAAGCCCTCCGGCATCCGTGGGAAGGGCTCCCTGAACGCTCCCGAGCCTCGGAGGGTACCCTGGCTGCCTTACGCCCGGGCAGCCAGGCTCTGCGCGCTGAGGATGCCGCACCGCGTGCCGCAGCGCGCGCAGCCAGGTGCCGGCGAGGTTGCAAACGCTAATTTGTGACAGGAGACGTGGCCCCGCCGTTTGCTCCGATCTTGAGCAGCATTGCCAGCTCTTTATCAGATTTTAATACAAAACAAGGGCAATTAATTTCTACACCCTTATCTTATCTCGCTGATCTTACAAGCCCTTTCGAAGTTTGGTTTCTGGTTTCCAGCTCCTGAATGCGGGCTGTAATGTAGTTATAATTCAGAAATCTATAATTCAAACTTCAAGACCGAATGCGCTTCCCATGCAGGTCTTTTCATAATTGGTTTTCGGACTGGTCTGTTCTGCGATGTGTAATTGTTAGCAGTTGTAAAAAGATAACTCACATTTTTAAAAGCCTAACGCTTGCTCTGTGCAGATAAAAACTGTGACAAATTATGTTCCAAAAAATCATAAAAGTAGAGAGACATGTTAATAACTAAAGGTGAAGCTTCATCTGGAGGTCAGCAGGAGCTATTAAAGTGGTCAGTAATTCCAGGGTTTGCCAGTAGCGATTTGACCATATCACTTATCTACTCTGGTCCATGCTTAAGCATCTCCCTCAGTGAAAAAATAATCCACTGAGAGTAATACTGGAGGTCAGAGGTAACTATGGAGAAAAAGCAATATTGTCAAAATAAACCAGGCTTTCAAGTACAGACATTCAAATTCCCAGTCCATTAAAATGTTTCGACTTTGACAATTTTACCACACTCTTTGGACACGTTATTTAAAATATTGCTTTTCATTATGTTCAGATTAAAAAAAAAAAAAAAAAAAAGAAAGAAAAGATCAAGCAGATCATGTTAAAAAGGGTATAAGGTAAGGAATGGCATTTCACATTGTCATATGAACATCTGGCAATAAAAGGTAATTTTTAGTTCCCGAATTTCAGAGACACCGAAATGGGGCCAAATAATAAACGTGGGTATAATGTAAATTTTATGAAGCAGGAGCTGGAATTGCAAAATATCGCTGGTGTCAGCAGGCTGAGGGAATCCCTCCTGCCCAGCGAGCATACTTGCTGGGTGGCACTGAAATGAGAGGAAGAACCTAGATTTGCTTCTCTTAGAACCGAAATCCACCTCTAGGAGCTAGGTAAATTCATGATCTTATTGATGTCTGCGCGAGGGTTTCCGCAGGCTTCAAAAGCAGCAGCAGAATCTGTGCCCATGTGTAGGGCTGCGAGAGACTCGCTGCTAGGCTGGGGTGCAGGAAAGCCGTGTTTAGCTCCTGGCTGCATCTCGGGTACCCTGCGATAGACTAGGGTTGTTGCTTGAAGGCATGGACCTGAGACTCGGGGAAATATAACGGAAGAGGTGCTATTTTTTATTTCCTCTACCTGTCGTCTTGGCTGCAAGCAATGGGGTCCAGGTGAGCTTGCACTGCATACAAACAGCACCCAGAGTAACAAAGTTTGCAAAGTTTGTAGCTTCTGACCTTTGCTGTTTTATTAGACTCCTGGTGTTATCCACATCATCTAAAAATCACCTCTACTTTATGCATTTAATCATAAGTGATTATTGTGAGTAAACTCGTCCCGTCAACATTTTTTGACATGAAATAATCGCCGTGCGAGATATAAGTTATCTGCGTGTTTGTACAGTACAATGAATTTGTTTGCCTGTGTTCTGTATATCTTATGGGGTATATGCCAGTATGTTTTGGTATATTCTGTGAAGTATGTATTGGTACACTTTTTTGTTCAAAAGAAACTTCCTGTGGTTAAATGATGCTTTGATATGTCTTAAAGGGCAAGTGTTCACAAGCATTTATGTAATGAATACTTCTTTATCTAAAAGCTTGGAATAGCTCTGATAAATATGGGTTATAGCAGGATAATTTACATGTTCAAAACATGTTCTCTCATTTACAAGTGAGACTGCAATGGTTCACTGCTGCAGGCATTTTTCTTACATATTCAGGAAAAAAACAACACAAAAGTTTACAAAGCTTAATTTATAGCCCAACAAGGAAACATGTAGTGAGGCATGTAATGAAAATGTCCTGTTTACTTCTGTGCCATTTCAAATGCTCTCATTTTCTAATACTTGAGGCAATACAATAATATTATTGATTCACACCTGTTCTGTAACATTGCTTTTGCAATGTCGTGGTTTAACCCCAACTGGCAGCTAAGCACTACGCAGCTCACTCCTCCCTGCCCCCAGTGGGATGGGGAGGAGAATCAGAAAAAAGTAAAACTCGTGGACTGAGATAAGAACAGTTTAATAATTGAAATAAAATATAGTATCAATAATTGTCACGAAAAGGGAGATAACAAAAAGAGAGAGAAATAAACCCCAAGAAAGACGAATGATGCACAATGCAATTACTCACCGCCTGCTGACCGATGCCCAGCCAGTTCCCGAGCAGTGATCCTGGGGCTCCTGGACAACTGCCCCCAGTTTATATACTGAGCATGATGTCCTATGGTATGGAATATATCTCTGGCTCGTTTGGGTCAGCTGTCCTGGCCATGCTCCCTCCCAGCTTCTTGTGCACCTGGCAGAGCATGGGAAGCTGAAGAATCTTTGACTTAAGATAAGCACTACTTGGCAACAACTAAAACACTGGTGTGTTATCAACATCATTCTCATACTAAATCCAAAACAGCGCTGTACCAGCTACTAGGAAGAGAATTAATTCTATCCCAGCCGAAATCAGGACATGCAATGAGATCCAGCAGAATTGAAACCACACATCTGCATGCACATGAAACTTGCAGAAATTTGAAATTGAACCTGTCTAGTGTTTAGACAGATGCTACCCAGGTGCTGTCATTGAGACATTTAGGTACCTGGTATAGTACCGCGATCATATACGATACACGTATGTTGTAAGCTGTGTGCCATACATAGTACATAGCAAATATAAATGCACATAACACAAAATCTCTGGGCTACCAAGTATAAAATTGCAAAGCTTTTCTATTTTTTGTGATGGGGGCATAAAAATGTTGTGTTGCAGTGGAAAGGGAAAAAACATTAATTTTTCCACAGCTTTTTGAGGGATCCATTTTTCTTTGCAGAGAAGACACAAGGGACCTCTTTCCCTTAGGGAAGAGAAAAAGAAGACGAGCACTGCAAACTTGGTGAGACCAGCCCATGGGCCAGGTCCATTGTAATAACAAAAGTGAAAAGAAGCCCCTGTATTGCAAAACACAGATGAGGGACCCCAAATTGAACCTTAGGACCAGCACTCAAGTGTTTGGGTGGTTGTTCTTCAGCTAATATTTAAGCTGTCCAAGCTGTACCCTGAATCTGGGAAAGAGAACCCGCAGTCTCACCAGAATAGGCTTTCTCACCAGCTTCCAGCTGTTAGTGATTGCTGGGAAAACCAAGAAGAGCAGCCCCTTGATGCTGTTTTGGCTCTTACACTGTAATCCAGCCAAAAATCAAAGTACAAGAGGGCCCTTCAGCCTCTTCAGAAGGGTTTGAATCTGCTTGGACCTCAGTGGGGAAGAGCTTGGGGAAATGTTCCCTCCTGAGCCGGTTCAACAGCACCTGAATTTAAAGGCAAAGCAATGTACTTCTAAAAAAATCCATAGGAATAATAAGTTCAGCTAGAGAATGGTGTTTTAAATGTCCCCTATCTGTTCACCTAGTTCCTTTTTTCTTTTTCCTATTCTGATTTTCTTCATTTTTTTTTTTATTCTCTCCTTTTGCAAGAGGGTTACTGAGATACAGTAACACCCACTGGTGGCAGTAATGGCAGTTTTATGGCTTCTCTTAGCTAACCATTATCAGGCAACTCAGCACACCGAGTGGAAGGCACAATATTGCTTTAACACCCCTCTGATTTCCTTCCTCCCAGGGGGCAAATGCTCTGCAGAGAAACCTCCACACTACTGACCACAATTGCTGTAATTTGTTAGTCTAATGGGAAAAAGTACACAGCCTTTTGAAACTGGAAGTATAAAATAATATTGTGCGATACTTTATATAAATGGTGCTTGTGCTTGGAAGTGCCTCTGGTTCAGTTGAGCTCTTCCCTTGGAGAGCCTTGATAACCTGGATTAACTCTCCCTGGTAAGAAAAGCACTTATTAATAAATTATACATCTGCAGTAAGTTGTTGCCTTAAAAAAAAAAGTTAAAACATTTGTAGAAGAAGGTGGTCTCTATGAGAAACAAATCTGCAGGCTGAAGAATCATTTAGCAATTAAACTTGAGTTACTCTAGAACCGAGCACATGAGTGTTGGCAATTCTTGGATTCAAACTGTCCGAATGAAGGGAAAGTTTGTATTTTGCATCATTTGTCCTCTAGAGCAACTGTACGATGGCAAGCGACACCCTGGCTCTGCTCTGATAGGGGGAACTGCGGTGCGTGTGATGAGTAGCAGAGCCAGGAGGGGCTGAGCGGCACCCTGACCCACTGTAATGCCAAAGTTCGGTTTTTGCAGGCATCCAAACCTAATCTGTGTTTCTAAAACACGTATTTAAGATCCCAAGGCCAGAGACTGATGCTCTGCAGGGTTTTTGTGAATTGCCAGGAAGGAGCAAGCCCTTTACAGGCTTTTATGACTATGCACCCCTGAGTCATGTAGAAATAGGCCCATAACACCTAGTCTGTATGCTGTGGATGTGATCTGTGTAATTACTTTTCTTTTTTTGTCAGCTACTTTCGTGTAATTTTCCCTGTGGTTTGCACTTCTAGCACCTCCCTGCCCAGAGCAGCATCCAGGTATCCCGTCCGGGGGAAGTCCCTGTGGTTATCTCCAAAGCCATGCTCAAACTTTGATCTCTCCGACCCTTCGGGTTAGTTAGGGAGTTCATTTAGTTACAGAGATGGATCCCCGAAGAAATCCGATTCGCTGATTCAGTATTTGGTGGACTTTTCTCTAGGTCTTTTTGGGTCGTTATGACGAAGCGTTAAGGCAGCAGAACTGCTGTAATGGGGAAGAGCAAAATTACCGAAGCTGGCTGCAGAAGAGGGCTGGGCTGTGGGCTCTTTTTCACCCAATTCCTCAGCATCCCCTACATAATAGTGGGGTGGTTTTTTTTTTTTTTTTTTTTTTTTTTTTTTTTTTTTTTCCCCATGGAAAGAACAACGTTAATTTCTTGGGGCTCTCGCTGGTGGTGGTGGTGTGTGCTGTGGGGAGCAGGGTGCTCAGGAGCAGGGTGCTCAGGAGCAGGGTGCTGGTGCCGGCTCCCCCGCCGGCCGGCAGCAGGTAGCACTGCAGTTCAAAGGCATTGCTGTAGAGGGCTTTCACAACACACCCGACAGGGATGCGAAGATGGGGGTGGCAAGGCACTGGGAGCAAGAAGGCCCAGGTGACATTAAAAATATATATATATAAAAATCAATCTTTCCCTATAGCTGATCAATATTAAGTAGAAAGTTGAGTGGCTGAACAGGATATATGTTTTATTATGAGAGGGGAAAATGAGAGAAATAAAAACTGAGGTGAAATACCTCTGCTGCTAATCAGACAATAAGATCTAAAGTTTAATAGCTGCAGAATGATCACAGGGCTATTGTAACTGCCTGCAGTTGTTTGAACAAGAGTCTTAAGTTTGCATGTTGTGAGTTATTGGAAAATCTCTCTGCCGTTAAATGCTTTGGTGGAAGATGTACTTAATAAGGTCTAAAATGAGCAGAGGAAGCAGAGGAACTAGCGAGTGCTGCCGCAGAAGGTGCCTGAAAGATAGATTATATGGTGTCATGTGGCATTTGATGCCTTAACTGGAAAATACGTAACTGAGCCAAATATGAATTAGACTAGTGAGTTGCAAGCTCTTTGCAACTTCCTAAGCTTAGTTCAGGTTCGGGTGTTTCAAAGTTCAAACACAGCTTATCCACTTTGTGCTTGAATAACAAGCTGAACTGGAGAGATATTTCTTCTAAGGTGGGAGGCTCTTCTGCTTTGGTTGGAGGCTTTTCACAGGCCGGGCAAGAAGAGAGGCAGAGAATCAATCTTTCTGTGGTTCCTGCTGGGAACCTATTCACCTCCAGCTTTCTGTGGAGGAGTGGTCAGAGGAGTAAATAAATAAAAAAAAAAAAATTCTAAAAAAAAAAAAAAAAAAATCTCTTGCAACTTGAAGGCCATAAACCTGAGCATAAATTGAGAGGCTAAATAGTTGCTTTCAAGTCTGAAAGTAATAAAGAAGAAGAAAAAAAAATCAGATGATCCACTTCTTAGAAATCCTTGTTACTAGGACATCTTGTTTCCAGTTCTTCTCTCTCAAGAGTTCATTTCTCTCAAATGATATTTACCCAGAGTAACCTCCACATCACAAATACACTTATCTCTGCTTTATATCAGCCTTAAGGATTAGGAGTATGGATCTGTTTTCCAGACTGACCGTCTGACTTACTGACCTGAGCTTGTTCGCTCACAAAGCGGCACGTGATGCCATTCTTGTCAAAACCACAATTAGTCAAAACCCTTTACAGGAAACATGAGCCCAATAAGGAGGGATAAAATAGGAAATCACGTGGTTCATACATAACCTGTGCATAGCATGAAGGTACGCGAATCTCTCCTGCTGCCACTTGCCAGCGGCAATTAGGTCAACGAAGAGAGCAATGAACAGATTGATGTTTTTAAGGCATTTTTCATCTTCAAAACAATTTCAACCATTAAAAAAGAATCTTTACCTCACACTTGGAGAAAACACAAATATTGTTGTCCGAGATGCAGCTGAATGCTCTCTTTGCTCCTAAAGCATCTCGGAGTCTCTCGGATGGGTGCATCAAGTGCCGCGGCAGCAGCTGGATCGGCACCCAGGTGTGGTGTCCCCACCGCACCGTCCCCTCTCCGTCAGCAGGGCTGGGACCTTGTTATCCCTGCTCTGCATCCTTGGCACATCCAAGTGTCTGCTTCTTGGAATTTTGATGAGCCTAACAGGCCAATCATGGGAATTAAGTGGTAACTGGCTGTGGAGCGTAACGGTTTTACAAGCCTCTCCTTTTTCCAGTGTGTGTCCTGTACCTGAGGAGACCACGGGGCTTTACTGCCCATGACCTCGGTGCCCCAGCCCATCTGACACGAAGTCACAGGGCAGCCCCCATTTATCGAGCTTGGAAATGGAGTCGTAGCCCAAAGCACGTGACTCCGTTTAAGCACATATGGTGGAATTGGTTAAAGTGTCACCAGGGAATATGAGAACTGATTTTTTTTTTTTATTATTATTCTACAAGCATAATAAAATAACAGCTACAGAGCAATTGCTGAGGCTAAGGGTTTTCACACAAAAATAATAATGTCAAAAATTTGAGGACCGTTCATGCTAAGGAAAGGAACATGAGGGAAACGTTGACACTTAAATAACACAACTTGAGACAAACTCTTCTCTCGTGCCCTTGAGTCTTCCATCACTGTGCCCATAAAAGCGAGAGAGGGTCGGTATGTCAGTGCCTCCGGCAGGGGAGCGCTCAGTGCCGGCCTGGCACCCACCACCGGAGCGTCTCATGTTTACCCTGGGCAGTCCCCTCAGCCAGAGTGGACCTGCCTTTTCCAGTCTGTACAGCAGTATAATTTGCAATCACAGCAGCTTAAAAAAAACAGCTCAGGCAGGAGTGGAATGAATGCCGTGTGTCTTATAGCCAGTGTCTAATACAGCATGAGTTCCTGCTGGAGCTTTTCTTGCAGCTGAATATTCATAATCCCAAACCTTTCATTAGGCAGGGGCAGTCTGAGAGTCTCCATGCTACCTTGCCATATGCTTTTAAAATCATAACTACTTGGTATCTTTGAGCTCTTTACTTTTCTGCTGAATTTGTTTTAATATTGTCTTCAAGTTCAAAACAGATGAGCGCTGGAAAGCATGCATAGATTATTTGTTCTTATATGTATTCAGATTTGGAATTTTCTCAGCTAACAGGAGAAAAAGGTAGTACATAAACCATGCAGGACGAGTTTTCTCTGTTTTAAAGTACTCCTATCTAAAATTAGCTCATTTGGATGAGAGATTTTGGCTGAGAGGTTTTTGGTGAGTGGTGCCAGGGGAAGGTTACTGCTGTTCCTCTGGCACTGCTGTTCAGGCAGAGACAATCTTCTGCAAAACCAAGGTGAAATGGCAGATCCATTTGCCTTGCCGAGTCTCTGCAATGCAGAAAATTAGACAATGCATAATGGGATATTTCCCTTTGAACAGTACTAAAATTTGGTTCTCTGACCTAGTCTACAGAGCTCTCTGAGACTGGAAGGTACCTCAAGACTCCCGCATGAACTCAAATATTTCTCCTGAATATTTTTCAGGTGGAGTATGACTCCAGGGTCATGCCAGCAGCTTTTCCAACTCAGTTTCAAAGTTGGCTGGAATTTCTTTGAACCTCTCATCGGGATGTGTGCAGTCTGAGAGGCCAGCTCTGTTTTAAATGGAAGAGTAAAACTGTTTAACTTTAATGGGAGCAGAATCTGGATGTTGGGGTTTTTATTATTTAATCAGTGCTTGATTAGTATATGTGAGTGGACTTGGGATCAAGTTCATAGTTAGATTTGCACAAGTTCATCCAAAATTTGCCAGCACTCCCAGCCCTGTGGCTGTCATTGACTAACCTTTGAATGAAACACTTGGGCAAAGGATCAAACCCACTATCGCATTTTACTTCTCCTAACTGTAATATGTTGCATCTCCTCTCCCCCAAATAGATACTTTGAGGCTTTGCTGCTTCAAGTAAAAAATTAATGAAAGCAGCCTTAGCACTCACAAGTAACCGCACAAAAATGACCTGGTGAGCGTGAGCAGCGGAGGAAGGGTAATTTCGAGAAAGAGACTGACTTCTGAGCTAGCTTCAGTACGGCTTGTCTTTATAAGCGGTAAAGTCATTTCATGTCAATTATGACAAACCCCCCCCTGGATAACAGATGTCTTTGCCTCCGCTGTGACTCCACTGCGCTGGTGTTTGGAGTCTGTCTGTAAATGTGTAGGATTGCAAGTACGCCCTCCTTAGATTTACAGAATTAGCATGTTGGATGTCATGAAATTTATTGCCAGCACTCCCAGTAAAGCCCCTCCACACCAGACTTGCTGCCAGCTATAATGTTCAATCTCACTAGCTCCCATTAGATTTTCATGATGCTACTCAGCGCAGCAGGTCACCAGCATCTGGGCGGTTTTTCCTACCCTTCTTCCCTGTGTGATGTAATGGTTCATAAGACTGGCAGCCCGTGCAATAAAACTGTTTCAGATATCTATTAATATTTTAACATGCTTTTAAGAAAATTCGGCCTTTTGTAATTCTGGTCTCAGAACAGACACATATAATGGTTAATGATACACATTATACTCAGAGCAACCGTTCTGTAGGTATGTTTCCTTTGTTTGAACTCACATTTTAACATCTATTATTAAAAAAAAGTCTTTGTCAGTTATTTGTTTAGAAGCTAAGATGAATTAATCTAATGACCAGAAGAAAACTACTTCTTTTTTTCCCAAAAGAAAGACTATGATTAAGACTGTGGCTTGCTTTTTTAGCTCCAAGCCCAGGCTTTGCTTTTGCCCTCTGGTACCCAGCTCTCAGTGAATGCAGCGGGACCATGGGTGTGTGTCTACAGTCCTCAAGAATGTGTTAGCTCCAGATATCATGCCAGTGACAAAAGTTGACAGGTTTCTATTAACAAGAGGGCTGTCGTCTTTAATTATTTTGTAAAATCTACATCTATGCGAACAGTCTGTCTTGTTCATGGCCATTCATCTGCCACACACAGGGTTCCCATTTCGGAGCCACCCACCCCAAGCAGCGTGGAGTGATGCACGTCACAATTAAGATGTTATATGGCGAAAGTTATCTTCCACGGTTGAGAAGTTGTAGCCATACAAAGGAGAGCATGCAGTATGTTAATAGGAATCTATAAATTAATCTGTATATATCACCTTGCTAACACTTAGATTTTATAGGTATCGTGAGCTGAAAGCTTTACCAGTCATTCATCCTTTATTGTGTTCATTATGGGAATATGACATCTCGATACCAAATATCTGCGTGTGTAATAAAACACTCCAGTGAATTAACTGGATGACTGGTACAGTATTTCTCCTTTCTACTAATCAGAAATTTAGGGTGTATTACTTCTGATGAATCCTTAGACATTCCCATACAGATAAATTAACTAACCGGCTGCTAATAATGTTCAAGGGATTTAAAACAATATATTTTCAGTCTTTTATGAGGTTGATCTTAATCTATACGCCTGTATTGGACATACAGAAAGGGTGAAGGTGTGGCTGCCGTTATCGCTTTAAGGGAATGAAGAGAGTACTTTTTCTGTCACATACGTATTAAAATACTGGCCAAATGTTTTCAGTATTTACTGCTCAGAGGAGATGAAAAAATGAGCGTCCTGGCCACTAGAAATGCCACAAACACTGGTGATGTGAACAGATGTCAAGGCCCACTTGGGTAATCACATATTGTAGGTAGTACCACCGTAGCGTGGGTTATGTTTACTGGGAATGACTAGGAGATCTCGTCCAACCTGCTGTGAGGAGCTCTCTGACATTGTCCCACATGAGGGAGAAAACTGTGGTTGTTCTGACGACAGGCCACCATTAAGGAAACCTTCAGATTTTTGTCAATGCCATGGTATTAATAGCATAAATGCTGGCTCAGCAAAGTGTGTGGTTAAAGACCTGAGCGCAAATGCACTCGTTGCTTTACCGAGACCTGGGTATTGCACAAATTCTGTGTTGAATGGGATCCCACCAAAGCAGGTTCTTGAAATAAAGCCAAAGTTTGAGTATTTTCCTAGATTGTGACTAGAGTATTCCAGATCGATTCATCTTGATTAACTCTTTTTTTTATTTTCTTGAGACACCCCAACTGTTTATACCGCTCTTTTAAGCTTTCTTAAATGCATTTGCGGTATCAGTGAGCACTCCATCCTAAAGGTGACATGCACTTCCAAGGCAGGTGAAGTGATCAGAGCAAGGAGAAATCGCTTGTGTCTCACTGTGTTGAGAGAGCTTTGTATTTAACTAAGATTAAATTGATCTAAATTTGTATTGATATTCTATGAATGAAACATCATAGCTAAACTCTCTGAAGTCCTCAAATGAAGGTGAGGTAAAAATGTGTATGTATTTGCATGTATATCTCTCACCTGTACGCATACCTATGCACTAGTGCCAATAATAACATATGCTTTTAATAATATTAACCATTGTGTGTAGGAGCAGTGAGGCTGTAAAACACTTACTCTTACTGTAGGCTCGTACTTCGTTTTATCTTTGTTGCAGGACAGGCCATGCATGTAAGTGCCCTGTTGGGGAATCAGTCTTCGATACGCTGTATCTCACTTCTGCTTTTTAGTACGGCTGTCTGGGTGGAAGCTGCAGTGACAGGAGACATCAACTTTTTTAAAATCTGAAACCACTAGAAATTATATTTGGTTCTGATTGCCTTCTTAGGAAAAGAAAGACAAGAAATCCAGCTTCACAGAACTGTTGATTTGGTGTGCAGCCTGTAGAGAATCAATAGCCAACAGCATCCACACTCCTCTGACTGCCTTCAGCTGAGTCACGTTTTTATAATGGCCAGTGAGTGCTGACTGCCATGTAGCCCAGGGAAGCTCAGTCATTTTCAGATTATTTTGAACCTATTTCCTGCAAATTTTGCTTTTCCTCCATCCGGTGTCTAGGGCTGAGTCTCATTTCAAAAAAACCCCCAAAGATGTGTTGCTTGGTTTTCATGATTATGGAAAAATACTTGATGATAAAACCTGGAGGTACAGTGAAGCTTAGAAACAGTCAAATAAAAAGATAACTTATTTTTGTTTGTTATTTAATTTAAAACCATCTCACAATATTTCAGTCAGTCTTTTGATTTGGTGGAGGGAGGGAGACATGGGGCCTGACTCATACTCTGACCATTTGGGTTTAGCAATATTTCAGACCGGCTGAACTCCATTTCCATAAATTGTATATTTTAATGGGAGAGAGGCAGAGTCATCTGCTGTAATCAACCTTTCACTGTTTAAAAAGAAATACAAATATGGCTAGTATGGTGCAGTATATACTGTAAGTAGAAAAAGCATCATAGTGGAGCAAAAAAAATATCAGGGAGAGGTGCTTCTGAGTCTGTCATGGCTGCTGTGGCTTTTATCCCATATCAGACTGACAGAAGAGATAAACACCCCACATTTTAGTCAGATCCTATTGTTTTGTCAGAGTTACTTAAATGTATTTACAATCTCTGAAGCACTTTTTTTATAGTAATGGTAGCAAAGCCCTTCCAGAAGGAATAAAGATGATATAACGTTCTTGAGTACCTCTGTCTTACTAATGGAATGACTTACGTTACAGGGGATATTGTTCTGCTGAGCTCCACTAAAATACATATTTACTAGTCAATCTAGTTGTCGTCTTGGCAGTCAATGCCATGATATCACAGCGCTGTGTCTTTCAGGAGAACAACAAAGCAAGCAGAAATTCTTTCTCTGGGACCTTTTTTTGTCTCCATTGATACTTCTATATTTAAAACAAGCCACATCATTAAATGAGAATGAGCCACCTTTGCTACGCAGGATGGCGATCCTATTCCTCTCTGGGATTTCATACGGCAAAGAGAAATAGGGCATGCCAGGTCAGAAGTGTTGTAAACATCGGATGCGACTGATGGTGCCCAGTTAGCTTAGCCAGGGCTGCTCCCTGCAGTACTGGGACAGGAGAAAAATGGAAGGACAAAAAGATTATGAACTGTTTTGAATGAATTGGAGAGATCCCTTGGTACGCAGGTATTCCATGCAGCATTTAAGTTTTTATTTATTGTAAATGCAATCACAAGATAATGCTATTCCCTGAGAAATAAGGATGGGTAACTGTGAGTCACGTACCTGGATTCCAGTTTCTGCTGCGGTTCCTGGTCTTCTCCTACTTCGAGGAACCTTATTCCCTTTTCCCATTACAGCCAAAAGCTCAAGAGAAACGATCTGCCATTCAGGTTTGCAGAAAAAGACGATGATAAGACAGCTTTGAGTTTTCTGAGAGCACTTTGGGGGTTTCTCAGCTGAGAGCACTTCTCAGTGGCTGGCACTCCTGTAAATGTGACCCTCATCCTTGCACTAGAAAACTACTTCAGATGTGGGACGGTTTCTGCCTACTCATACCCCTTGGGAAGAGATCCAGTTCAAAAATGTCTTCCTTCCTTATCAGCATTGCACTGAAAAGAAACAAAACGAGAGATAAAACCTCAAACACACAAAAGCAGCTATGAAAAGCTTTGAAACAACGTTCCTGTGGCGTTTGGTCAGCTGTCGAACCAGGACATCATCACACCACAGATTAAGCAGAGGGCCATTGTGACCTTAATTTTCACAGTGAGCCACCACAAAGTTATTTAGCACCAGTGCTCCTGTAATGGTGACACATTGGGAAAATTGAGTGCTCAGTGGAGCTTTGATTCACGCTCCCACTCTGTGTTTTGCTGGCCTGGCAGGAGTGTGCAGGGCTGAAACACAAACCGCTTCACCACCCTCCAGGGTATTTACCTCCATGTGTGCCTCTGTCTTGGAATAAAGGGGGAAGAAAGAGGTGTAAAGGCTCGAGGACGGGGTCTCTGGCTGCAGAGCTGGCAGCAGGGAGGAGCGCGGTGGGTTGCAGGCATGATGTGTTCCCTCCTGGCACAGCTCTGCTGTGGTTATTTTGTGCCGTATTTTGATTTATTTGTGATCACCGCTCTGACTGTCTTAGCAGCGTAGTTAGCAACCTGAGCGTCCCTGTCAAGGAACGTACATGACAAACCGTTAATAAGGAGGTGCCTTGATCGGAGGGCGAGCAGACCGAGAGCAGCACAGGCGAGCGCTGTGCAGGGACCGCGGGGCTGGGAAGGAAGATAGGGCTCTTGACTGGGGGACAGGATTAGAGAAAATCTTAATTTTGGCTCCGGCAGCTCTAATAGGTCTTCACTGCTTATTTACCAGGGTAAAAAGGTGTCACGGTACGTTTCTGGGGTGCGGATGGTCCTGCAGAAACTACACTTTAGGCAACCGGCTCTGTATGAGACACACCAGAACTTCATCCGCCAACTTTGGTGTCCTTTTCCATGACAGCAGATTGGTGCTTGCCCAGTACAGGAAGGGTTATCTCTTTTGGGGGTAAGGGGATGTATTCCGGGAATTTATGTGGAGCCAAACGATTGCAATTATATAATTTGGTCTTGATAAACTGCTAAAAGAATGAATATCTTTATTCAGTGAAAAAGTGAATGTTTTCCAGAAACTGAAACACTTTTATTTTGTACCTGTGTAAGCTGTGATTTGTTTTGTCAGCTACCTTAAGGTGCTGCCAGCTGTGAAAAAAGCTATTGCATGTCCCTGCCGTTCAGTGTGGGTGAAATGATCTTTGTAGATGAAGCATGTGAATATCAGTGTGCTACATTTATAAAGAGCTTTAGGGTACTTTGGCATGAAAGGTCCCATAGTAGTGAGAGATATTGTTACTATAAAAACATTTTATCCTATTTTAGTATGATGGTTTATTGAGTTTTAAAGTACTCTTCATGGCAAGCATATATATTAACGGCAGCAGCAGAAACAGATGGGAATAAATACACGTTTTCAAATGAACTTTCCGGGCCAAATTCTGTTCCCAGTTCTGTATGTTGTAAACTTGGAGTAAGAGTGTTTAAATTAGAGACGAATCCTCTGTTTTTTATAGATTAGGTTACTGTACTTTAAATGAAATTATGCCTGGTTTCACATCTGAGTAGGAGTGAAGTAGATCTTGGACCTCACAGTTGATTTGAAAACAGTTTTGTCCTTCTCCAGTGTGGCTGCAGCTACACGCAAACACCTACAATCTAGTTTGCCACTCTCTGAAAGACTTACCAGTATGAGACAAAAAAATCTAGTAGGAGAAATACCAGTGGGAATGTGCCTCAGAGGGAATTTTGGCATCTGCTGAAAGCCGCACAGATGTGGTATCTAGATACTACAGACAGTACAGAGGGAAACATTAGCAATAGTTTATATGTGATTGACCACATCTGGTCCACCATCCCCTGTGAAGAAGAGAATGAACAAGCATGGTATATCTTGATGCCCTTTTCCTAAAGGGGGGTGTTTATAAAGGAGCTGATACGAATCATGCATGTACTTGTTTTGTTTATTGCAAACTGATTTAAAAGGACAACCTGGTGCTCTTTCATGTCTAGCCAGAAGTCTATACATGGATTTCTGGATGTGCTGGAAAAACCCTCCATGTGAAGCTTTTTTCATCCTTACAAAAATACAGAGATCCGTGTTGTAAAGGCAAGAGAAGGACATCATCCTTTGCAAAGGCCAGTCTTTAATTTAATATTGTTGTCTTTCAATATTTCTATAGAAAACTTATGCAAATCTTAGCAAATTTTTTTCCTGTTGTATATTTGCACCACTTTGTTACTACTCTTAGCTAAAATAATGCATTAAAATAAGACTGCATTAATGATACAGTGCTGGGGAAACGTATCTCAGTGTAATGTTGAAGAAATCCATTGTACATGGAAAACGAATTGACCCCTTGACAGAAAAATAAATTAAAATGAAAGCCAAAAATCGGCATGTTAATAAATAATTAAAGTTACGATTTCTCCTCCCCCGCTCTGGTGGCTCTTCATGTCTTCACACCCGTTCACTAGAAATCATAGCAAAATTAATAGTAGTTATTCTCAGTCAGGCCTATAGGTGATACTGGGCATGCGGCAACGTGTATTAAAAAAAACTCGATCCACTGTAAAAACCCCATCCCTACGAAAAGGTGACATAGTCCTTTAAAAATAGCTCTTCCAATCCATTGTGCAAAGACACTGACAAAGATTGACAGCTTTTAGAAAGGTGTAATGTTCCCAAGCCAACTGCTAGCACAGCTCAACAAGATAAAGATCAGTAATTCGATCCAGAGGAGAAGGCTAAATGTTAGAGGTTAAGCTGCTATGTTCCTACTACTAATCAAGCTTCAACACCTTATTTTAGCATCATCAGACCTCAATAAGGAAATGGTGAATTATTAAAGCTCCAGCATCCTGCTACACATTGATGCTCTTCTGAGAAGCTGTGGCTTAAAACATGCTGGCTGTCTTCTTAATTGACATGTGCTGGATCTTTCTGACTAGGTCCTGATGTGCTATTTTTCCTTTCTTTTGCTTGGATACTGGTAATTTAAGGTTAAGATACTTTTAAGGTGCAGTATGCTGCTCTAATGAGGACTTAATGGAGTGGAACAGTGATCGTTTGTACAAACTATACTGGACAGACACCTACTGCATATCAAAATCTAGATGCTACAGATCCTGACATTGCATCTACTTTTGTCCCAGCCTCCATCAGCAGATTTTTTTAACCTGGTTTCCTAATGAAATGAGGCTCAGGTGGCTGTGCTCTCCACCAGCCCTCTTCTCCCCTGATGCCTTTCAAACCTTCTGGCCGATGTCAGCCAAACCTGACCGATGGTAAAGTCCTACAAGGGAAAATCAGGGCAAGGAGTGAGATCCTCAGCAGTTGCCTCCTCTGTCTGCCAGCGGGCAGCCAGCCCGTGTGTGCGGGTTGAGCCGAGCACTGGGGTGGGAGTGAGGGGTGGGCCGGGGAGCTTCTTTCTCTGAACAAACTTCTCCTTCCTTTAAAGGAAGGGTTCAGCTGAGAAACTTGATTTTTTTTATGCTATGGAAGCTGTTATTGTTCATGCAGAACTGCGAAAAGAGCTTAAGTTAGCCAGACTTTGTAAATCCTTTCAAAAATTCACTGTGGTGAAAGCGCTTTGATTTATTTCAGTGGATGCTGCCTCCACGTATATTATACCGTAAGAACCAGAGAGGTCTGAGGGCCAAATTCTGCTGTGGTTTCTGACAAAATGGCCCATTGGAAGAAGACAGGTCAAGTTTCCAGGTTAGTTTTACACAGGAAAGGGGACACATAGAAATGACAGCACTGTCATTCGGTCACTCCCTCGGAACCAGTGAGATGCACTGTTTGCAGGGACAGTTTTCAGATTGCCTCTCCACTTTCTGCACTGAGCTCAGGTCATCTAACAAGTCAATTTGTATATATTATCGCTCAAATTTTCAACCAACATTAGGCTGAGCGTCTTTAACACATCAACATAAATTCCACCAATGCTCTAATTTATACCAATGATAAGGAAAAGAGTTAATCCAGAATTACACTGAGCAGTGCCCACTAATATGCCTAAAATATCCAGTGTGTTCATTACTAGTCACAACCCTCCAAAGCTATTTCCTGGCATCTGCACTCCCCAGGGGCAGATACCCACCGCATTAGTCAAGCCAGGCACTCCTGCTGCTACTGCATCTCCAAAAAATACTGCTCTTAAAAAGAGACAACGATGGTGTTTGTTTTATTTGCAGTCACACTGCCATGATAAACAGCCCAGGGTTTTTGCCACCATTAAATGGGAATTTTGCCCCAGATAGGGTTGCGGTACCTTTGGCATAAGCACTCAATATATTTATTTTATAATGTTCTTTCCCAGATTTCCAAGTTTAAAGTGACTTTTTGGGGGGCCAGTCTGCGTTGTTGGGATTTTAGCTCACGAAAAACATAGTGTCACTCCCCAGCTCTGTAAAAGTAGTTCTTATAACCGATCGCTTTAATGTTAATTGCATTGCTATGACATCCCATGCATGTATGAGATGCAAAAAGCAACCTAGCAGGGCTGGTGTTAAGGGAAATCCTGGGAAGTCTGCAATTATTGCGTGGACCAGTGCAATAGGAATGCAGCCTCTTTGTCCTTGCAAGAATCTTTAACACAAAAAAAAAAAAAAAAGAAAAAAGAAAAAAAAGTCACACAAAATGTTTCCATTTCACAAATGAGTCCTCCTGGCATTTTCTATTCGTTCCTGTAAAATTACTGACAACTATACACATTTCTATAATATTACTTCAATCTGCATCACTAGGAAAACCTAAGAGCTTATTAAAGAGATTTATTCTTTCAGTTTTCAAGGTGTAAAGCAGTTTCTTACAAATGTGCTCCATCAGCTTGATACATGCCTGTTTGTGGGAAGGGGGGTCTGGTTTAAAAGCGGTTTTAAGCGAGCTGTGTTCACTGCAGTCCCAGGGTGGCGAACAGGAGGCACTGGGGAAAATCCCATCAGCAGCAGGGTTTTCCATTTAACTCCTTAACAAATGCAGATGGTTTAGAGACACCTTGTAACTCCACAGCAACCTGGGTACTCAGGCTCTTTAACTAGTGCCGTGCCATCCGTCTACTGTTGTCGCTTTTGACCTGCACGTGCATCAAGCCAGAAGCTACCTCTGATGGTGGCTAAAGCAGAGGGCTTTGGCTTTCGTAATTAAGAACAACAGTCATCTCGTTCCTGATTGCTTAGATTTCTCAGCCCTTTTTCTATTTAATTTAAAGATAAAAAAAAGAGAAGGCAATATCATCAAGTAGAGCCTGTATTTCCATGCAAGGACAGCCATTTCTCTTCCGGTAAGTGGAAGTCCCATTATATTGACAATGCTACTGAGAAATTAGTGGAACTCAGCAGAAGGAACCTTAGCAATATTGGTCCTGAAATGGCAGCTTGTTATGCACGGGAGAAATACCAGTTTTGCAGAGTGATTCTCCTCCTTCTTCTGCCGTCATGGAGAAAGCAGTGTAAAAAAAAAAAAAAATATATATATATATATATATCTGCCAAGAATCTCTCAGCTTTTCTGAATTAAATGAATTTTGTACATTTTTTTCTTTTTATTTGAAATCTAGAATGCATTCTGTATTGGGAATCTGTGGGAGAGCTGAAGTCAGTAATTTAGCAGGCTAAATATGTAAAATATGTAAAATATGTAAAATATGTTGTAACGAGAGATGCTGATTGATTGTGAAAAGGCTCCAGCATCCAGTCACTAAGCAGAAGCAGTGACTGCAGGCAGTTCACAAGCGCGTGGTGTAATGGTGGCCTGAAACGTGCTCCAGCGTCTATCTAGAACCCGTAAATCTTCTTAGCAAGTTGGAAATTTGCACCAGCAGCATGCCCAGGGCAGCCAGTTCAGGCTGCGTGTGCTGCACAGCGTCTGGTGGTTCTGACAGGGATGATCGAAAAATGCCTTCCCTTTACTAAACGGCTTAACCTTTTTTATTTAAACTCCTGGAGTTTGTAAAGCAGAACTAGATGATCTTGACTATGTTGCCATGTAGAAATTTTATCCCTGCAAACTCCTTATCTTTTAGTCCGCGTTACCTATCGCTGCAGGCAGGAGGAAGACTATGGCTCCTGCTATTGCTGCCCACCTCCTCGTCCCATTTTTTCTCTCCCCAAGTGGCTTTTGGAGCTGTTCCAGACAACAGCCCTCGGCTTGAAGGAATCACGGGAGGAGGGTGGGATTTTGTACGCAGCATGTAAATCTGTTTGTCAGCTCCATGTCTGGACTCAATTTTCCCCAGAAGTGCCCACGAGTAAAGTCATGTGTATTTGTGTGCATGCATCTGTGGAGATGTAGGCGCTTTTAAATCCTGTTCCTAACTGCAGGTTTGCCAGCCAGGTGGGTAGTGTAGCTCAGAGGGGATGGTCAATAGCGAATAATCCTAGCTCGAGTGGAAATCATCAGCAAACCCAGCTGGGAGGGGAAACGCAGTAATTTTCCCAGCCTCATGCCTTTACAATTTCCTGATGCTGCTTGGATGTGATGGCATTGCAGGAGCCAGTTGAAAATTATCAAAAGGTGAAGCTCTCCCGGACTTCTCCTGAGCTTACTTAGCCCAGTGGTGGTGTGGGAGAGGGAACGGGCAAGGTCTGGGGGAGCTTGCTCCCAGGGTAAGTTCCCCTGAGTCTTCCCAGCCCTAACAACAGTGATAGTATTTTTAAAAGGAACAGCTTCTCCCTCTGTTAAAAAAGCAAATTCTGCTCTGGTTGCATCTCTTTGCTGGGCATGCAGAGCTGTAACGTGAGGAAGCTCAGCCTGGGAAATAGACTGACTTGAGCTCTTTCCAAATAATGCAGGGAAAACTGGTAGCGGCAACATGACACTGTCAACAAATTGACAATTCACATTCCCTCATGTGGTGTCAAACAGACACTGCTGCACTTTTCTGTACTCGGTCCAAAAGGGTCCCGCTAGGCTGCGGCAGCAAAGAGGAGTTTCACCGTCGGAAAAGCCGGCAATCGCAGGGCAGCTGCCAGCTTCAGCAAACGGCACGGACACCGAGAAGTGTTTCTGTTTGTTCAGCTCGCAGGGTCTTAGCAAAATATTAATAGGACCTATAAAACAGCAGGCCTCTCTGACTGCCTCAGCAACCCCCTGCAAATGCAGCTTACCTACGTGAAGAAGGAATTGCGTAATGTTGCTGGGTGGGATGGGTCCTTGCTCTGCTCTTCCCAAGGCTTTGATATAGAAAGGAGTCCTTTTTGGTTAGGGTAGCCTTGGAAAACGGCTGCATTTGGGGCTTGCAGAGCCGTAGCGGGGAGATAAATCGGTCTCTCCTGGCGATACTGGCAGAGCAGAACCAGTGCCGGGATTCAAAAAGTGTCTCCAATCTTATTGTTAGAGCCTGTCCCCACCTTTCTGAAAGCCGTTGCACTTTGCAGGGTTCAGAGAAATATCTCCAAATTGAGTCACAGGAGCTGCCCACGCGGTTTTGAAGCTGTATGAGTGTGCCTTGGCCATGTACCTCCTGTGAGCAGGTAAAGCTTTCACATCCTGATGCAGTTAAAAATGGGGATTGGTTTGAAAATATCACCCCTGAAGGTGAGAAAATACCTCTTCTGCTGGTACCAGGTGTGACCCCGAGGCTCCTCTGCTGCCAACACACAGGGCAGATTCTCCAGGAGAATTAAGGTGATTGCAGCCTTTTTCATGGACCTGCGAGTCCCGTAATGGAGGTAAGCTTGGCTCCTGAAATGGATGGTCTAATTTTCTAATTTTTCAAAGATACAGAGTAGTACCTTACAGGTACCCTTTTGATACAGCGGCTGCTCCTCGTTTCTGAAAGCCGTGCCAAATTTAGAAATCTAACTCAACACTTCAATTGTTAAAATCTTGGCCTGCCTTTCTCTGCACAGAAACAAATTCGTACCATTACAGCTGCATTTATCATACCCCTTTCCCATTTGTTTTCTACCAATGTTCAACCAGAGGAGTTTCACGGAGGAAGTGAAACACAAGAGCAGTCACCAGTGGTGATGATCTGTCCCTGAAGCCTGATTCAGTGAATTGAACTCATCCATTCAGAGAACAGAAACATTCAATAAGACATGTGGGCCCATCTTTTAAGGTATTTAGGTCCTTAACTATTAATGTTTCCAGTGGTTGCTAGGTGTTCGG
Organism: Aquila chrysaetos chrysaetos; assembly: GCF_900496995.4. Classification (NCBI taxonomy): domain Eukaryota; kingdom Metazoa; phylum Chordata; class Aves; order Accipitriformes; family Accipitridae; genus Aquila; species Aquila chrysaetos. The sequence continues at coordinate 6,733,323 of NC_044012.1, forward strand.
GCACTTTTAAAAGCAGGATCTGCCTGGTCCATGATAAACTGCTTGCTCGTGAACGTTCAAGCAAACTTCTGTGGAAAGCTTACCTCTGCACTTACGTTATGATAAATTAGATGGGCTAGGATTAATTTCGACTAATTTTGGCCACGGAAAAATCAAGTGTCCCATTTAAGCTACTCGCCTGGGCTGTCTCTATAGCAAAAGAGAGCAGCATCTCTAGAGGGTGGCTCAACCCACCTAATTTCAACATCTACCTTTGGGATTGGGTGAGTTGTCTCCTCGCTGCCTTAACTATAGAGAAAACCTAGAAAACTAGTTTAGCTAAACACCTAACTTTTAGGTGACTAAAGTACGTTGAAATAAAACCCTCTCACTGCGAGTACTTTTAGGTAATGAATAATTTCAGGGTATTTTAATTTGCTTGCAGACACTTCAAGAACAGCAAATGAGGTAAAATTAGTCATGTGGTTAATTCATTATGTATAATTCCCCTAGCTAGAATCAGGGCAGAAGCCTGCCCAATAAGTCTAACCTCATGACTCCCATTGACATTTTTACAATTTGAAGAAAGCAGAAAACTCCCCCAAATTGGCTTTTCACCTAGTCCTGTGAACCAATTTCAAGTCCAAGATTAAAAGTGCTGAGCTTGTATGAAGGTTTGAACCAGAACTTTTGCTGTTTATAGCAATGCCGACAACCTTACTGTTAATGAACATTGTGAAATATTCAGAAAAGTACGTCAGGTCCCGTCACAAAGCACACACGCACATGCTCACATTTGAAAACCCATCATTCCAGAAAGACAGGCTCGTTATAAAACTTGTGCTTATTTCTAAATGGTGTTGAAATCATTTTGTAAGAGGTAATCTTATCAAGAGAAAGTGAAAGAGGGGGCAGAAATCCTTTATTGCCAAGCCAACTTCAGCTTTTAAGAGCTGTGCAACCAGTCTGCTTGTTTTGGGAGGTGAAAGTCGCTCGACAAAATTTTGCACGCATACACAGTAATTGTCTACAAAATGTGCATGCTGGGCTTGGTACCACCTGGCAACAGTAAAACCTGTTAGTCACTTGGAGGTATTGGCAGAGCTGTTTCCCCCATCCTCTACCCTCCCCTTCCCTGTACAGAGGGCTTGGAGATCTGACTGCAGATGCTGTGGTTGACATTTATCCTTGTTGTGGACTGAACCACGGTCCCTGGTCCAGACGTATCCCAAATGCAGAGCTGAACGTTCAGAGGATTCCTTGGTCTTCCCTAATTCTGGATGGAACACACGGAGGGCAGTTGGGAGCCTCCTGCCCATGCTATTGTGTCTTGTGGCACTGGTGATCCTTCTGTGTGTGGCCAGCAGTTCCTTTCCAGGGTACTTAAAAATATACCACAAAACCTCTCTTGATTTTGAACCTGTGCGTCTTCATTGATGAAGCACCCCCTTGGTCCCTGACCTAAGGTCAATGACTTTAAAGGACATTAACTAGCATTGACTGAGAGATTTGCTAAAGGTCAAGGCTTGAATAATTCAAGCCCCATAAAGATTTCACTAAAGTCGAGCCCCTCTGGGCAAGTACCTAGTTTGCGTGGGCAGGGTGTCCATACGTCCCTGACAAATGGGGATGGTCTCGTACAAGCGGTCTGGGGAGGCTTGTATGGGAGCTGTATGTCTCTACTTTATAGTCTCGCATGAGGAGTTATAGGGTGAAGTGACATAGCGAAAGACAGAGTGGCAGGAGAGGAGGGGAGTTTGGTTGGTTGGCAGAAACCTGTGTGCCCTTTTTCCCTCCGACTTCTTCAGCCACTATGATCTCTGCGGTTTGCGCGGGTGTCCCGCCTCTGCTGAGCGTCCTCTGGTAGAAGCCAGCAGCGTGATGGCTAAACTGCATCTTTCTGCAGGTTGTTAGCCACTAAGCGAACTCCGGGATGCAGGACACGCTGTTGTTGCCGGTCCCAGCCACAACACAACCCCGAAGTGCAACAAGATGATTTCATAGTCAGTGTTTACTTGTATTCAGAGTATGTCTTAATGGGAGTGATATTCTGCCTGCTGGCACCCTGTTCCTTTGAAAGGAGCACAGCAATGACTGGAGGGTATATTTTGAGCTCTATACTAAAATCCAGTCTGAAAATAGCATTGAGATGGAGCATATGTGTGTTGGAAGAGCCTGTCATTTCAGCCCCTTCAGAAAAGACTCTTGACTTGAGTGAGTTACAGGCCAGCGCTTAAACCTCCAACAGATTTGAACAACGTCAAAACCGCTCTACATTATTGTGTAACTTCTAACCGGGGCTCCCGTGCTGGGTCACGTCTCTCCCAGCGGTGCTGGCTCCTGGGGTCACCCTGGGGTCCAGGTAGCTGCCAGACGGGCTTCTGCGCAGGCAGGGAGATGGTGGAGGTCCTGGAGCAGGGCAGGCAAAGAGGACGCTACTTCCCCAAGGTGGTAGATACTCACAGCAGCCTGTGCCTGCTTGAGAGGTTTCTGAGATAAATAGAGAAAAAGATGCTGGTTAGGGCAGGACTGTAAGTTTTACAGGCACTGAGTCTTGTCCCGCAACCACGCTCCTACGCTTAGGTGTGGCATCTTTGCGTGCTCGTGCCCGTGCACTGTAGAGCTGGGTCTGACAGGTCCATCTGTGGACCTGATGGGCTGTCTCCCCGTTTGGGAAAGCAGATTGTGAGAAACCTGCTGGGTTAGGACACGTGCATGAGCAGAGCGGCCTCGTCCGAAGGCGAACGAGGCCTCACCTTGTGCTCGTTCGTCCGCTGTTAGAGGCAAAGGTGAAACGTGTCAAGACGTTGCTTTTCTTTGGCGGACGTTGCTGGCAAACAACCTTTCTGTGTCCGCGGCTTGCATCAGACTTTGCTAACTTCACCGTACAATACAAGCCCGGTCCCACTAAGCCATGGAAATAGATCTACAGGTTTAAATGAGACTATCCATATGAGTAAGAGCTACTCAAATGAATAATTGTTTGCAGTATTCGTGTGTCTGTTATTTTAACTTTGAGTAATTCAGGAATGACTGTAGATATATCCATATGATGACAGTTGTTTCAATGTTTTCAGTCAAAGCTCTTCCGAAAAACAGGTGATGCTGTCTAAAAAGGGCATTTTATAAATGAACCAGACAGTCATTTGAAATTGGGTTTCCTTTGTTTGCTGTTAATAACAAAAGCGTATCTCTTTATTTGAAATTTCTCCTTTTTTTTTCCTCTGCTGGAGCATAGAAAGAATTCACAGTGCTTTGTGCTGGGGCTGGGGCTGGAGCTAGCTCCAGCACCAGCTGGTAATAAAGCTACAAACGTGGATCTATACGCTTTAAAAATCAAGAGAATTGCCTAGACAATCATTGAAATGGCATTTGGTTCAATTCCATGTAAAAAAAAAATATTTTGAAAGTTTGACCTGGTGTTATAGGGACTTTTTTTCAATTCTTCAAAGAGTAATCCCAGTTTACCTTTTTTTTTCTTTTTTTTTTTTTTTCCCCTTCAGGTTCAACCCCTTTTATCACACTAAAGTGCCAATCAATATTGTGAGATAGATGTTACATCTTAGGTTTTTATAACATTACTTGTCCCAGAAGGGATACTGTATCTTTAAGGAAATGGACCCGATATCCTGTTTCTGAAGGATTAAAACACTTTAAAGAGACAGAAGAGGCTGTAAACCCCTATCATATTCTTATTCTCTCTTCATTATCTTGTCCAGTATCTATCCCTGCTGAGTAAATCTGGTTGTGTGTTTCTCCAAAGTGGTCATAAGAAGAAATTTATTTACTTCTCTTTGCACTGGAGGGGCATTACTGGGTTTCAAGGCTCTCCGAAGTAATAAAGATTTTGCAGTGTGTGCAGAAGGAGCAGAAATTCAGAACTTCTTTTCCCCCTCTGAGGTCGTTTGGCCAGCCTAAAGGGGAGACACTTCTCATTTTCTGACAGGCTTTATTTCCGTAAGATTTTCCAATTAGCAGGAAAAGGTCACACTAATGTTAGTGCTGTGTGGAGGAAGGGGGATCCGACTATGCAAACAGAGATCTCCTTGAAAGGACAATATAAAAATATTGTATTTTCCTTCATTTCTTAATTAAAAATTGGAGGGGAGGGGTGTGCAAGTGTGCACACTGGTGCGTGCGCGTGTTTGCTGGAGGGGGAAGGGAGCGCTCCCTCTTGCCTGGGATCAGCAATTTCACTTCGTTTGCGGACCTCGCTTTTCTCTGAAACAGCAAATTGCATTCACTCTCCTGTCTATATGTTTGTCCACCTGGGTGGAAAACAGACAGCCCAACAGATTTCCATCCTGCAAGTGCTTTGTGAGAGGGACCGACTGGGGCGAAGGGCAGGGAGACGACACGCACGTAATAAATAAGGTTTTCTTTTTGCTCCCAATTAATTCCGAAGAGGAATTTGGGGTGGGGTTTTTTGGATGGTTGGTTTGGGGATTTTTAATCAAACCGAGCTGAAAACAAACAACGCTGACAGCGAGCATTTCTCCCCCCCCACTTTGAGCCCTGCTAGAAGCATCTCTCTGTAGCTTTCCCGGTAGCTTTTGTTTTCTGTGCCGGGTGCGTGTGTGTCCCCTCGCACGTGCGCGCCGAAAGCGCAAGAACTTTTTCCAACGAGGTAAAGAGCCGGGAGGTGTCAGGACTTGCTCACGCTCAGCTTTCAAAGAAGCCTCACATTCTTCCTCCTCGCAGGCAAGCATCCATCTCTATTTTTATAGCCCGGGAACAGCCGTGGCCCTAACTTGTGCCCCTTTCTCCGTGGAGGGGCCGTAGCGTTTAAATTTGGCTATGGGCATGGGGAGAGGCAGGTGCACAAGTCTGGAATCTCTCTGCAGGCGTTAAACTGGTCCAGCTCCTCCCCGGCATATTTCCTCCTTAAACACATAACTGGCTTTGCAGCCAGGGAGCTGGAAACCATCTCAGGAGTCAATTTGGTCTTGAAGGCATTGTATTAGGGCAAATGGACCAGAGTTCAGCTACCTGCTGACACTCCTGGGCAGACAATTGGTGCCGTGAGTGGTTCACGGGAAATAGGAAATCTTTTCATTTTAGACTGTAACTTGCTGAACTACACACACGCACACATACACGTGTGTGTATATATATATATATATAGCCACCAGAGAATTATTTCACAGGAAATTAAATATTTGCAGCTCTCCCACACCATTTCATATCTTGCCAATTCCCATAACCCCCTTTTCAGATCACCAATCCCTGCTGGAGCCCAGAAACTGTCTATCATAACCAGAAGTTTATACACTGGGAAACATTTCTGCACCAAATCCTTCGCTGGAGTAAATTGGCAGGATGCCACCGAAGTCAGAGCCGTCACAGTGATTTACACCAGCTGCGGATCTAGCCCAGAGAAATGTGAAAAACTCGGTGAGCTTTGTGCATCGGAGTTACATGGCGAGTCCCCGAGATAGTAAAAGCTAAAATACCCCGATCTCCCAAGGAGCTGATCAGAATAATATTTTTTTCATCCGCATTAAGCAGTAAGCTTAGGCTGCACCATGGAAATCTTCCCTTCCTTCTGGTTGAAAAGCGATGTTTTATCTTCCCTGGGTTTCCACCCTGACATTTATACCAAATGACAATTAACTTTCCTTTCCCATTAATCAAAAGTAATTCTCCTTCTGACAGCGTTTGGCACTGCTATGCATCTGGACGTGTGTGTAACTCTGCGGTACTTCACGCTGGATGGACTCTTTCTTTTTGCAGGGGGACACAGACCTCCCCCGTGAAGCCCCTAGGAGAAAAAACACCGCGGGAGGGCAGTTTGTGGGTTTAGGTGAGACACGAAGCACCAGGAGCAGGACTCGAGCTGGATGGGAGCGTGGGGAAGGACGGCGGCTCCCCGGGAGCGGGGAAATCCAGCGCCGTTGGCTTCCAGCGAGCAGCTTGCACTCGCAGATAACAACAGCAAAGCAGGGAGACAAAGCACGTTTCCCTTTGCTGCCCTCCCCTTTCCTAGCAGAGCCGGAGCGCACGGCGAGCTAGCGGTGCAGCCGTCGGGCATTTTGCCCACCTGCACCTTCCCCACGTTCGGGTACTACCGTGTCTCCCTCTTCCAACCCTCCTCCTCAGGGACCGAGCAACTTCGGTCCTTGTCACAGAGATCTGGGTAATAAATACCTTTTAGTTACGGTTTGCAGGGTATGACGCTCCTTCAGAATCACCGCAGAAACACAAGGTGATCTCTTGTTCGCGCTGAAGCGGATGGCAGCGCTCCCGTTCGCTCTAGTGGCACAGGATCAGACTTCACAGGGGATTTCTGGTGAACTATTTCAGTTGAGAAATAACCAGGCTCATATTTGGGGGAGGAAAAAAAAGGCTGCTTTTTTTCTTTTTGTTTAAACATAAAGCACTAATGTTGCTGGAGTTTTTAAGTAGCCGGGAAAGAGAGAAACCTCTTTTAATAGGAACCGGTTATGCCCAATGTCTGAATGTATGATGCATCAGTGAAACCAAGAAAATCACATAAATACTTGTTTTAACCTTAGAAATATAAATTAACTTTCATAATAGCCCTCAAAATAACCATGTCCGCTTTAACACCATTTTGGAGAGGCATAAACTGAGGCATAGGGATGCTCTGTGAGTCACTAATTGAGTCAAGTGCGGAACCTCAAACCTTCATTACCAGAGTTGGCTGTAGGCCTGTTTGTGTCTTGAGGTGAACTGAAAACCTGCAAAAATACGCAAAAAGGCTTGTGATCAGTGAAGCTGAGATTCCTGTTTTGATTTCAATATTCTGTTCATATGCCAGAATTCATCCGGCAGCTCATGGTGGAGGTGCAAAGGTAATGTGCTCCAAGGGAAAGCCACCTTCCAAAAACTTTTACGTTCTCATTGATTAAATTCATCAGAAGCTTAAAACCCAAAGGCATTTGCTTAGGGAATAGGTTCTTAGGGAGTGGCGCCTAATTTTGATCTATGTTTGCAAACTCATACTATTTACCTTTCACACGCATTAGCTGCGTGCAGACAAGACTTTGTTTGCAACGATGTTCAGGAAAATGAATGCAGGGAACATAGCTGGAATTTGTTGCGTAGTTGTGGTGAATTTTGGTAAGTGGCTGTGCTTTGGAGATTGATACATTTAATAAACACTCGGTAGATATAAAATAAATTAATCCCTACTGTTTAGAGAATAAGACATGGTGCTTAACAACATTAATGCTGTTGTACAAAATAGTCAAAAGCATGTCAACATTTTGGTTTTATGTAGACCATACGAATCCATGGATATTAGAAAGTACACATTTAGCACCAGATGTAGCTGTAGGGTGAGCCCAAGCCATAATATTTGAATGCTGTACAGTCCTCGGATGGCTGGATCTGGCAGTCAGTCCCTGATGGTACTGGTACCTTCCTGAGATTTCAGGCGTGAGTTTGCATTTGTACTTTTCTATCCAAAATTCAGCTGTTCGTAAGGCTTAAACCTTGGAGCGTCCACCCGCTCAGCAGCCCCAGGCGATGGCCTCCTGTGCTAGGCACGGGCCAGGTCCCCTGCAGAGTACAGCCAGAACCCCACACTGAACTAGCACCTGACGGAGGACTTAACGGGACATGGTTATTTAGCGGAGCTGGTGGTTAATAAAAATGAAGCCAGACCAGATGTAGAAACCTGCTAGAGAAACTGGATCATTTCAAAGATTTAAGAGCTTGCAGGACTGTGAGAATCCCTCTGCTGCAGGACTACCCGCTCCTTTTTTGTTGTATGTAGTGCAGCTTCAAAACTGCATTTGACATCATCAGCTCATTAAAGGCATGCAATGATGCACCCTTTGATTTTTAATACAGTGAATGTTTTAAAGAACGCTTTTCAGAATCCAAAAAAGCATATCAAAAACAATGGGGCGCACACGTGTAATGACATTTAAAAAATCAAGCAGATAATTCCTGCTGGATAACTCTACGTTGCTGGTACCACCTTGAGTACACAATATTGATAGTCACTCTACAAATAATTGACTTATCTAAACCAACATTGGAAAAAAACTGAACTCAGCTATTAGTTTTCTGTATAGGGACATTGGTGTTGAGCGTATTTTCATTATGCCTCTAAGAAAATGTATTTCTTGCTGTTATAATACATGCAAACAAGCACAGAGAGATTTGCATTGAGTTGGCATGAGTTTTGTTAGGGCTGCCAAAACTGGGGCTCTCTGCAAGTGGTATGTTTCACATTGCAGCATTCCTTTAAAAACTTGCAGAACTAAATAAATAATGGCACCGTGGATGAAACTGGAGAAAACTGAGCAATGCTCAAGACAGGTGCCCAGGATTTCTATCCAGGCTGCCAGATTTTCAAAGAATTCAACTTTTCAGATCAAATTCTGTACTCTTGATGAAATTTTGATGCTAATAAAGCTTTGAATGGAACGAAGTTTTGTCTTCACGGAACGCCAGGGACTTTACGTATAACATCTCAGCCAGCGCCTGTCAAAACCAGTGGAGAGATTACTGCTGATTTTCATGATCACTGATGGGGCCAATCTCGAGACCTTCTTGTTCTCTGCTCCCTATTTGGCTGATCCAATTTCTTGTTGGCTCTCCTGGTAGTGCTCAGGGGCTTTTTCAGCCTGCAGTGTGGAGCAGCCGACCATGCTGACTGTGGTTTCAAGAAAGTGACTCCTGTTTCTGACTGTTGGCCTTCTTGTGAATGTTGTCGTTTATCCTTTAATTATAATAGTATAGTTTTAATTATATAACAATAAATATAATAGCAGAGTTTGCTCATTAGCCTTATTTGCCACTAAAGCACCTGACTGCAGATAGAAACTTATGTATGTATCTTGTAGTGAAATTTTAAGGCTAGCTTAACCTCAGACACCTGCCTAAATTTCTTTAAGTAATGAATAAGGATAGATTCAGGTATATCCTTGCAACTGGCCACTTAGCTAAGTGTACTGAACTCTGGCTGAATTACTGCTCTGTGGGCAGATAGGAAACACACCTTGGAGGTCTTCACAAAATAACTTCATGTTCCTTGAAGAGGGTCAGAAGAAACTTCCAGTTTTGCAGGGACCGTATCTCTGGTACACTGACCTCCTGGTAATGGCAGCCCACTAAGTGTTGCACTTGGTTGGAGTTCTCCTTGGTAATTTGGTTAATTGGATGAGCAGGAGTTTTAGTGACACAGACTAGATCTCCATGCAGCAGTCCATCAGAACTAATCAGCTGGCTGTTTTCCATTCACATCAACCCATAGTTTCATGAGGAAGGTTAGTAGATGGTAACTTTTTAAATTGAAGAACATGTTAAGTAATGGCAGTTGGATCTTGGCCACAAAAGAAGAGAAAGGATTACCTTATTGCATGAAGAACTACCTTGATGGTGACTCTTCACAATCTGAGTCACTCAATCCTCTAAAGATACATGAAGAAATTTTGCTTTCACCTGAACCGTAGTGGCAATTCCAGCAGAGTATGTGCTAAGTTGCCATGTAGCATTTGTTTTCTTATTGTGCTTGAGTGACCGGACAGACTCAGGGGCTGCAAAATTCAGTTTCAGATGCCCGAGTTGAGAAAGTTTGCTCTGTCCTTCCAAGATAGAAAACTTTTCCAGACTGCCTTTCAAAACTTCATGAAAACTTCTTTGGCCCATAAAGCTAAATGTTGTACGATACACATTTTATACGCCTGGCTCCTGGAATGGAAATTGGAAAGCTGAAGTTGGGCTACCTTAGCGTAGAGGGACACAGAGCAGAAGGGGATCTGAGCCCAGGCATGCTCAGAAGAGGAGCTGCTTGAAGACACCATGAGCAGTTAGCTGGAGTTTCACCTGGAAGAAGATAATGAAAATAGAGTTGGTCTTCACCACGTGATGTCTCTAAGGTGTAGGTACTTTACTGAGAGTTCAGGGAGGTCTTTCAGCCCCAGCATTGACAGGACAGTATCTTGTGTCTTTCCCCAGAAAGCGGGGTTCCTCTGATCCTAGGGCTTATGCTTTGGCTTTACCTCTTCAGCCACTGATCTGCGGGAGGACTGTTTTCTGAGGCTTTGTTTGGGGGTTAATGAATCTTGAATTATTCTGCACAGAGAATTGGTTTCAAAAGCCGCCTGCCAAAGCCCGAGTGTGGTGGCCTAGTCCAGGATGTGGCGTAGAAGGTGACTTCATGAGGTATGGGCCGCCTTCTTCCAGAGCAGGGTGATGGATCTGGCCTGCCTACACACCATATGAAATTTTTAGCCACAGTTTTAAAAAAAAGAGCTTGACCATGTGCTTTGTTTGGAGAGAAGGCAACTGTAGTTCATCTGTGTCTTTACGCGTATATCAAGAACAATTTGAAAATGCCAGTTACGCTAAGCTCCTCGGGAAACCCAGGCGATGGGATGTCCTGTTGCTGCTAAAGCGCTCAGTCCAAGAGACCTGAGGGTCTCCTTCCGCAGGAGCGGAACTGGAGATGACTGGGAGGAGTTAGATCAGAAAAAGATTTTAATGCCCCGAGAGCTCAGGAGCTTTCAGGGTCACAGTTTTGGCCTTAGGCACCTCGTTTGCCAGTCAGGCACCCGGCTCCTCTTTTTGGAACTGATTCTTCCTAAATTAAGAGCCTAAGTGCTGTAACATAAATAAATAATAAAATTAATAAAAATAATAAAATTCAGTATTAAAATTGCCGTTGGGAAAACCAATAAAAGAAAAAGCCACCAACCATGTAATGGCTACTTTTAACCACTTAACATACAGTTTAAATCTCTAAAGAGGAATAATAATACATTTATTTCTAAAGTACCTGAAGTTGCCAAAGGCACTCAGGGTGCTCTGCGATATAAAACCGTTTCTAAAAATAAATTAGCACATTATAAAAAGGCTCTGTGTAGTGAATGTACTTAGTGAGCAGGTGAAACATTTCTGACAGAATATGTTTCTTTTGGAAGAGGCTAGTCTACTTGAATTGAATCAGTTTGAGGGAGTTTCCAATGAGAAGCTAGTGGAGAATTTCTGGGTTTTTTTCACATGGTCAAAAATCTTTTTTCATGGCATGAAAGGCAGGTGAGAGGAAGCGTTGCAGATGGAGCCCCTCGGTTCCGCTCTGCAATGCCGGGGACGCCCGTGCGGGCTGTGCGAGCCCGGACTCCACCGCCGCCTTCCCCTAACTCCTTCCAGAGACCTCTTGCAAGAGAGAAAAGCCATCCGAGCCCCAGGAACAAGTATAAAACCAGTCGTTTGCCAGCTGAACCTCCCCAGGAATCCAGTAGCGCAGCCGGGACTGGAATGGCCGTGCTGCCCGGGTGCTGCGGGCCGTGCCTGCGAGGCATCTGTCACCAGGCGAAAGCCCTGTGGAGCAGCAGCGATGCCGTTTCGGAGAGCGGCTTTGTCTCGCCGCAGCCAGCTGGCAAGGGCTTCAACGTGGGGCCCTGCTGGAAAGCGAAAAAATAAAGCCGGGGAGGAGGATTCCCAAGCAGCGGAAAGGGGAGAAGAGGAGGAGGGTTTGTTGTTATTTGCGGTGGCTTCATTTGTACCGAAATTCCTTCCACAATGAGCTGCATGTCTCCGGCGGCAGCTCTGGCCGGGATCCACGCGGATCAGCTGTTTGATATTTTTACGAGCGTCTCCCCCTCCCGCCCGTCAGTCGGATCAGGGCCACGGTGATGCAACGCTTCTTGGAAAGTCGCAGCCTCCATCCGAAGCAGTTTTCCGAAGTGCTTCTTTAGAAAGTTGGCTGTTTGAAACGGCCTCGACGGAAACTGCGCTTTACTTTCATCTGTATCCTAAGGCCTAATTGAATTGAATACAAATATAAACTTATAACAGACGTTTCGGTCGTTCTCTTTAGCTTGTCTCACAAAAAGCCGGTTTAATGATCTTTCTGAAGGCTGTTTCACTGAGGCAGCAGAAAGGCACCAGCTTTACATCATTACTGAATAGTGCATAAAGGAATTATTTAGCAAGATGTTCTGTTTGTTAATAGACCCAAATCATGGTTTCTTTTACCAAATACTGCTTTTATTTGAGGTCTTTGAATGAATTTCATTCAAACAATGCTAACATCTGATGATAAAAACCACTAATGAGAGGAAAATCATCCACGGTTTTGATCTAGAGCTCTCATTAATTCCAAACTTTGCTTTTAGTTCGTTTTGCTGATCAAATCATTAGAACAGTTTTTATTCCTGCTTTGCCTCCCTCCAAAGAGAGTTAGCTTTCCACGAGCTTAAACTCAATTCTCTTTGTTTTCCTTATCCTGTGTCACATCACCCCAATGGAATGAAATAGTCTAGAAGGGGACTTCATCCAGTGACCAGGGAAGCGACCCCTCCAATGCCAGACCCTAAGCCACCGATAAACCTGGGGACAGAGTCTGGGTTTCTTCAGTTTAGGTCTTGGACCATACACCTTAACTGATACGGTCTTTGTTTATGGGAAGATATTTTTCCAGATTAAATATGGAAGAAAATGATTTGTCTAGGGACCTTCAGCACTGCGCCGTGGAAATTTTTGCTCTGTATGTGATGTTTTCCGTACTTGTTTACACTGCTCTTTATACCTATTAGCACATGTTGTGCTGCCTTGTAAATTGTTATTAATTGCTGTATAATTTTCTGCAGTAATGCCAAGCTACGAGCCGTGCTTTTTTTTTTTTTCTTTAAAGATAAAAGCCCCAAAGTGCAAAGTTTGGAGATCTCTGAAACTTTTTTGGCGTTGCTTTCCTCATGCCTCTCTGGCCAGGAGCTTGCGGAGGGCTGGAGGTGCAGGGATGTTGCACCAAATAGCTACCAACAGCCATGCGATGGTGACGCCATTCCCTATCCAAATATTATGTACGAATCCTTGCGTCCTTTTCCCTTACACAGCCAAAATTGTTTAGACCTTCCTTGGAACTTAAAAGCACTTGGAAAAATTAGGACAATTTAAAAAGGCAAAACATGAAGGAGGGTTAAAACACCCCCTGCCCTCCCACCACCACCCTGGGCTCTACCATGGTGTAGTGAGACACGGGTTAGGCATTCGAACTGACTCCCCCAAATATTTGCCCTCTCTAAATTGCCAGTGCCCTGGAGGGTGGGGGCCAGGCCATTGTATTACTTGAAATTTATGAAGATTCATGAAGAAGGCAGACAACAGTTCTGTGTCAGGAGACCAGGAGACAATTCAAACCACATTAATGGCAAGAAATGGAGAAAATCATTAAAAAAAATAGTCTCTGCAAGCATAGGGGATAGAAATGAGGGGGTTTGCATGCTTGGGATGTAAAATAATTCACATTCCCTTACACTGTCTCACTAGCTGAATTTTTTCCTTTAATTCAGAATCCGCTTACTATATTATTTTAATATAAATAGGCATGTAGAACAGTCAACAAAATGCTGTATTTAAGATAAATGAGGAAAATAAATAGTGTTGCAAAATCAGCTATTGCTGGTGGTTCTTGCCATTCCCTTTCCCAGATGTTTCTGTATCAGTTCAGCAAAATTAATTACTGTCTTAACCATAGAGTCACTTTTACATATAGGTCGTTTACATTATGAGCAAGCAAACATCCGGAGATCTGAAGAGAAGAGGTAAAATAGAAAGAAAATTATACCTTTCAGACTTAAGTTGTGTGTTTGAGAACTGGGCCATGGGAAATGCTTGCTGTAGATCGGTGTTAGGAGCTCATTACCACAAGACTACACCGACTCGTATGGTTAATTGGGAGACGAAGGTTCACGATGCTGTGACTCCAGCACTCGTTCTTCTTTTAGCATCTTCCAGCTGTATTTCTAGCCTGACTGGGATAAATATGCTGCTCAGTTTATTCAATAATGGTCCGGCCTTTGCTGAGATGTTTAAGGAGCATAACCTTTGTGTGGCTCGAGCTAATTTTCTATCTCAAATTCTAGTGTTTATGTCCCAGGTCCTCTTCATACCTGAAGTGTTTTCTCCAGTGAGAAGATACTCTATAAGAACAGGGGAGGTTTTCTGGGGTGCTCTCGTCGGAAAGCCCATTCTGCCCGGTGACCAGCAGTCATACGGGTTTAAGCTCGGTATCTGATGTGAAAGATTTTTGAAAATCCAATATATTTGGCTCATGGTCTAACAGTTTGTACTCCTGAGCACCTTCCTGAAGGCTGTGGCCTCTTCTTTCAATGTACTCCATCGGTCAAAGCCCTCAGAGTGAGATTCTCTCCTGCAGGAGCCCCAGACAAGGCCCTATGCACGACTCCAGTGAGCCTGCACTCTCTGTGAGGGATTTAAGGTGGAATCAAGTCATGCATAGACTAACCTAAAGCGAGACCTCTTCATTGGTGGGAATTTCATCCTAACCAAATTCCATGCATTGGCAGATTTGCAAAGCTTAGCCTTAAAGGTCAGTCTAAGTTTTATGAACTATTCTAACTGAAGAGAGAGAGAAAAAAAGAAAGTTTCCTTTAACATAGTTTACCCCAATGTTTTGCACATTAAGAAAAAAGTAAACAACTTCTGCATAAATATAAATAAATTAAAAAAACCCCAAACTTCCCCAGAGAAGGGAAGCAGAAGTTAGCCAGCAGTGGAAGTGAATGCACTCCTCTTCTAAAGCCGCTTTCGCTGAGAAGTGAGAGCTTAACACAGAGCACAGTTAAAGACAGCCTGAGCTCAAGTGCACACCGCTCCGTTCTTCAGTCAGTTGCTTCGTAGTTATGTTTGTTAGACTGAAAGTGGGTAAAGCTAAAACAAATAGCGGTATTCACTAGAGATTGATAAGATAGAGGTCACCTCTAGTAATATATAGTAGAATTATTCTCCAAAGAGCTCAATTTTAATTACATACTGGTTTAAGAGTATTACTTGCACAAAACCCTGCTACCTGTTTATGCTTCCAAAACCTAATGGAGTTATATTGAATAACTGAAAGGCCCCCAAATCACACTGACAACTTGTCTTCTAAACTCTGTTATGTTTTGTCTTAGCACAAGTGCCAGTGCTAAAGATTATTGATGCAACTGCTTGCTCTTAGATGCTGAATCACATTAGCCTCCCTCCTGCCCTCCTATTTCATTAAGAATCTGGCTGCAGATCAAAAAATGTAATGCCTTCTCCATGTAGGGCCCCATAACTTTCACAAGCCCTAAAAAACCTACTGGCAGTGCATTGATTTCTCTCTCTTTTCTTTCTTTCTCCCACTCGCTCCTGCTTGCTTTTATTCTGTTGCTCTCTTTCACTCTTTCTTTTTTCATTCTTTCTCTTTCCTTCTCTGTCTTTACTTCTTTCTCATGCTTTCTCTCCACCCCCCTTTTTTCTTCTCTCTCTGTGCCTCTTTTTCTCTCTCTTTCTCCTCTTCCCCTTTTTTCTCATGGAGTGGTGAGAGAGAAAAATAGAAGTAGTAGGAGGGCAAGAGGTCAGCATGTAAGGAATTCCAGTTTAGCAGACAAAGCCAAAACACTAATGTATGTCCATATATTGTATCTGATATTTTTACTACATCTGCTCAGAACAGAGTAATTGTAAGTTGTTATTTTGTTTTCCTATAGGCTAATCTTTTTTTTTTTTTTTCTTCATTGCTTTGTTATAATTTGGACAAGTCGGTACTCAGTCAACTTAGTTTCATTCAGAAAAAAAATTCCTGTATGGAAGGATCTCCCAAAAGCTCTGCTGGAGCAGAGACCAGAGAGTGGCCTTACTAAAACCAGTGGGAATCTTGCCAGCAGTTTCAATGGGATCAGGATTCACCCCAAGATTCTGGATTCGAGCCAGGGGTTTAGGTCCATCTGGCACGTAGGTGCTACAGGAGATGTCCAGAGCTCTGCTCTGGGCTTCACAGCAGGCTTAGCTTTTAGCCCCAGATGGGGAATGCAGCAGGGCTGTAAGAAATAGGGGTTTGTCCAGTTTTGTAAGGAAAATAATTCTTCCAGATAACATTGAACAATATTTCTAGAGTAACTGTTTGTCCCCAGAAACTAAGAAAGTCCCTTTCCCAGTGTCCCTGTCAGTGCCATGGAGAACTTAATCTTCTCCTAATCTGTGAGCTCGTTTCCCTTGGGTCAGCTGATGGAGCTGAATCCTGCTGAGCCAACACTACCCAACTGGGTGAAGGCACACGTGCCCAAAGCCTTTTTGCCCACAGGCTAGCGATCTGCTCCGTGGGACTGCATTAGCCAGCCAGGCTCTTTGCAAACAGCCAGGTGCAAAGGGTTTTACTGAAAGAGAGTAGAAACAGTACGTTGAGGTTCATTTCCTTTTTCTTCTTCAGTTTCCAAAATATTACTATATACCCTGCCTTCAGTCCCCACGTACCTGCGTCGTACAGATGTGTACACATACCTGAACGCGCAAACAGGAGTTGCACCAACACATGCACCGTTATACCTTCTTTAATTGACTTGGTGCACAAACCTCTTCTGCTTGGGAATCTAGCTGCCTGCCTTGAAATAAGAAAAAATCTTTTATGTTACCCAAAGATATAGTTTTAAGTTCTTGTTTTAATAGACTGACACATCATTTTTTACAAGATCTTGAAATCAATATTTCCCTCCAAACAAAAGAGTCACTTCTCTATTCTTGCCATACTTTTGCTTTCCCCCCAGCATCTCTGTGTGGTACCCATTAGAAACAGAAACAATCCCCAGCATCTATCCTTTCACCAACAGTGGCGTTCAGAGCTCAAGCAAATCAAAATCTTTGCTGAAGCAATGTCTTGCAGTCACATAACACCCATGTTAGTATCTTGATTTGTTACTTGCTGATTTTAAGGAACATGTTTGTTTATTTTTTTACTTATTTAGTGCTATACAGCCCAAGGCATTTATTCATATAACTTTTAAAGTTGCTTCATTTGGAACAAGTTTCACGTAAAGATCATATTAATTAGGTCCTACACCTAAAGTTCATCTTAATTAGCATTGTTTCTTTCCCTGAGGTTCTAGTAATTTGTTAGAATTCAACATGGATATTCTGGAGCACTTACGGAGTGATAATTAGTCAACTGTTCTTGTTTCCATTGCCTTTAACATGGGCAGGATTAGGCCTGCAAACCACTGCGTGTAACTTGATACAACCACGGTGATTTCATTAAACATTTTAATAAATGTCTCTCACATAAATACCCATAAATGCACACATGCATGTGCATATCCAATCCCATTTATTTTGAATAAGGAGAATAAATCTGCTGTGGCAGTTGTCTCTCATGTACCGTTTATTTTGCTCATGTAAATTAATTTAGTTGTTTTTCATAACCACTCACATATTCCACTTCATTTCACAACTAATTTCTGGGATTGGTTTGATAGTCGGCTATTATCTTTTTGGACATATGTACCTTCTTCATATTTCTTGTTGCCATAGCTGAGCGAACAGTTGCTTGATTCTTTATGTAATATTAAAACAAGTCCTATATCCTTGAATAGGACTATACAAATAAAATAGGAAACTCTTTTAGTGGAACAAATGCTTCGGACCGAAGTTGCATAAGGCTATGATTTCAGCTGTACAAGAGTGATATTGTATCGTTTGTAATTTATTTTTGCTGAGTAGGGAAAATTAGTTAAATTGCTGCAGAAACCCTGTAAAAGTAGTGTATGAAAACATTTCCTATGACAAAGCACAGACATTTAATACAGCAACGTATGGCATCATATCTTCCCTAGAATCACCTCGAGTGATTTCCAGACTACTGTGGTACTGTGCTGTATAGAAAATATTGGGATTTTGTATTTGCATATTGGAAGTGCCACTAACTGTTTTAACAAGTGCAGCAGCAACAGGACCTTTGGACAGATTTCTCAAAGTGTCTGAGAATATAAAATGCAGATGGATGCACAGACGTCTTTCCAAAACCACTGCAGAAGTCTTAGTAGACTAAGTGGCTTTTGCAGCTCTAGACACCTTCTAGACATCCTCACAAATCTGGGCCTTGTCCGCAGAAGTGCAAAATGTCCTGCTGATCAAGTGCAGTCTGCAAGAAAGGTCTGGGGTTTGGTTTGGGGGATTTTTTTTTTTTTTGCATAGCTTTGTTTTCAACATGAATTGTATATCTTTTCCTAGGTAGGCACTCAGGAGAAAGCAGATGATTTTCCTAGGCTCATTTCCAAATACCTGAGTTCTGTATCTCAAAGGGATTGAGGTGTCAAACTGAACTCTGAATGCGGGTACCTAAGTCAGATTTAGTTTTGTCAGTTATGGCTGCTAAGAGAGGGTCAGATTCGGGATGACAGAATGAGACCAGATAAGGCCTCTTTCTGTGTGCATGTCTGTACTGCAAGCAGGAGACATATCGTCAGCCACCTGGAGATGCACTCAAGATTGCTTTGGTCTCGTTGCTCAAGTCGCAATCATATTTAGGATGCAGTGAAATGAGCTTCATCCCAGGGTGACAACAGAAGAACGTAGCCAGGGTCTCCAGAGAGTTTGTTTAGCCCTTGCTGAAGGCCACGTTGCTGATGGCTTTCCATGATGGCTAACAAAGCTGGCCTCACTGGGGGCGGTTAACATGTATTAATACATATTGTCGTCTCGCCTCCCGACGGCACATCCAGTGTGCCCTACGGAGCTGGGGAACGAGTGCCCTGTCCCTTCCCCTGCTTCAGCGGAGCATGACCGCTGCTGCACGGGGAGAAGGTGCTGCAGATGCACCGTACTGCTCCCCCCAGGTCGCTCTGACCGAGGGCAACCACATGCTAA
Source organism: Aquila chrysaetos chrysaetos (assembly GCF_900496995.4). Lineage (NCBI taxonomy): Eukaryota > Metazoa > Chordata > Aves > Accipitriformes > Accipitridae > Aquila > Aquila chrysaetos. Next base: position 6,751,905 of record NC_044012.1, read on the forward strand.
CCACACGAACCGCACCACCACTTTCCCATCCCTTTACACCCTGTGGAGTTTGAAATCGCCGTGTGTAGGAGGCTGCGCTTTCGTCTTTGCTGGTTTTCTGTCTCAGAAATGCCCACCTTGGCCATTCATGCCGTGGAGCTGACTGTTGGCGTGTAGGCTTTTGTACGTTCGTTAACGAGGCTCTTGCGTTGGACTTTCCAGGTGAGGTGTTAAGAACATCCGTGTCGCTGCTGTAATGACCTTCGGAGTATAGGATGATGCCTCGCAGCTCCCAAGGCACTACTGATGTTTACTGAGCCGTGTCACTGTACGGGGGGCAAATGCAAAAGGCACTTTACAGGTTTCACAGCTGTAGGCAGATTAGGAAAAAAGGGAGAGGGTGATGTAGAAGAAAGGAATGAGGTGTGATCAAGGTGGAAACCTAAATATACATATTTTTTTTATTATTCTAGAGTTTAAATAGACTTGTACAGATGTATAGTGAGTTGAGAGCACACAATGCTAAATATAAAGCCTCTGGGCTGATGTACAAACTGAGATTTGCTCTGTGGTCTCAGATATGTAATTTTGAGTAGGAAAATTTAAGGCACCAGGTAGGCTGTGAGAGTGCGTTTCTCCTTTGGTCAGCAGAGAATTATCATTTCTCTCACCATGAGGCATTTAGCTCTTTAGTTTATTGTGTCAAATTAGAAGAAAATTCTGTGTTTTATTTAGTGACAAAAGCCATGTAATGACTTCTTAATTTTAAATGATATTGAGGCAGTAGAGGTGAAACCTAGGTGGGTTTTTTCACCCTATAACACAATCTGAAAAGTCTCTTGACTGTGGTTAAAATGTCTGAACTGGTTTAACGGAGCTTGGCACATATTTAAAAGAGAAGTGGGGGTGGCACCAACCCTTCTGTTTCCCATCAAAGGCCAAAAAAGATGTAAAAGAGCCCGAATCTCTATTCCAGAAGTGAGTGTACAGCTGGTGCAGTTTCACGCTGCGAATTTGGAGGTGGCACCGCTCACACTTCTTGGGGTCTGCCCAAGCCTTGGGGGAAGACCCGACCAGGGAAAGCTGCTTTTGGCAGTTGTAAACAAAACTACAGTATGACTTTCCATTCCCAGTGCTGGAAGTAGAGCTGGTGTGGGGCACCTCTTGTTTTCCTCTACGTGGGGAATAGTTATGGATATTCCTGGCCCCACCAGCCTGTTAGGGGATGTTTGCTGGCTGTGAGGTGCTGTAAGTTGTCACTGCTACCAGCCAAATAAAATAAACCAGGATCTTGTGAAGACACAGTGGCCCACAACGCTTCCGAGGTACTTTGTAAAGCACTTGTCACCACTGACAGTAAGAGGCTGGATAGTTATCCTCAGCTTTCATAGATTTTTTCCTGTTTTAAGCTATGATTTTCAGATGAGTTATTGCTTCCCATAGTGCTTCATGGTAATCTATTCATGTGATGCTGGCTCAAGACACTCTAGAAATAATTTATTCCCAGACATATTAATTTAAGTCTGTCTCTGCATTCACCTCACTAAAGCACAACCTAGGCATGTTCCCTATGAGCTTCTGGAGACAGAAGAAGAGTTTTCTGGCAGAGAGCTTTGGACCCTTTCAGTAAGATTGCACTTAAACACACAATGTGGATTTCAGACATGCAGACCTTTGAAGGGTGGAAATAATCAATTTGTGTGACAAGATGGAGTCCTGGAGCTGGTACGCTGCTCCAACATGAGCAGAGATACCGTCTCCTGTAACCTAGCAGGCATCTTTGGATACAAATGCAGAGGGAAATTTTTGGCTAGAAAATATAGGAGAAGTCAATACATTTGTAGCCATTTGGTCCGGCAGAGAATTTGGTCCAGCCATAGTCGTTTTCCAGAAGGCTAAAGTGAAATCTATTGCACAACAACACTAAAATAATTACCCTAAGGTTAAAGGTAGCCAGAAGAAAAGTGACAATCTCGTCATGCCAGTTTAACTGAAAAGTGACAAAGTTGTCACTTTATTTCGTTGTCATTTCATTTCGCCTGTTTACTAATTCCTTCCTTGAGCATGGCTTTATTCTGCGTAGACTTCTCCATAGAAAGCAATATCCATGGGAAAAAATTATCTTCTGTTTACTTCCTTTTGCTTGTCTTGGTAATATAAATTTTAACTCTCAAAAATTTTTAGATGATATTAAGCATGTCAGCGTGGTACGTGAAGATATAACTAAGAGTAATGGGATGAAACTGAGCCAAAGCAAATGTTGGCTGGATAGCAGGAGATGGTCTGTTACCGAGGGCTGTCAGAGGAAGGTATAGTTTCCCAAAGGAAGTGATGGAAAAACCATCACTTGAGACATTTACAGCCAAACTGGAAAAAACCTTTGAAAAGATATTTGAGGGGGCGAAAGTTTTCTTAAACGATGTGGGGACTAAATGATCTAACAGGTCCTACCTCACAGCTGCCCGGGCAAGCTCGCAGAGCCCGATCTTGTACCTCCAAGCACGCTAATACAGCAGGCGGCTGTTGTCAGGGTCTCTCTCCCTCTTTGCCACACAGGGAGGTTGTTACGGCATTCATCTGGGTTTTGCTTGTGAATGCTGGGGCGGCGGGAGTTCAGTGTGTAACCCCTGGATTCCCCCCACTGCCCCCACCTCCTATGGGGCTGGGGAGGCAGAGGGGAGTGCTGCCCGGGGGGGGCGAGGTGGGTACCCCCACTCCACACCAGAAAGCTGTGATCTGCCGGAGCTGAGAGCTGAATTGCAAAGTCCAAGACAAGCAACCCGCCCCGTGCTTCCTCCACCGCTGTCTGTCCTCCTCCTGTCCCTCCTAACGCTGCGCCTGGACAGACAGTCAGAGTTGGTGTGTCCCTAGCTCTGAACTTTTTTTTCTGAAACAGCATATATGAATCACCGCTAGACTCTTGCATTTTAAACAACTTCTCAACTGAAATTATAGCAGAGACGAAAGCATTAAGTATACATTGGTAGAGTGGGTCCCGAATAATGAAAAATGCATAAGCCCATGTCTTTTTTTTCCTCCCTTCCTTTTAATACAGAGCAGGTAAATTCCATTTTCTTCTCTGGAGATTTACATACTGAATTTGTTTTAAGACAGAAGAGACAGCTCTTCTTTAGTGGGTGGGTTTTGTGCTGAATGTGCCTGTACGATGCTTCCCTCCCACCCACCTCCCCAGAAAAACTAGCGTTGCTCCAATGTAACAGCAGATAAGTAACCAGCCTCTGAGAGGTAAAAGCAAACCAGCCCAGAGCCCCTTAGGAAAGGTAAGCCCTTTGGAGGGCATTTTGCTGAGCTCCCTGGTTAAAATCCCTTGCAGCAGCCAGCCTTGCTGCTGACACAGAGAGCTGGAGAAGTAACAGCTCATCTACTCAGCACCTGCCAGTGAACACTTGTTTCTGCCAAGAGTAACTTGGTACCAACTTTAATAATATCACAATGCGGTATTTAAATAATTTGACAAGGCTATTTGGATAACTACCAGGAATTGCTCAAGTCAGTAATTTTCCTTTTGGGAGACTAAGTTAGGATCTGCATTTTCTCAAAGATAATATTGCCTCATCCCATCTCTGAAAGAATTTTAAAGCATGATTACATATATATACGTCTATTAAATGGTGGGATTTAACACTGTGGAAAACGAAAGGCTGATAGCGAAGCCCAGAGCAAGCAGGTCTGCTGATAACCCCCTCCACCTGCCTGGCCCTGGAGCCATTCTCTCCCTCCACCAGACTCAAAAAGAGTCTGTTATTTAGGCAGTGTGTGGACTGATTGAGGCTTTTTCTCTTCAGAGCCATGCCAATGGCTCTCTAGGCCATGTCTTGCTTTAATTCCTCAATAATCCATTTCGGCACCACCTTGGGAAGGAGCTCCCAGGGCTGAAGGTTGCTCCGTGCGTCATGTGCTATTCACACCACCTCCAGGTGACTTGCACCTTACGGGCTGAAAAATGCAAGTCTAGACCAGAAACTAGAGAAACGCATTTAATTCTAACACCAGGTCTTGATATTCTCTAAAGGTTACTTTGCTCTGACTTCGCACTGTGTATGGACACGTTTGTGGAGGGGAGTATTAAAATTTCCCTGTGTGTTTAAATTGAGCTGATTAATTACCAGAATCTTGGAGAAAATCTTTCTCAAAACGCAAGAGTTGGATGTTGCGACAAGGCTGCTGGGGCCTGATCCAAACCCTGCCACTTCCCACCCAGCTGAATACATGATTTTCTGCGGGATCGCAGAATATTTCATAACCCGTTAACAAAAAGATTGGTCTCATCTGCATTAGGCTGGCAGAAGCCAGCCCGAATGAGGCTACAAGGTCGTGATTCTGATTGCTTTGAAACAAATTTTCCTGATTTGAGTGTGTCGGCACTGATGGCTTTCGGAGCATCCCGGTCCGTAGCCTCACGTTCCCCAACTGTCTGGATACGCACGCGATGGATCTCCTGTAAGCTGGGTGCGCGTTCCAGCTATGGCACCAGGCTATTAACCTCTGGGTATTTGCATTATTAGTCAGTTTTCTAAATCCTTGGAGTTAAGTACAGAGACAGAAAAAATTTTCCATTTTGTTGGAGCTTGAAGTTGTCTGGTATGAATTTTACAAAGCACTCAAAATGCTTCGCTTTCAGCCAATTTGCTACTCTGGCTATATTCTGTCTTATATCTTCACAGAAAATTACTTGCTGCCAGCTAAATACAGTATGTTGATGACCTACTAATTTATGACATGCATTTGGAGCTGGGAACAAATTTATAAACAAACTTTAAGTTCTTTTCCCCCTGTGAATTGTACCAGCATTTGTTTTAATTTCCCAGTAGTCATGCTTAATGTGTCAGAAGCTATGTTCAACTTCTTGTTTTCCTCCAAAAAGAAGGAAAAAAAAGGAGAAATAGCTAACTTACTTAAGTTCAGCTCCTGTCAGGTATTATGAGCAACACTTTGAAATGAGGTATGAATCCAAATAAAATATTTTAACTATGTAGTATTTTACCAAAATCTGGAGGAGAAAAGGTTTACTTACTAAACAATCATTTGAGCTGTAAACCTTAAAGTATTCACCAAGGTCCCTTAAAGTTAAACAGAAAAGAAATATCTATCAGCACATTTTAACAGAAAGCAGAAGTCCTCACTAGATAGTATACAAAAAAAAAAAAAAAAAAAAAAAAAAAGCACAGCTTTTAAAGGTACTTTTCTCAAGTGATTCAGGGAAAACTCCTCGAGCCAGTATGGAAATTAATATAGCTGAAGGTAACCTAAATTGTTGGCATTCATTCGATGCTACAGCAACCCTGGGACCAATCCTGGAAACCCTACTTCAATTAATATTACTAAAGTCAACAGAATTCCACACAGGAGCATAGCTCTGTGCCAGCAGTGGGACAGCACGGCAGGGCAGCCCGGGGGCTGCTGCTGGGGCTTGGGCTGGTGCCTCCACCGTGGTCCTGGTCCTGCCTTAGTTCCTCTGCTCCTCCTGCTTCCAGCCCTGTTAAAGATGGTTTTCTCCTCCTGCAAAGGTCCTAATCGTTTGCTCACGTGCCATGTCCTCCAGCAGCTTTCCAGGAAGCGAATTTCTCATGTAAGGAAAAATATCTGGAGAGAAGGGTTTTCCCAGGTGGTCCAGCGACTGAGGGTTGTTCCCTTGCTGTGGACCCATCAGTGAGTCGGGGCAGCTGTTTCACAACTGGAGATGAAATGATGTTTAGATTAAGACTGGTGTCTGGAGCACATGGGACACAAATAGGTATGTGGGAATACATCCTTTACGTGGATTTTGACGCTGGGGTTTATGTAGTGCAAGAACTGCTTAGGGTCAGCCCCCACCACAGGGACTTAAGCACCAACGTGCATTTTAGCTGCCAAAACCGAGCGTTTAATCCTCTAGGGAGACCAAGCCTTTTGTCCAAACCCTGCTTCTGCCAGAGGAGAACCATTAGCAAAACATAGTAAGTATGGTGTAAAAGAAAGAAAGGCTCTCCTTTGTTCTGGTTTTCATGAAAAAAAATATGTACTTTCTCATGTCCACTCAAGGGATTCGTGACTCTCACTTCTTGGGAGAAATGCGCCCTTTTCTCCCATTTTGTCACGGTCCTTGAAGTCCCTGTGGGGGCTGAGCCAAGCCCTGCATGTCTCCAAGGCATTTCCTACCTGGCAGGCCACGCCGTGTCCCAGCCCCTTTGATGGGACCTCTCTGTAGGTCCAAACCTACGCCCAGAGCAGGACATACAAGAACTCGAAGAGAAGGGGTAGACACAAGCACCCAAAGCTGGCCACAGTGATACCTACACTTCTATCTCATAACTTCAAGAGCCACAACTGTGGTTCACGGCCGTGTTGACCATTTTCTGGCTGTTTGCAGCCACATTGATCGGCAGAGACCGAGCCCTGGTGTTTCTGGACCGGCTGTTGCCCACCAGGCTATTCCCCGGAGTGGAGGAAATACTCCTCTCGCAGCAGAGCTCGCGGCACATCCTCGCTGCATCGCTCTAGCTACACAATGAGCTCTCATGAGGGCCAAAGATTTAGCCAGCAGAGTTCATTTTTTAAGAGTTCATCAACTATTTGTTGTGAATTGTATTCGTTAGGCAATTAGCTCTGGTTGCAACCCCCTCCAGGCTTCTCAGTATTGCCCGGATGGTTGCAATAAACAATTTCCAGCCTATGAATTGTTTTGGGAGGGGATCATTTTGAATAGCCCCGTGGTGTCTGAATGTTTTTTTAAAAGTCAAATGGTATCACTGAAAAACTGCCTGCATTTAAGAGTGAAACTTTAGCACATTTGAGAGGAAGAAAATAAGTCTTCCTTCAGTTTTTTAAAAGCACCAGGAGGTCTTGTGAGGATTGTCAGAAACTGGTTTTAACAGCCAGCCACCTACCCACTTAACTGTACCAAAAAAATTGCAGATCATTTCTTTATTTCCTCTCGACCATATTCTCCATCCTCTCTTAGGAATTAATAAGGCTCATCTGTACAAAGTAGAAAACTCTCCAGGCAGTTCATTCTGCTCTGCTGCTGCTCACTCAACTATTTTTCACACTACAGGCGCCCATTGCTGTCCTGTTTCTATCTATCAACTTTTTCCTTTGTTACAACTTGTCGTGGGTCCATCCTCAGTTATTAAATCACTGAATCATTCCCTCTATATGTTAATACCAAACTATCTGAAAGGCTGGAAAAAAAAAAAGAAAAAAAAAAGCCAGTAGTGCATGGTCTGTCCTTCGAGCCTTTGTTAGTTATGGGTGAAAACAAACCCCATCCCAGCCTAACCTTTGTGCTCTTGAAAACCATCCCTGTATTCCCCGAGCTGCCTACGCTGCCGCTGCACCACCGCCTGCCGCTCGCGGTCCTCCGGGGAGCTGTCAGCGTCCTTATTCATTGAGGAGCCCAACTAATAGGAACCATCCACCTGCTCCAGGGTGACTCCGTCTCTCCCCACTGCGATGCTTGCCGGGATGTGATCCTTGCCTGTTGTCATGACCTTGTTTTATTGGATGTTCTAATAGAAGCCGAAATGGATATTAGCTGTAATTACTCATTCCACAAGATTCTGTAGGTCACTCTTTGTACCAGAGTTGAGAACCTTCATTGTCTACATTGCTTAAATTACTGAACATTGTGCCATCAGTTCTGAATTAGTGCTCATTAATGAGCCTGTGGTTCGAGAAATTCCCTATTTATTATTCAGAGGCCAAGTATAATTCAGGCAGCTGCAATGCAACACTACTTGCCTGACTTTTGATCTGTGATGGAAAGGCCTGGTTTTGGTTTTATGTTGGGTTTGGGGGGTTTATTTATGCAGGAGGGAGGCAGATAGCAAGCGAAGAGGAATAGATTTTTTTTCCCTCCTAGCCTGAAATCTCTCTTAGGTACCAGACTCCTTACAATAAAGCAACCCCTTTTTTTTTGGATGTACTAATATCTACTTGGTTACTGAGTGGATAATTCCAAGATCATATTAAATTTCTCTATAATCCTGGAGATGACCGGCCGCTGTATGAACCCCCTGCATTAAATAGCCTCTTCCTCTGTCTTTCACTTTTGCACCTGCTCCTTCTCTGCTCTTTCTCTCTCTCTTTCTCTCCTGAGCACACAAATCCCAAGCATTGACACGTCGTCACAGACTGCTAGTCCCCACTATTTTAAGCTATAATTATCTCCTTTATGTTTTCTAACACTTCTCCAAAAGGTTAAGTAGCGCTGAATTCAGCGTGCAGCGCAGCCGAGTGGTACCCTACGAGGCCGGTGCTGACAATGCTGCCGGCCCATCCGTGGTGGTCAGAGGACGGGCTTCACCTCCAGCAGTATCCCTGGCCAGTCCTCCCTGGGGACACTTTGGTCCCTTTGCTTTGCACCCTCTGGCCCCACCAGCAGTCTGTTAGGCTGCAAACAACCTCACGGAGAAAGAAATAATGTCATGTATTTTGGGGGGGTGGAGAGGAATCCGGATGAGTAGGATCTTCTTTTCTGCAGGGGAAAGGGAGTGCCTGAAGATGTTCAGTGCTTTTTTGGGGGTTTGCTAATCGATGCTGGCAGCACCCCGAGGGCGAGGGAGCCGGGAAGGAGCAGGCACCCTCGCAGCACCGCCGCTCGGCTCAGTGCCGCAGAGCATTTCCAGGTATCTGCGGTTTATGACTGAGCGTTTCTTGTGTCAATAATTAACAAAAATATCAATGTGATAACAGCAGGGGTGGAGATAAAGCTGGGTCTAAGACTGTAATGGCTTAAGGGAGCATATCCTGCGAGTATGCCAACAGACTGTGGGGCTGCTGTGTTTTCTAAGGAGAAAGCAAAACCAGCACTGCCTGGCTGGTATTATGCTGCCTCTGAAGAGAGACTAAATGCTATAGCTGTTTGGAAAAAAAACCCTAGTTCTGTTGTTTTTGAAATCAGACCCATGAAATGTCTCCTATACAAACCCCAAGAATATTTAATAAAATGGCCAAGATCTCCAGAGTTTCTTCTCGCCCTGCTCTGGCAATAGTAGCATTATTTTTCACTCTTTTTTGACTTGAAAATGGAGCACGCTTGTTTTCTTGGCCAAATCACCGTTTTGTTTAGGCAACATTTCACACATAATTATCTGTGGGGAATGGGGAACTTTCAGAGGAAAAGTCAAATTAGCAATTTTAATGCTAGAAAATTCTTGAAGAAGTGCAGCTTGGGTAATTGATAGAGACCTAATCTTTACAAGTTATAGCAGTCTTTGAAGAGTCCCCAGCATATTTAACTTTATTCTGTAATTGTATGCTTGGGCTCTGAAGATATCTTAAGACTTGCTATTTATCTGCCTGGTGAGGCGCAACACTTTCTTATTAAAAACATATCTATCATGGTTAATGACTTGATTTTTTTCCTTTAATACAGTACAATGACAGGTGTAAAGAGAAGATGAGCATCAGATGCTTGAGCAATATGCTCACTGTTTCAAGACGCCTTGAACATCAGCATTCCTTCATGGTGCCAGAGGAAAAAAAAAATATGCTACACAGATTACACGCTTGTGTTAGATAGAAAATAGTACCATTTGCAGTTTCAGTTAAAAGCATGTTGAAGTGCATATGGAAAATACCATTAGGAGGAACTCCAGAGCGCCTGAGTAAAATGGGTCATTAGGCTTTCGTTTGTTGGAGAGTGTCTCCCATCTGACAGTGCAGAATGGTAGCATTTTTAGCAGCTTATGTTCCCAGTTACATTAAACAGACAAACAGATTGACTATTTTGCATTTCTCATTTGACAACAGCTTGTCTTCATTTGCAGCACACTGGTGGCTGAGCTGAAAGCATGGCGGATGAGTGTATCCAAGGTCCTGGTTTTGAATAACAGCAGATGCCAACGTTTAACTTCAAAATCAATCAATTCTTTTTCCTGCGTACGGATAAAAGGTCTAGTGAAGTGCCTGAAGGGGGTTTTCTGCTGTTTACAGCTGAAAATATATTAAAAAAAAATTCATTACAAAACTTTCTGCCAGAGATGTGGACGCTGGTGATTTTACGAAAGTAGGTATGTGAGAAAGTGTTTCTAATTGAGGGGTACCGAGAACATTATGTGAGGCCTAGCGGAGCTTCATCTTTTAGACTCATATCTGGAAAAGTGCTTGACTGCTGTCAGATCTTGGGCCAGACACCACTGAGCAGACTCTCGGTGATCACCCACTTTCCTGCCATGCTTCTCCACACCACCAACGGCGAGTGCAGGAACTCATGATCGGCAACCACAGGAGGTTATAAATTAATTGTTGTTCAGATTCCTGGAGTATTTGGCCTGAAACCACTGTGGCCCATAAATGCTTCTCCTCTGGGGGGTGGGTGGGTGGGGAAGACCATGGTAAAATATGCACGGGGTCAAAATTGTTGAAAGCATCTCATCCTGAAGGCAGCTGAAGCATGCTTGGACCCTCAGCTTCTTGGGACGGCTGCAGTTCTGCCCCCATGCACGTGCAAAGCGCTGTGAGCTTGGGAGGTGCCAAGAAGCTTAGTGTCTGTTTATCTTCCAGCAACGTGCAACCAAAATACAGAAATAGAGGCTGACATTTACCAAGTATCCATGATTTGGCCTCTGGTAGAAATGCAATGGCAGTCTGCATTTTCTTTTGAAACAGAGGGATGGGGTTGATTGCCTCCCCTTCCACGCACTACACCTGGCGATAGGACTCCCTGAACTCCCTGAAACTGTAGGATGCTCTCAGGTGGGAGCAACATCCATCCCTTATCGGCAAGATTTAGCACTGTCCAGATAGCATGAAAGATTCACGAGGTAGTAAAATGTGAGCTGTATAAAGCTAATCCCAGTGTCTGGAGCATTTGGCAGGGGAAATGTAGGTCCGATTACAACGTGGATTGTAAATCTTTCTTCTTTTAAGTCAAATTCTCCTCAAATAAGAGACGCATTATTTTCTGCCCAGTAGCAGAAAAGACAACCAAACCCAGCACAGGGTGCTGGGTGAGTTCTCTCGTTGTTACGGGAAAGCAAGGGAGCAGCTTCTCTTGCTACTTTTCAACAGGTTTTGAAGCCTCTACTGTAGGTCCCCACCTCAAGGTGACGACTGGGGATATGAAGCCTGAACTGAAGAGGTCCAGCCCAGCCAGCTAAAAGCAAAATGCATAAGGCAAAGCAGCCTTCAGCTTTTCTTAAGCGGTTGCCTGTGTAGCACAGCGTTTGGGTCCCAGGTCTCCCAAAGCACCGTGTGCGAGCCTAGGGGCTTGACTCCAGCTTCTGATTTCAGGGAGTAAAAGCTAGACGTGACAGTGTGCAGCACTGCGCCTCTTCATCTTTTTTTTGGATTTAGCCTGAGGTCAATGATTTTCTGCAGCCTGAGGGTGACAGGGAGAGTCTCCGGGGACTGATAGTACAGGGACATGCAAAGCACACCCGTGACATGCCCTAACACTCCTGCTGAAATGGTCTCCTTCTCCCATGAGAAGTTCAAAGGTTTTGGCAGCTGCAAATAGCCACCAGTTAAGAAGCAACCCAAGAGGTGTGGGGGGAAAACCTTTACCACAGAAATATTTATTTCCTTCTCTCACCCACCGTCCCTGAAGATTTCCCTCTTTAGCAGCTCTGATCACATACACAGAGCAAATACTGTTCAGGACCCTGAAATAACACCTGCAGCCAGAAATCCCTCATTAGAATAAATCGTAGGTTTTCATCCAGGTTTTTCTAGCCATAGTGGAGAAACAATTTCTTGATTTTCTTTTTATACAGAGATGCTGATGAAGAGCATTCTAAAATCCTTTGGATAATGTTTGTTTTGATGTCAGGTCAGTTATGTTAGACCCCTCTTTGAAGATCTGCCTTGGCAGTGCAGGGAATGCAACAAGAAAAACTAATTTTGAATCTGAAGTAATTTGGGGAGAGCACATCTGGGAAAAGAACTATTGGTACCTAAAACATACAGACAAGCCCTTCTGCAGAGTAGCTAACATTTGCCATACAGGCACATCTGGCACCTATAATGAGTCAAAAAGTCGACTCTACCTTGTAATTTTCTGAAGCAGTTTCCTTCTTTGCAGTTTAGTTCATCCCATTTAAGCATGAACCAAGGCTCATTGGATTGATCTCACCTGATGCTACCACACCACATCCACATGGACTTTTTCTGAGCTATCTGTGATGATCACGCAGACTGCCGCGCACATCCCAGAATACACTGGCTTAGGTCAAGGCTTCCTTTCGGTCCCCCACCCGCACGTGGTCTGAGCAGTGATGCCAAGGGATCTGCCGACAACATAACCGGTGCTGATTTGCTGGCGTTTTCATGTGAGAAGGTAAACGCTATGGATGCTTGGTGGCCCGTAAGAAGCCGTGAGGGTTGACAGTCACTAACTAGCCCGAAAGGCTTGGGAATTCCTGCAATGAGGGCTTTTCCAAATGTCTGGTTTCCCTAAGCTGTCAACTTCTGCACAGCCAGAACAAGGCCCAGCATCAAAAAGGCCCGTTATCCTTCTCCTGTAGCAGAGTTTTGCTTAATATACTCTATTATATGCTCCCTGATAACTGAGTCTCCCTGTCCATCCTGCCAGATTCGTTTTAACCAGCCTAGCAAGGCACCAACGTCCAGCCAGCACGTGGCTGTGTAATGGGCTGGAGAATCATTCCCACTCAACTTCTGCGCCCAGAGGGGCACGCACAGGGTTTAGTCTTGCTCTCTGGAAAGTGAGGCTTTCTCTGCCACTCTCCACTGGAACACGTTTTGTTCCATCTACTTCAAATATCTTGAGATTCCTGCAGAATCGTCTCTTGTTGTGACTGCATTTAATCTTCCGCGTTTCTGTCCGTTCATAAGTTGTTGCTGGTGTCTGCAGTCTATCGTTATTAAGTGTACGTAGTGATTAGAAGGAAAGAACAAGAGATTAGAGGAAGCCAAGAGCTCTCTGAGGCTCACAGAAGAAAAAAAAATGAAGAAGGAGAAAACACTTTCAAGGCCACTGGAGTACGAGAGGTCCCAGCATGTGGTCAAAAGACATAAGCAAGTAAAAAAAATTGACAAAGGCCATTGCTTGGGCTGTTTGTATGATTGTTTCACAGTAGAAAGAGCATAATATTGATTCCAAAAATGCTGTCTGTCCTTTTACCTAGAGCTATGTATTTTGATAGTCAAAAGCGTATAGTTTTTTTGACAAAAGCATTAAGGAGTAGCTATGGAAAGTACCACAGCTTAAATGACCATGTTTTGTTTCTTCTCACTCTTTAAAAAAAACTGTTGCCGTTGCTAGGACATGCATTTAGAGCTCTTTGTTGTCTTAATGGAGACTGAAACATGTGTAGAGTTTGGCGTTTGCTTTTTTTATTCATCAGCTGAATAAAAAAGCCAAGCAGACAAAGCATTTGTAGTGCAAGAGTGGAGTGCAAATCCCTCCCTGTAAGCTGAACAAAAAAGCTCATTAAGAGGAGGTGGGATTTCCTGGTCACAGCTTTTAACTAAAGGGCAAAGGTCTCCTGTTAAGTACCATACAGTCTAAACAGGGCTGCGTAAAATTATGGAGGGGGGGGGGAAGTCAAATATTTGTTCTTAATTCTCAAGTTAGTTTATCCAGAGTGGCAACCAGGGAAGCGTTGGGAATGATTAAATGGCTGCATTGAGGCTACAAATTGCTGCTACTTGCTTTTGTAGCTGGACTTGTTGCAGTTGAGTGATGTCGCCCATCAGTGCATTGTGTGCACAGTAAAACAGTCGAGCAGTGACAGATAGACTGAAACTCGGAGCTACTCCATCACTGCTGAAGGATCCTGCTCACTGGGAATTGAGAATGAGCACAAGCCATGCACGCTGCTCAGAAACAGCTGCTTTCACTCCAGCCCAGCTCCTCAGCTGGCCAGGGCAAGCAGCAACTAGTAAATATGCTTTATCTCTGATCTCACCGGGGAGGAGAGCCAAAGAAAACACAAGCAGAATAAATAATTTGGCAAAATGCTCTACTGATAGGTCTAGATGCTCACATCGTAAACTTCCCAGCCAGCAGCGCGCAATGTCAAGCGAGAAGATGACTCGCAAGAAGAGCCCGAGGTAGCAGTGCCGGACACCAGCTGGGAACGCGCACAAACTGCCTTGACAAAGAGACGCTGAGACAGCAGCTCAGTCCACCCTTACTGTGGCTGCAGGAGCAGAGCAGAACCTGTGCTGTCAGGACCGGTTTGTACACTGGCTTACAAACGCTGCGTCTCACACGCAAATGCTCCCACAAAAAAGGTGAGAAAAGGTGACCTCGGAGGTACGGCCGAGGGCAAGGGCAGTAAGGGCCTGAGGAAGCATGAGCATCCTTTGGGAAAAAAAATAAGGTGCTGGCCAAAGCGCTTGGTCCAGTTTGAGCGTTTCCCTGCTGCGCTTAGCTCAGTCCTGGAGCACAGCCTCTTCGGCACGAAGCCGCTGTTACGCAGGCAAGGCTTTATCGGTGGGATGGCTTGGGTGCTACGCGGCATCTCCCACCCAGCCATATAGGAGTGGGCAAAAGTGCCTTTTAACAGGGACTCTGCACAAATTTGTTCACTTCTGTGTTTCGCGATCTCACTCTGCCTGTCCACAAAAGGGCAGGTCCCTCCGCTGCCGCTGTGCCGAAGGAGAGGGCAGGAGGGAGAGGGAGAGACATCGCCAGCGTCTTCTCCCCGCTCATCTATTTCTGCCCGTTTCCTTCTGCGGTTTCGCACCTCTGTTCACTGGCGGACTGTTTGCTAGTGCATTGGGTTGCTGTTTTGGTTGTTTTGTTGATCGGAAAAGACGACAGACAAACGCAGCCGTGTAGGTATGAAGGTTTAGAAGACTCAGTTCTGGGAACAGCTTTATTTGGGGCTAGAAGATAAATGGAAATTTAGTTTATACAGATTGTTCTCACTAACTGTAGAATCAGCAAATTTTGTGTATGGGTTCATCATGAAATTGAAATGGCCGAGGCTTAATATACATTGTGAGCTCTAATTGAAGGCATTAATTAACATTAAAGCCAAATTCTTCCAATCGCGTGCTAAACAGAAATCAGGGAGAAGCAGGTAAGCAGTGTGAATATCATTTGGCCTTCTTTCTGAAACACAGATTAGCATTTAGAGTCCAATCCTCTGCAAAAACTCATTAATGGGCAATTAATTATGCTTCATAATTTGCACCTACGCCTAACTATGTGCAGAACAGTAGCAGCTGCATTAAACATTGGTACAAAATCAAAATAAAATGAAACCACACCAAAGACAACAGTCGTGCCAAACAGAGCTTGAATGTAGAAGTCTGTACTGATGTCAGCTCCCTGTTTATTAAGATAATGAAATCTATTCTGTGGAAGGCCTAGAAGAACCTCAGCATGAAGTTTTGAACTCTCCCTGTAATTGTTTCATTTCGAGGATGAATTTTGGTGCTTCTATTTTTGTACATGTTCTGGTTTTAGTCATAAGCAAAGATGGTTGATGACAGGCAGGTACATGCACTAATGTCCTTGTACTCTGAGCATAACTGCTTTTAATAGGAACAGCTAGTATCAGAATGTTGAGTATTGAACAAACAAGAAACTGTCAAGTTAGAAATGGTCCCATTCTAGAATTAAGAGCTTTTTTAACTTTAAAGAAATGGTGTGGCTTTTGAGCAAACCTGGCTTTTTTTTTTTTTGGCCTCAGGTGGAAAAAAAGGCAGAAACCTGAACGTCAAAGAGAAACTCAGAAGGTGAAAGAACCCATGTGAACTGAAACCAGAAACAGCTCACACAAACCTGCTGAGAAACAAAACTGCCTTTGCTTAGCCATATACCAACTCGTTGTCTTTTTTTGTGTGTGTGTTATTTATTTATATCTCAGGAGCTTCAGGAAGCCCATATCCCTGCAGTTTGTTGGGTGCGAGGGAGTCCGATTACAAAGGAGAGAGGGAAAGGTGGAGGAGGAGGAATAGAGAGAGGATGCAGTGCGGTAGGCAAAATGGAACGAATCATGTGTTATGCTGTTGTAAACAGGAGGAGGCCGAGAGCGGCTGCATGACCCAAGGGCGTACAGGATGTCTGTTAGGGTTGGAAAACAAACACGGGTCTCCTGTGTCACCCTGCTGAAAGTTGCTTTTGAACCCAGGTACTAAAGAGAAAAGGTGCGGATGTTAGAGCAGTAGGCCACATACATAGAAACAAGTGTTGGTACAACTGGCTCACCAAGGAAATAATACAGTTTTGATGTGAACTAGTAAGAGAACGTGGATTTTTGAGGAGAAAGGCTTTGGTGAAAAGCCTCCAGTCCCTGGCAGGTAAATGAATCAAACTGAAGGTGCAGCACAAGCGTCCTGGCAGCGAGAAGGGGTGGATGAGTACTTAGTAGCAGCAACGTGGAGGCTGGGGGCGCACAGGTGAATGGCAAGAACTTCATGTCCTCCAAACCTTGAACTGAAGCTGAAGACTTCATCTTTTGTGTCCTCTTTCTTGAAATAGGAAAGTGCAAATGTCTGACCATCATTTATCATGATCAGTTTATGGGCACTAGAAAAAAGTGTCCAATAATCCCTGTCTTTGGGTCTAATGTGATTTGTACTGCTGAAGCAACATATTTGTGAGGAGCTGGCCATGCCCACTTGTGCCAAGCAGAAGGCCCAGCCCTGTAGGCTTTGCTCCCAGGAAATAACAAACCGGTAGTAAGTGAAGTGCTATGACCACGCTAGCAGGATCCATTTCAGGAACCTTTGCAGAAGATCTTGAGCCTCCTGAAGTGCTAGGTGGATGATTTGAAGGGATAGAGGGGCCAAATATCTTACCTTGCCATGTTCTACCATCATCTGAGGAACCCAAGCGCACCAATTTGGGGGTATTGCCTGAGTTTTTCCAAGCGCAAGGGGCAGCAGGGGCTTTCATCTCTCATGGGTTACACAGCAGGAGATGCACATTTTGAACACCTTGCAAGGTTGTGAGCTGACATAGCTTAGGGGAAACCTAACCATGTAGTGCAGTGCCAGTGATTCTTCTTAACAAATATGAATAATTCTGAAAACTAATTCACTGAATAAAGAAATCCAAGAAGATAGGCTAGATAATTTTTGGACATGAGAGAGAGTTCCTGATGGCTCCCTCAGGTAATAATGAAGGAACTGAGATGATCAAAGGCTGTGCTGTCTTCTAGAGCCAGAGCCAGTTACATCAACCTGCTGGAAAAACACAAAGTAGGTAATCAGAGATCCTTGAAAAAAAAAATTCATTTTTGCAGCATTCAACTACTGACTTATTTGTAAGAAAAGCAGATTAAAAATTGGAAGTAGGGAAAGTTTTTGAAAATATTTTCATTATTAATTAATCACTATTTCACTAATGCCTGCCATCTT
This sequence comes from Aquila chrysaetos chrysaetos, assembly GCF_900496995.4. Lineage (NCBI taxonomy): Eukaryota > Metazoa > Chordata > Aves > Accipitriformes > Accipitridae > Aquila > Aquila chrysaetos. The sequence goes on from NC_044012.1 coordinate 6,769,167, forward strand.
GACATATAACTGATTGATCAGGCACAGTGCATGCACAGAGACATTTGAATTTGCACCCATGTTAGTTCTATGGAAGAGGGCAGCAAAAGGCATCTTACGAGCAGGTAGCAACTTTCATCCTAACACATTCTTTTAAGCTGCAAGTGAGATCATCCTCTCATGGAAACCAAAGGGTGTTTTGTAAGGGCTTTCCATATAGAGTGTTTTTTACTACATATGTATTTCTGTCTTTAAATTGGAGCGACAACTTTAAATATTTAGTTTTTCACGGGCGGCAGAGGGTTGCCATAGATGGACGTCTGTGTCTTGGCTATATTCACCCTTACGTAGCTGCACATGTCCAGTTGCCACCTTCACCACTTCTGCGAGCATACCCTCGCTGACTGGCTCAAATCCTGAACAGGCATTGCAGGGAGAGCGTGACCCGGTAATGGTAATAAATGTGATTTCATGCTACCTTTCTGCCTACCTTGTGTTGACTGCAGAACAAGTCTGAGCATCTACTGAGGGCTGCCTGTAGTCTCCTCCAAAGGCAAAAGTCTGAGGAGCTACAGAGGCACCTCGTCCTGGTAATGTTCACCCAAGAAAGTCAACACACACCTCTATATGGTGGCCTTGCATGATGCCCTTGCAGGGTAGGTTCTTCCTCAGCTCTTGTTGAATAATTTTGGCATCTAGCTGTTATGCACAGGGACCATGTAAGAGCCAGACTATGTGATCATACTCCTGTTTTCACAAGAATGCTGCTTCTTTCAGTACAGAATCATCTCTCCCATCACCGAAGTACAGTCGCTTCTGTCCTGTTTTGTCTCGTAGCAGTTTAGGAGTGGAGGTAAAAAAATAATACAGCATCTTAGTGAAACTGCAGTTGCATAGGCTTTTAGCGCTCAATTAACCGCCATCACAGATTTCTTAGTACACAAGGAAAAAAATAAATACCTTGAACTTTGGTGCCTCAAAGGGACAAGGGGAAAGAAATGGTTATTCTAGGTTTCATTCTCATTCTTTCTTAAAAGTCTTCTCCAGTAAGCTCAAATTGTGCAGCTGATGAAGTGATTTTCTGTGCTCCAAGTATTAAAGGTACTGGCTAATTTAGCTATCATGATAAATACCTGCTAGGAGCCTATTTTCTTGAAAGACCTAAGAAAAAAGGAAACCTTTTCTGAAAATGGATAAAAATAACTGTATTTTTCTTTGTATGGAAAACATTTTGAGGGAAAATAACCTCAGATAATGTGGGACAACATGGGCTAACGTGCTATTTAGGGAAAGGACATGAGATTCAACTTGTAAGATACAGACAAGGGAGGAGAGTGGCAATACTATGTCCTTGTAAATCTGTCCGGTTGCTGGCACTTGGCTGCACTAATTAGTGGAGCTGTTGTAAAAGACGGTATGATCTTACTGAAGAAACTGTATTAAAGATACACCGAGCTGCTTGAGGTGTCCCAGGCTACCTATGGCCCAGATGGGCTGTACAGATAGTCAGCGATTTGCCAGACGTCAGAGGCCATTTTGCCCAGCAGTAACTCCTTAGTCCAAGGGGCAACAGGAGGAGTGACAAGCCCATTGCCCAGCCATCCCACCTGAGGTATGGGGGACCCAGCGTGGTTATATAGCAGAGGATAGCAGGGCTGTCCGAGCTTCTGTTAATCGGCTACTGCAAGGTTAAGAACCTGGTCCTTTGTATGATCCCACATTGCAAGGGCTTCCATTTACCTCCAAAGGTTTGTCATAGAGAATTTTGGCACAGCTCTGCCTGAAGAGTTCCCTCTTAGAATCAGGAATGGCAACTGCAGAAAAACCACGCAGGTGCCAACCCACACAGGAAAGAAATCTGTTGGAGAAATAATTGTAATCATTCATTGTCCCTCTCCTACGTGTATGAAGGCAATGCACCTTGGGTATAGGCAGGTGGGATACTCCCTGGGGCAAAAGGAGAGCATGCCTTGGTTCCTCATGCAAGTTTTATCCCAGGCTGCCATCTAAGTAGAAAAGAAGCTCGAGTTTGGCTTCTTTTCCTCTAGGTAGCAGTGTCACTGGCCCTTGGGATGCTAAGTCCTGCCTACACCAGCCACTTGGAGACCCCAAGTCTCTTGGCCGGTCTCTCTCTAACAGCAACACCAGGCAGCTGGGCATGAGGCTTTGCATCACCTCCCTCCCCAGCTCCCTCTTTCACCACACCAGAACTATATATAGATCTGTACGAAAATTATTATAAATCACCACTCTGAAAATGAATGCATATAAAAAGAAAAGTTAACTCTTCAGCTGAGCCGCTGAATCACAAGTTTTTGCCTCAAGCACATTTTTACAGCCCCTGCAAAAACAGAGGCATTAATGGAAATTCTGACACAGCGTTAACTCCCGCTGCACTGGGAGTGGTTGCAGAGTTTAAAATGGTCACCGACTATTTTCTTCGTCTTCTACACAAAGCCGCGTGTCTGAAAAACAGCACATGACATTCGCATTGCAGGCTACTCCACTCCTTTTTCCTTGACAAATTACTGTTTTAACTAACAGCACTCCAGTGCCAGGCCCCATGCTTTTAGCAGCGCAGATACCCACAAGCCCTCTTTGTGGTTCCCTTGTCTAGCTCAATTTAAACCCAATGTGACTCTGGCTAAGAGAAGCGTTTTGCAATTGCCTACCACAAAGTGATAAGGGTCTGCTGCAGCAGATGACTTGTATGCTTCCCCAAATGAGCCCTTCGCATTTAGGAAGGTCGGCCGTGTCATTTCTCTAATTTTCTAACCACAGAATTGTATATTTAGAAAAGAGCAAGGAAACTTCCTTTACCCTAAGCAATATTGCATAATGATGGAGGAGGAGGATTAGTGCAAAGGTTTTTCTTTGAGCAGAATTCTGAGAGATTGGAAGCTGGAAAGCCTGAATAATGACTTATTTCAAATATGCAAAGCCAGGGCTTTCTGTGTGTTTCAGATCCCTTTCTGTTTCAGGCTGGTGTTTGGTACGGTAGGTGGAAGCTCTGCTGCTGTAGCCCATGTCTTAGACAGCTTGAGTGTTTTCTCTGGTGCTTCCCTCCTGGAGAGCCGTGGCCCCTCTAGGATGCTTCTGCCCAGGGTCTCGGCATTTGCCAGCCCAGCCTTCTTCGTGCCTGAGCCCCTCTGGGCTTGTCCGACTACTCCTTGCTGCCTCACTATCGTCCCCATCTCTTGCCTCTCGCTAGGTTTTAAAGAGATTTAGGCGTTACTGTTATTACAGTTGCACTACTGGGCTCAGGAGTCTGAAGTGTTTAGACACAAATGCCAAGAATAATAACAAATGGTCTTAAGTGCCCCGGGGCTGAAGCCGCAGCTCAGCAATGAGTTTCCAGACCCCGTGTGATAGGTGGGGGAGAAGCCGAAGAGGGGATCCCCGAGGTCCTGGGCAGGAGGTGCTGCCTGAGCGGGGACAGTGGGTGGCAGGCAAGGTGCGGCGTGGCGAGGTCTTTGCAGGGGGTTTGCAGTCATCACTCTTCTCCCACGGGCTCATGGCTGTGAGATATAGAAGAGCCACGTGGCCGATTTCGGAGCATGTGAAGTTGGTGTGAGGTCACCTGGGGCTCTGGTGGGGACAGGCACTGCCCTGGGAGGGACTGCAACTCCCCAGGGATGCTGGGGAGCCCACTGCCACTGTTATTCCAAATACAGAAGCTCTCCTAGCCCTCTTCAGCACAGCAGGACAGGTCATTCTGGCCACTTTTCAGTGTCTTTTGGCAACTCCTTCCTCAGGGACCTCTCTCTCCTCGTGAAGTGCCCAGGAAGCCCATCACCTTGGGGGTGGAGACTATATTGGGTGGTAGCTACCTAGCAGTTGGGTGTCGAACTACCAACTGCAATTAACCTCAGCAATCTGTCCCTCTGGACCTGTGATGCTTTGGGAAACGTGGCCGAAGCTCCCTGAAATCTGTGACTTCAGCACACACACGGGGCCGATGAGGTTCACCCGTGTCTCTCCTGATGGTGTTTTTCAAACTTGACCCTGCAAAGAAGTCCACCTCTAGCAGAAGAAAAGCTTTTACCATGGTGCTCATCTGAATCTGAGAAACTTTTGTTAGGTGAAAGGCCGTAGCAATAAACAGCCACAAATAATCATACGTGGTTGTACTGAACTCATGAGGGCTAGGGATTTAGAAGAAATATACGGTGATTAGGCCTGGTTGGGAATTGAACCATCTTTCTGTCAAGAAAATTAAAATGGTTTGGAAGTTATCTATTTTGCCTGGCCTGGCTCAGGGTATGAAGCAATCGTTGGAGCAAAGCAGACACGGATAGTTCTGTTCATTAAACTTTTAGGAAAGGATATTACCACTGCCTTGCACAATAGTCTCAAAAAAAGTTAGTTTGAGAATGACTAATTGTGGCAGTGGGAGTGTGATATGTGAGAGCAGAGCCTTGGATCGGGAACCTTGTTCCCAGCCTTTCTAATGTAAGTTTGCATTTAAACGGTAATATTGGCATCTCATTTTCAAACGAGGTTTTGGAAAAATACTGTGAAACTTTTCTGTTTGGAAGCCTAACTTTCTCACAGTAACTCATCAGCGGTTTGTCCCTATGCACAGCCTAATGGATCAAAAGTTCAATTTCTGCATAGTCTATTACTTGCATACTCAATAAAATAGGATGCACGAATGGCTTGCTTTTTTTTTTTTCTTTTTCCCCCCACTGAATGCAATTTTTCCCCTCAAAGATTACTGAAAATTACTTTTGCAAGTCAGTATAAAGGCTTATCAGTCCAGTGGTGTTCAGATCCCATATTAACTGCCTCACATTACTGTGAACAAGAACTGCTGTAGAAACCAATGGACTAAGAATGTAAAGTACATACTGCTGATGTATGTCCCTGTAGTAACCCTTTCCCATCATAGGTACCTGATAGGCTCTTCTTCTTCCACAAACAATTCTATCTTAGTCTAAAAAATGTTGTATTATAGAAGTTAAACTTTCCTCATGCTTTGGGGCCGTATCAGTCACAGTGTTTGTGACTGATGAGCACAGAGAGCAAACACTCCCCACTAAGGAAACATGTAGAAAGATTGCTTTCACAGCATGCTCAGGGCATATTAAAAAAATTATGTTTCAGCACAAAAGGAAAAGAATTTAGCCTGTGCCTGTCAGGCTGCTTTAAATATTTTATTTTGCCTGTCTTCAGAATCAGTGAATCCCAGAAGAAGCCATCCCTGGGGGCCCAGCCCTTCAAGGATATGGCATTCTTCAATCCCATTGATTTTAGTGGACCTTGAAGGCACTTAATACTTCATAGGCTCAGTTCCATGCTGTAGAAAGGTTACCCTGTGCATGCTCACCTATTACAGCTGCCAGGAGATCTAATACCCTTTGGTTTAGCTGACAAAGGGAAGCTGGGCAAGTTCAAAATAAAAACAAGGAAAAGGTTTTTTAATAAAGAAAGAAGTCAGTCTTTTATGGGTTAAGTTACCAAGGGATGGGCTCTCCCATCCTGTAAGGACTGTGCAAAGAGTCTACCTTCATTTCCAAAAAAATGCTACACTTTGTGAAGACATCATGAGTTGCATGCAGGAACTGCAAAGCCAAAGTCTCCTGTCTGCAGTACTGGGATGGATACGGAGATGAGATGGTTACCCGAAGATCCCTTTGCCCATAAGAAGTCTGCACCCATTTCATATATGATAAAGTATCTGAAACGAAAAAAAACCCAAACCCAAACATGTCAAAAGAACACCAGCATTGAAAACTGAAGGGCTTAAATGCCTCAGTTTTGCTTCCTTACAGGACTGTAAGTTGTCTTCCTTGTGTGCATGAGCCCGTGTTTGCATCATCACCAGTCACAGGTTCATTATTTCATGCAGGGCATACATAGTCCCTCAATATTTCTTTTCGTCCTTATCACTCAACAAGTAGCCACAGACCTTATCTAGAAAGGCTTCAGATGCTGCCGTGCTCTCTGCACGATGTAATTCCTCCTCAGCGTTGCTGCCCTGCCCTTACCCCATCACACACGGGCTCCGCAGAGGCTAATGAACACATTTCGCCTTCTTATGAGAGGAGGAAACATCAGCCCCGCTGTGGAGACGAGGAAATGAGGCACATCATAGCAGCGAAGGTCAAAAGATTCCATTTACTTTTGGTGCCCAGTTTGAGACACCTAAGCACGGTGTCTCAGAGCTCGGTGTCGCCTTTTGCAGGTGGCAAAGGGCAACGTGTCCCTCGTGTGCTCCTGCCTCCCTGGCCCCAGGGCCAGGGAGCTATGCTTGAGGGCTACTTCCACCCTCTGTAAGGGCATTGCCTCATGAGAATGACCACCCGCTGCAGGAAAATAGCTGCAAAATGCCACGGCACCACTAAAAATAGCCCTGCTCTGTTGACGTGGCACAGCGTGTACGGCAGTGCGCGATGGGGTCTGCCTTCGTGGCTGGTTCGCCTGAGTTACAGGCACTCCAGCAACTTTCACACACAGGGACTTCTTCTCTTTGGTGTGATCTGAGGAAGAGAAAAACCAAGTTTCCAAGGAGATGGATACATATTTGAGTAAAAACACTCTTTATTATAACCCAATCCCTTTGGGTGCCCTGCCTTTTTTTTTTTTGTTCATCGTGGTATTTAGGCTGGAGAAGAGCCTCTTGCTCTTGCAAGTTAATTATCACTCCAAACCTTTTATACTATTAATTTCTTATTATAGCTCCATGTTTAACATGCAATATTGTAAATATACTTTCAGATTAGCTTGCTGAATGGAAAAAAAAGGTTGTTCTCAAAAAGCTCCTCAAGGCATGTTTCCCTAAAGGACTTACTGCGTGGCACGTGATTTCAGGGGAGTTACTCCAGTTCAGTTCACTTCCTAACACGTACTAGAATTTTTTTAACCTTTCACAGAACATACATATATAAACCAGTGTCTTCTCCCTATGCTTGCACTGGTGCTGACCATTTGCTTATTTGAAAAAAAAAGTCAATAGAGAATGCTATCAGGTTGAAAGGGTTGTTTTAGACCCATTTTCCCCAAAGAGAAATGATTACATAGAGGACAGAGAAAGGACAGACTGAGTCCTCTCTTTAAGCCATATAGAGGAGTCAACCTTTACATGTCAGTCAGTTCCTAACTAGTGACCTATAAGTTGGTGGTCGCAGGCAACTGCTTGTGGCTTGCCATTTGCAGTGAGGGTATGGGTATTTTGCAAGTGTGGGCAAATTACAGATTACTGGTGCGTCATCATGAAGGACACTCTCACTGATAGGCAGAAGGTAGGACAAATGTCAGACATTTAGAAATACCCAAAGATACTGCAGTGGCAACACCGTGAAGAGGGCTCAGTTCTCCAGGGAGCTCTCCTTTTGTGTGGCCCCTGCCTCCAAAGCTCAGAGGAAAACCAAGAACTGCCAGATCTTCTGCTGGAACTACAGAATTATTAGTTGAGGAATTGAAAGAAAACCAGAACAAAGACCTAGAACGCATTTGTTTTAGTGCTGGTGTGTGTGTCAGGTTCCTGTAAAAAAAAAAAAAAGAAGAGGAAGTAATTTTAACCTGTGCATTGGCACAGAAAGTCACGGAAGCCAGAAGTATATACAGGTTCAAAAATGAATTGATGAAATTCATGCAGGATATTGAATGCGGTGTTTGGGATGCTCTTCCTTTTGGAGGAAAAGCCATTCCCTCCAGCACTGCTCCTTGTCCCTCCTCCCTTCACACCCTCCCAGGGATTTGCACATGGCCCAGTCAGAAACCAGTGGCCAGACTGGATGAACCATTAGTCTCATCCACTCTTGCAGTTCCAATGGTCTTAAATTTGCCTGCAACAAAAGAAGTGCACATATATCAGTTAGATAATGTTAGTTGCAGCCTGGACAAAAATACAAATAAGCCACATGGAGCGAGACATTGTGTATGCAAAGTAAATCAGTGTGCAGAAGCAACAAAATCAAAGACGTGCTGCTGACTGACAATAGTTTGCCCTAAAATAAAAAGTAGGTCTGTCCGTGGGCACAAGGAACATACTTATTACCTTCCCTCCATCCTGCAGAGCTTTTTAGGTGAGTGAGTACGGTCTCGCTCAGGCAATTTACATGAGCGGAAGTGTGACAAACGGGGACAGTCCCTACCTTGAAGTAACAGGCCACAGAAGGGAAGTTTGGCAAAAACAGGAGCCATTAATAGTCATTCCATCTCTCTCTGTGAAGTTCACTGAGGTTTAATTAAAGCACTGATATGTTTTCGACTGACCTTATTTTCATACCTGATAATCAGTAAACTCATTATCATTTTTTAAGCTTGGTTTTGAATCGAGCTAATTAGCACTCTGTGGGTCAGCATCTAAGTTAAATAAAGACAAGGAGGAAAACTCCAAGATCTGCATATTTTAGACGCTCCCTGCAAAGGCGAGGGGTCATCAAGTAACGCCACCAGCAGAAGGCTGAGCTGGCACTGGTGGGGGTGTTTTGAGGCGCTGGGTGAGCACCAGCCATGTGGTGGGGACAGGACCTAGCCGAGCCTCCGGCTTTGACAATCAGGGCATCAAAAATGTCTCAAACGTCAGCTTTCTACAGCTGAACCCTTTGAACCCTGACCTGCACCGAGCAGGTCTGGTGAAGAGCAGGGCACAGATTTTGTGTCTCCTTGTTGTACCTGCAGTTAGCATGTTGGGAACGAATGAAAGGACAAGACGAGCTCCAGGTTGCAGCACTGGCATTTCCAGGAGGGAAATGTGACCTTTTCTGTGTTCAACATGGTGCTCAGCTGCTCCTGGGACAGGCCCCAGCCCAGGCTGGATGGACCTTTCCCTCGTACTCAGCATCCTTCCACCAGCTGACCCTCCTGGGCTTCCCCAGAGTTGCAGCTTACAAAGCACTCAGTGGGCAGGAGAGGTCTAGGGGAGGTCGTACTTCAGTAAACACCATTGGCTCTTACCACAGGAGACACAGTGGCGGGCTCGGGAGTGCAAAACCACTGCCGTTAGCTGGGATTTCCAGTAAGAAAACTGGCAGCAGGAGGGGGGATGAGCAGTACCAGGCAAGAGTGGGAGAGGAGTATGGAAGGGTTAGAGCTTTCTTCTATTAGAGAAGGGCAAAGAGCACCAACCACGATGGCCAGCAAGTGAGGAACGATGGTCTGGGCCACGTGTGATGCTCCTGTTGTGGTCATAGCTGTCCTCATCGTTCCCATGCAAAGCAAACTGCTTCCATCTCCTTCTCCAGCGGTCAGGAATCGCCAACGGTTTAAATGCTGGGGAGGAAACAAACAATTATAATACTTAGCACCTGGCTTGCACTTTGCACATTGACAGCACGGCACAGCCATCAGCTAATGAACTGAACGAGGTGTTCAATTACACAATGATTGTTAACGCTCAGTTAAAACCTACAAAACTGAGCACCAAATGGTAGAGATGCAATTTCAGCTGGCGGCTTGTAGACACTTCCTCCGTAATCGCGGATGGTGCTTAGCAATACTTAAAACAAACTATTTCTCCTCTTCCTCCAGCTTTTCCTGATGTTTGTGTGTAATGGCCTGTTCTTAAATGAGCCTCTCCCTTTCTGGGAGCTTGTAAATCTTATGTTGTAAGACTCTGAGTACAGTATATGTGAGGTATGCCAGGCAGGCTGTTGATTTTCATAGGAGAAAGCTCTGTTGCAAGGCTTTGCCAAACCCATGTTCCACACACACACACACACACACACACACACAAAAAAAAAAAAAAAAAAAAAAAAGAAAGAAGAAAAAAGACCAGTCTGTAAAGTAACTAAAACTTTCAATAACTCTATATCTACCATAACTGAAACTTGACCAAATCTTGAGTTTCTTCATAATTTAGAATTTGACAAAACTTTCAGGACCTCCTTTATACATGCAGACATGCAGACACATGGTTATAACAGCCACATGATCAGCTGCAAAACTAATGGCTGAAGCATGTGATAAATTGAATTTATTCTTCACCTTTAACTGCTTCACCCATATGTTGGCCATCTCCTTTGCCCTGCATGCAGTGATCCATTGCCGTGGGGCTACCTTTCCCGTCCTGCTTCTCCCCGCAAGAGCTGCTTTGAGCCTTTCAACAGCCAGCCATAAATCTGCTTCTTCCTTTTCATCTTGGCAAAATGACAGGAGCCCTCTACCCCCAAAGGCAGAAAATTCCCAGTGCTGAAGAGCCCTGCTCCACCGATTCCCTCTGCACTGAACTGTTCCCAGCACCAAGCTTTTATTTCGTTACGTGCACGGGGCAGGCAGGGCCATCCCCGTCATGATGGCTTTAGCAAGCACATGGGGCTCCAGGGATTTCCTCAGCAGGAGGAATTTGGCAGCTCCTCCAGCTGCCCAAATCCTGCCCCTATTGTCCCTGGGTGGAGGGGCAGGCTGTGCATATGATTCACCATGAGTGTGTCGAGACGAATTACACTAATGCACTTTCTCCGGATACTGCTGTTTAAAGAAACTCACACTTCTGTCTCTGCAAGCATCATTTTATCCTCAATTTTATGACCGTAGATGATAAAACTGTACAGAAGTAGAGCTTGCTGTTATTTCCTTCCCCTAATCCAGTTTGCACCGAACCGACAACGTTTTCCCCTCTCTTTTGCTCTTGTTGCAGAGCACCCAGAGAACAAGGTCATTGGGGGAAAGCGTACCATTGCCTGTTTATGTGAAGAGGCTTTTTGATGCCTTAAGAAGCAAAATAAGATGGCTGATGTTATGAAGGTTAACAGGGGGCTTCACATCTGGGTGAAGGAGAGCTCACACGAAGAGGCTCGATGCCTCCAGCCATCACAGCGGCAGCGTTTCGCTGCTGCCAGCAGTGTGGGGACTGTTACCTGTCTCGTATTAAATGACCTTTATTCAGATCAGCCGTTGCATTGCACCACGCACGTGTCTGGTCTTTCTTTCTGGACACGGTGTGGAATTTGTTAGATGTTGCTTCAGCAGTTATCCTTAAGGGATTGAACAAATTTTACAGTCATGGGAAAGGAAAGTAGTAGGAGCTGCCAGGTTAGAGAAAGAAAAGAATTCTTTCTAAACTTGAACGACCAAATTTGATTGCAGATGTAACAAAGTGCAAGTACCCTCTGCCTCGCAGAGAGCCGTTAGCAATGTTTATGCATCCCTAATTTTGCAGGCTCTGAAGACAAACAGCGCTGCAGTCTGACTGAGACATCTGCATGCATCAGAGCCCTGCAAGACTTCAAAATATTGCTGCCGTAGTGAAGTATTTATGGCATTTGGAGAAAGATACCGGGACAAAAAACTCTAGGGGTCTAATCCCGGCCTTGGCAGTGAATTACAGTGTGGCTTTGGGCAAAGCATTTACCTTGCTTTCCTACGGGAGTTCAGCTTCTGCGACTGTAAAACGGGTACCACAGCACCTACCTGCTGCCCAGGTGAGCTGGCAGGGACGATGAATTCATCCCCAGGCACGGCAGCCGCCTGGCAGTCGCCGATCCCCTCTGAGCTACCCTTGGAGGAGGAAACCCCCGGAGCCCCAGCCCTGCAGACGGTCAATACAAGGCGTTGCAGCCCTCCCGTCGGCCTCCCACCAGCCCCAGGCATTCACAGGGTTTCATACGCTCCCCGAGATTAGGTTTCCTTCCCACACCAGTGGTGCAACTCTCCACGCTCGCCTTGCGGCAGGCTTCCTGTACCAGGTCAAACTGGACCATGCTCCCGCTCACTGATCATAAAAAGCTGCAAGGCGCACAGTGCTTCGCTCTACTGCTATGCATACTCGCTACAAATTATAAATATAACTCTGGAAAATAATTCATTAATTAGTTGAAATTGCATTAATATAATAATGGAAGTGGGGTTTTTTTTTTTTCCTTTTGGCTGAGGGAATAAACAAGAATACTTACAAGAGTCTTTTACAGAACAAAGCGATGGAAGCAGCAGAGGAGACGGTGCTTTTAATGAAATGTGTATATTTACTTGTAAAAATGCGCTACGGATGCATATGCCGGGTAATAAACAAAGGGCTGAAAATCTGTCTGATCAGCAAGTCTATGACTAGCTACTAATTAGGTGTATCTCATTTAGGAAAACCCACTCGGCTGCCTGAGTTTTGTTTGGGGGGGACAGGACGGGACACAAGGAGAAGTAGGCGGCTGTGCTGGAGGAGCGGCGACAGCGATGAGACAAAGCAAGTTTGAAGTATATCTCTCTCATCCTCTATCACAGACACGGAGGCCAAACCCATTAGCATCTATTCCGATAAACTCTGTTTTTTAACCTGTACGTTATCCATCCCGGAGTTTTCTCACTGTCTGCTAGTGCAATGCAGGGAGAACTTTCCCCTCAAAGAGGGGTGCGTGACCGGGGACCTGGCTGGGCTCCCGAATGCAAACTCTGCGGGACCAACCCTCTCCACGGGTCAAGGCACCAGGACGTGTTTTACATACAACTGGAGCAGCTGCGAGGAAAGCAGCCCTACTCTTGGCAGTTGTGAAGAAAAAGAGCACAGTGTGGCTTTGAACCATGGCGTAAAGTAGTTCTTTAAAAAAAAAAAAAAAAAAAAAAAAAAGTGGTCTCCGTAAATGAGACTTTCTTGGCTATGATCATTAAAATAAATGGAAGCAAAGAGATTAATAATGAAGTAACCCAAGCAAATCAGACAACGTAGCCTGTCTCCCATCCATTTCAATCTGAAGTTCATTTTGGCTCATGCACCTGAGTCTGAGTGAGTTTTCCTGATTGATGGATGATAGCTCACATCCAGGTATTATTATTTTTTTCTTCTTTTTACACTTAAAGGGTTTTAGAAGGCATGGTTTTGGACATACCCATTGTCTGAGCCCAAAAATATATAGGTAGTTTCTAAATTGATTTTTGTGGACAGATGCTATTTCTGTTTCATTTCACTTGAGAAGAACTTATCTGTTCAGTTATCTTGCTGGCTGTGTCAAACAACAGTAAAAAGTACCATAGCAAAAAAAAAAAAAAAAAGAAAAAGAAGAGTTGATGAAAATTTTACACCTAGACAAACATAAAAATAAAGGCATCCACTTTCTCTTTTACGCCAAATTCCGTCACCGAAGTCTCACACCATGCTGAACGTTGTGGCAGTAACCTGGAGAAGCTTCTTCGCATGTGCTTAGCACAAGAATAATCCCGGTCAGAGCGCACCCTCGCACGCCCGTGCTTCAGCACACGCTGAAGTGCTTTGCTGTGCGGGGTCGGCACGCGTTTTTGCAGTCCTGCACCCTAGCCCCGTGAAACCTGGAAGCCTTGAAGGCCTGTCGAAGGTGAGACGAGATTCCCACGCGCCGGCTCTCTGCTCCGGAGAGGCTGCGGGCCCACCGCCACAGCTGGGGGAGCGAGCCGGCCCTCGGCAGAGCCTCAAAGGCAGCCCCGATAAAGACCTAAGTGTGAAGAAATTAAATAAATAAGCTCTCATTAAGAAGTGCTACGTGGCCTGTATGGCCGAGCGGCTGCTGGAAGCTGATCCGTGACCCTTTTGCTGCCACGAGCAGCGGTGCCCGGCCTGGCTCCCGCCGCCGAGGGAGGGAGGGGGCAGCCGGCAGCAACCCCCCCCCCCCCCCCCCAGGGATGGGGACTGGGTCTGGGTCAGAAATAACCCACGGTGGGGCATCTTCCAGCCCCTCCGCGGAAGATGCCGGGTTTGGAGAGGGCTGCGGGGCTGCTTTCCCACTCAGGAGAAGGCAGGAAGGTTGTTCCTGGAGGCGACTTGTTGGCTGAATCCCTGCCGAAAGGATTGCGCTAATGCGGCTGGGATCGCGTCGCGTTATCGACGGCGCGGTAGGGTTTCTCCAGCCTTGCGCAGGAGTCCTTTTATTTATTATTTAATTCTAAATAAACAAGATAAATAAATCATATCACTTATATGCTATACTGGTAGGTGCAGTGGAAAAAAGCAAAGACGGATGGGTAACGTCACATTTTAGCCTAATAGCTGTACAGTTTCATGTTATATTTACGCTCTTTGATGTTTAGCTGCATCAGTATCAGAATATTAAAAGCATTTTTTAAAAATCGATAATTAAACCTGGATTTCATTATTATTCAGAGCATACAAATTCACAGACCAGTTGGATTAAACACGATACAAATATCGTACCGTATATAATTGTACTCACACTAATTGCACATTCTAGCACATTATGGGGTAATGATGCTTGAAGTTACCAAACAGTTCAAAGATCAAAGGCCACACAGTCAAAGATTTTAAAATAAAGCTCCTGATTTGTGAATTTATGATAATGTGCTAAATTTGACCTCTTCCCCTCATATAAATAACTGTATATAATTATATAATTATATAATAATTAGCCTGCAGTCCCACAGCAATTACAGAGTTATTCCATGGGTATCTGAGCCCTGATAAGGACGGGGATACCTGGCATCTCCCCCCACCTCCTGCTCTGCATCTCTAACTTTCCATCAGTTGCATACGTAAAAATACCCTGGGCTTTCTGAGTCCGTTTCGCTGTGGATTTCGCCAAGGCTAGACTTTTATCTTGGGTTGCTGGTTCTGTTTAATTGGTAGTTTGCAGATAATAGAAACTCAGAGGAATATTATTCATTCAGCTTCAAAGAGCTGGAAGCCAAGAGGGTCTGGTAAGGCACCCAGGAAGCCTTGCAGAAGACTGAATTGGGAAGGCAGCATTTTTATCACCTTCCTCATTCAGAAAAGAGAGAGAGAGAGAGCAAGAACGAGCAAGGCAGCCTGACCAGGAGCCAAAAGGAGATGATTATGTGGTTATCCAGAGGGATTCTTTCTATTACTTGAAAAATCAGAGCGCAGATTTAGAGAGACAGGTTGATGTGCTCAGGAAGATCAATGAATATGAGAGGTTCATTGATGGCATATGCTTGGGTTTAGACGTAAGTGGCAGCTTCAGAGGTAGTGACAGCAGAAGGGAAGGAAAAAGCCGACGGGCAGTGGCATGCCCTGGGGTCTGCACTGGCAAGCAGAGTACCCTTCCCAGCGAGAAGCGGCAGCACCAGGACCTTGAAGCAGCAAAGTTGGACGAGATTTCAGCCGTAGATGTCAAGGAGGGAAATTTCAAGAAAAGCACAGGAAACAAGCATGCCTGAGAGAAACTCTGGTGGAGCTCGAGACGTGCTGGTGGTGGGAAATGGTGACGCAGGGGCTCAGCGGTGCCCTCAGAGCCATCTGCAAAATGCAAACAAAAAACTCCTCCACCAAAATATTCACAGCTTCCCTAGGGGCGAGAGGTTTTTCAAGTGTAAATGTTTGCTCACGTGGTTCTTTTTTAGTAAGCCACCTTGCAAACCCTTGTCATGAATAGTTTTAAGATGTTCTCCTGTTCTCTGCAAATCTTTCGTTTATCCTGGTCTGCAATCACTTCAACACACTCATCCAGCCCGTTGTCAGCCAGCAAAAGCACTTGGTCCCACTCTTCAGCAGAAAAGACTGTCCATCTGTTATGCATTGATAGAGTGAGCTGCTGAAGATAGAAGGACTAGAAATATTTTTGTTGGCACGGAGGAAGAGATTTGGAGAGAAAGTGAGTTAGGGACAATAAAGATAGCCAGGAACTCTGGAGCACCAACCTCCAGATGCATCCAGGGTCATCAGGGAAAATATATCAAATATGTTAACAGATATCAGGAGCCAAGAACTAATTTTAAGGAGGACTGGATGATATTCTTGCTAGTTCAGTGAACTTTTTAAAGCGACCGTGGCAGTCTCTAATATTATGGGGCTTTTTGCTTGTTTGTTTCATCTACTGGCTTTTGTAGAGGCATTCAGATTTCCAGAATTTAGAAAGCTGAAGTCATTGATTCTTACCTTAGGGCAGTCAACAAAATCTGAAAACTTATTTTCCTAATGGTTAGTGGTCTATAGGAGTTTCTGTCTGTATTGTGGATCCTCATAAGCCATGACAATGTGCAATGATATAAGGCACAGACTTTAAGGCAGTTTGCAAATAAATTTCGTGACAGCCACCAATGTCACTCCAGCAGGTTAACTGTGGTTACAGATTTAACTATGAATTTATTGTTTTAGAAGTTCTTTAGGAGATCCATTTTTACGCATTTTACTATCAAGTCCACATACACGAATGGATGCTTCAAAGCAAACTGGAGCAGATTCACTACTGAGCATCTGACCTGATCTCTGCTCACCACAAGTTCTGAATAATGCCTTTTTTGCCTTGTTACAATTGCATTAATTTTCAGGTTCTTCTTGGCTTAAATGTGGAGGACTGTTTGGAAAACTGCAAAAAGAAATTTATTTTAGATTTGCTAACCATGAGATAGATACACATCTAAATTGTCAAATGGAAAAGTGTATGTGATAAAAGAATATAAAATTCTATGCTAAATCTAATGTATAAAATAACTAATCAGGCAAGCAGGAATCCAATAAAAATATTACTGCAAAAAAAATTGGAGACAAAGGATGAAGAACTGGCTTGCTTTATTTTGTTTCTTTCCTCATCTGAAGAAAAAAATGCTGGAGTGGTTTCAGACAGAGGGCATAATGATGGTGGGGCAGAGGAGAAAGCAGTAAAAGAAATAGCCACGGTCAGGTCCAGAATTACGGTCCAAGTGATTCAGCAATACTCAGATTCCAGGGGATTCAAAATGCAGTCACTGGGGGGAAAAAACAAAAGCATTTTAAAGCACATCATATATTAAACTGGCTATGCACACATGAGTGTGTGTGTGAGATATATATATATAAAAAAACACATATTTGTACATGTATATACGTATATTCATGGGAGTGTGTCTGTGAATGTAGATCTGTACAAAAGATGCCATCAACCTCACATTCAGGAGGAATGGCATCCATGTGAACAACTGCTCTGCAACTGAGAAAGTATTTGAGTATTGTAAATTGCCAAAGGGTTCAAAAACCAGGGGACTGGTATAAAAATTAGGAAATTAAGACTAATCAGGTTATTCAGACGGAACTATTGTATTTCATTCAAAGTGCGGTAAACATATGGATTAATCAGCCAATGAGACCACTGAGGCAAAGACTGTGGCTTGTGCTCTGGAAAAAAATGATTTCTTTTAATTTTTTTGTAATTTCTACTTGTTCGTGGACGTAAAACAAATATTTAGATGACTGAGTGACCGATTTGGCAGCAGGAGTTTGAAGTGTAGTTCAATTGATCATCACGTATGGGCTTTTCACTCTGTTGTTTATTTGTTTTGAAGGCAAATTGCGGTAGTTATTTTCTGTGTTTGTTAAAGTCTGCCCACTTCAAGTGCTCCATATACAATTTGCACAGTGAAATAATAAGCTCATGTACAGACTTACTTATTTTAAATCCTAAGCCCTGCTCAGCTCTCCCTGTGGCATGCCACTCAGTCCGGTGCTGCATGAGTTCTGGGGTAAGCACGGTCAGTGCCTTCTGCAGGGTTTAAGTGTGAGTGCCTATTTGTGCGGTGGCG